>NC_041393.1:512271019-512272853 GCF_002162155.2 Triticum dicoccoides | reverse complement strand
TCCTCCTACAAGTCGTCACCTTGGCCTCCCCACGAACCCTAGTCGCTTTTCTCTCCGCCCTCCCATCGCTTTGCTCTCTCCCTCACCCACCAGCGTCGTCTTCGCCATGGCCTCCACTGTCTGCGTGGCCATCGTCCACCTCGTCGGCTGAGGCCCTCACCAGTGTAAGTTGGAAGCGTTCCTACACCCTCGTGAGGGAGCCGCGTTGGGTTTTATTGATTGAGACAGGAAGCCCCTATCGTGGTTTACAAGTTTCCATCTATCGCTAGGATACAATGGTTTACAGGAGAGAGGAGATCAAACCAGATACGGGAGAGAGGCGGGATAGAGATTGAGATTACATGAGTTTAAACAAGCTTCTATCTCTAAGTCTAACACCGTCCCTTAATCTCAACTATCCTACATTAAGATTTCTCTTGAACTCCTAAAATGGTTTGCTTGGTAAAGCTTTAGTGAAGCCATCTGCTACCTGATCTTTGAAAGGAATAAACCGCACGTCCAACTTCTTCTCTG
Organism: Triticum dicoccoides; assembly: GCF_002162155.2. Lineage (NCBI taxonomy): Eukaryota > Viridiplantae > Streptophyta > Magnoliopsida > Poales > Poaceae > Triticum > Triticum dicoccoides. The sequence goes on along the minus strand of NC_041393.1, from coordinate 512,272,340 downwards.
CAACTCTTTCTCGCACAAAGTGTTCAATGTGTTTGGTTCTACCATGGTAACTGGATTTGCAGAGAGATAGGTGGCTCCCAAGTTATCACACCATAGGCATGACACACGATGTTTCTTGATTCCCAGTTCACTAAGCAATGACTCCAACCAAATGATCTCAGAAGTGGCATTGGCTAGTGATTTGTATTTAGCCTTAGTACTTGACCTTGACACTGTAGCTTGTTTTCTGGCACTCCAAAAATAAGATTAGAACCAAAGAACACTTCAAATCCTATGGTTGACCTTCTGTCATCACTATATCCTGCCCAGTCAGTATCAGTACAAGCACTAATAAGAGTGGAATTAGAACGTCTGAAATGAAGGTCTAAGCTTACAGTGTGTTTTATATACCATATAATTCTTTTAACAATTTTCCAATGTATTGTAGTAGGTGCATGTAAGTACTGACAAACCATATTAACAGCAAATGATATATCTGGTCTTGTCAATGTTAAGTACTGCAAGGCCCCTACAGCACTTATGTACCTTGTGCTTTCTTCTTCCTTGAGTGGCTCTCACTCAAAGTTTGAAAGTTTTTCTGAAGAAGACAATGTTGTGGGTGAAGGTTTACAATCCTTCATCCCCATACGAACCAGAAGTTCAGTAGCATATTTCTCTTGATTAAGTACTATGCCATCTTGAATCTTCTTGACTTCAATTCCTAGGAAAAAGTGTAGATCACCAAGACCTTTCAAAGCAAACTCTAAACTTAGATAATGCAGGAGAGCATTAGTGGCACTTTGTGAAGAGCTTGCAACTATAATATCATCAACATATATCAGTAAAAATATAACAATGTTTTACTACTGGAAACAGAGAATTTGCCATCAGCCAGTTCTTTGCCGTCAGCTTGCGGACGGCAAAGAAGGTCTTTGCCATCTGCTTCCAAAAACCGGATGGTAAAGAAAGGGCTGACGGCAAAGACCCTGTTTGCCATCAGCTAGTTCTTTGTCGTCCGCCAGCCAATGCAAAAGAAACTTTGCCGTCCGCTAGCGGACGACGAAGAGGTGGGACAAGGTCCAGTGGAGGCCCAAACCCAAACGGCCCCCAGCCCCCTTCTTTGTCGTCCGCTAGTGGACGGCAAAGATTCTTTACCGTTCGCTAGCTGAAGGCAAAGAACGTGCCCACTAAAGGCCTCTAATGGCCACCCCTCCCTCTCTCCCCGGCCCAACCCTCTCTCTTCCCCTCTCTCCACCCACGCGCCCCCGCACCCGCACCGCCGCCGCCGCTCGCCGCCCAGCCCCCCGCCCCAAAGCCCCCCGCCCCCGCTGTCCCGTCACCC
>NC_041393.1:512227113-512270605 GCF_002162155.2 Triticum dicoccoides | reverse complement strand
TGCCCTCTCTCCTTTTTTTCTTCTTTTTTCTGTCTTTTTAGATTTACTTTAGTTTAGGCTTATTTTAGTTTAATTTTAGTTAGGTTGATGGCAAAAACAATAATGCTATGTTAGTCATCTTTCGATTTCAATGTGTAGTTGTTTCGTCGTTGTGAGTGTCTGGTGTTCGACGAGCTCCGCCCCTGCGTTCGTGGGTGAGCACAAATGACATCTCCCCCCCCCCCCTTAATTATTTGCTCTATTCCGGCCTTCGTGCTGATGACACTAGCTAGGTAACTACATTCGCGCAACCAGTATGCGTCTCTCGTTTGAAAGGGTTGCATCGATAAATATGCATTCAGTTGCATATTTATCACCGTAAATCATTCAGATTGTCCAGCGATTTCCACGGACAGCCCGAGTATGTGTAGATTGAGTATGTCCTCCATGCTCTACCCCATTCCGAGACAAAATTTCATCAGCGCCTCCCTGTTGTTCTCCGGATGCACATTCTCTCGACTTTTTTCCGAGACATGTATCGGGAGAATAGCGGGGAGGTGCTGCCGAAATTTTGTTTTGGAATGGGGTAGAGCATGGAGAACATACTCAATCTACACATACTCGGGTGGGATTAGGACCTATCTTTACCTATTAGAGTGTAGGTTGCATGGACGTAATAAAATTGACAAACTAGATTAACTGATGAATATACATGCTGAATTGTATTTTTTTTTCTGTCCAGTAGCTAAGCAAGATGAGTGATCGTGCATGGATGTACACCAGTTGCACTAGTCAGAAAGAGATTACCAATGAATGGAAAACAAAAACCAAGGGGGTTGTGAAAGCTGCATTTGCAAATATCTAGAGGAAAAACTGGTGCCCCTGTGTCCGGTGCAACAATTGGGAAAAGAGGATAGAGGATGAAATGGGTAAACACATGTAGAAGAGTGGTTTTACGCCCGGTTATACGATGTGGACATTTCATGGTGAGTCTGGCCAATGTGCCGGAGCTGAGGTGGCATGTCGTTGCACCAACGAGCATGGTACCGTGATGGAAGACAAGGTGCAAAACTTTGATGATGCTCGGGATTCGGACGAAGAAATGGAGGAATCTGCAAAGGCCTTCAATGATATGTTGGAGTCTTCAAAACGTCCTCTTCACGAGCACACGGAGCTTTGTCAGCTGGATGCCATCTCACAAATAATGGCTCTGAAGCCTTAATTCAACTTGGCAGAGAATGCTACGGCACGATGATGATAGTATTTGAACGCTTTCTACCCAAAGGCCATGTACTGCCTACTAACCTGTACCTATCAGAAAAAATCCTCCATGCTCTTAAGATGCCCTATGAGAAGATACATGCCTGTGAGAAAGGATGTGCCTTATTTAGGCTTGAGTATGCAGACTTGAACTATTGTCCCATTTGCATGTCTTCCAGGTATATTGTGGTAGACAACGGCATGGGTGAGAAGACGTAGACCAAAATCCCAGTTAATGTTCTTCGGTATATGCCAATCATACCAAGAGTTCAGCGTATTTTCAAGGTCGAAGAGACGGCTAGACAGATGACATGACACAAAACATGCAAAAGAACCGAACTAGATGCAGATGGGATTCTGATGATGGTACACACATCAGATTGTGAAGCGTGGAAGCGCTTCGATGCATTATATGTGGAAAAAGCGGCAGATCCAAGGCATCCTTGAGTTGGCATCAGCACGAATGGGTTCAGTGTGTTTGGTAACGGCTACCCAATACAATTGTTCGCCCGTATTTGTCTTTCCACTCAATCCCCCCCCCCCGACAGATTATGCAAAGAAAGAACATTTTCCTGGCGTTGATAATTCCAGGGCTGAACTATCTGGGGAAGAGAATATGAATGTGTACATGCAGCCACTTAAGGATGAATGGAAAAAAGCATGGGATAATGGGTTCAAGACATACGGCGCCTTTAACAAACAGAACTTGATAATGCGTGTCTAGTACATGTACTCGATGCATGACTTGCCGGTGGATGCGCTATTTGTTGGCTGGTGTGTGCATGGAAGGTTCCCATGATCCACATGTAAGGAAGCTCTTGAGTTTCTTTGGCTGCAAGCGGGTCACAAGTTTTCTTGCTTCGACTTACATAGAAAGTTCCTAGATCCTCACCGTAAGTTCAGGAAAGACAAGAAGAATTTCACGAAAGGTAGAGTTGTCAAAAACTCTGCACCATCTCCATTGACAGGCCAAGAGACCCTGGATCTGTTAAACGCTCTCGAGCCAGATCCAGAGCGTCCAAGGTATTTCAAGGGGTATAATTCGAAACATGCCTAGACTCACAAGACATGCTTGTGGGATTTGCCTTACTTCAAAGACGTCCTTTGCCCACACAACATCGACGTGATGCACCCTGACAAGAATATCGCCGAGGCACTTTTTGGTACATTGTTCGGCATAGAGGGGAAGTCAAAGGATAATACTAAGGCTAGAGTTGATTAGGAGGCGCTATTGCATAGACCGTTACAAAACATACAAGAACCGAAAGGAAAGCAGCACTGGATGAAGCCAAAGGCATGGTTCAATCTTGGAAGGCCAGCTATGAGGGAAATTATCTTGTGGGTGAAAAGGCAGTTGATATTCCCTGATGGGTATGCAGCGAATCTAAAGAGGGGAGCGAGTCTTCACAAATTGAAAATATTTTGTCTCAAGAGTCCAGATTGGCACATATGGATTGAGCGGGTAACGCCGGTGATGTTGCGTGGCTCCATCCCTGAGGATGAATGGCTAGTACTGGCAGAGCTGAGCTATTTCTTTCGTGTTCTTTGTGCGGAAGAACGATCGCCTACCATGCTAGAAGAAATGGAAGAGTTGGCGCCGGAGTTGATCTGCAAGTTAGAGAAGATCTTTCCCCCGGGCTTCTTTAATCCAATGCAACACTTGATTTTGCATCTTCCGACCGAGGCAAGATTGGGGGGCGTGCAAAATCATTGGTGTTACCAACTGAGAGGATGGAGAAGGCGCTCCAAGCAAAATGTAAAAATAAACGCAGAATTGAAGCAATGATGGACGAGGCATACATTACTGAGGAGGCGACAAACTTCGTGACAGCACACTACGAAGCCAAAAATCGTCATTTGGATAATCCGAAGCCTCGATACAATGCTGGCGACCCTAAAAAGGTGGGTCCAACCTCGGCCTATTCAAAGGGAATCTCGCACCAGCCGGTACTTCGAAACCAATATCGTTGGATGTCAAATAATGGCAGACCATTTCGTTGTATATCTTCACCAACCTAACAAAAGTATGTCCGTACATCGAGTAAGTTCTCGCGGTACATTGTTTTGCAACTTCTAATTCATTTGAACTGCTCTTATTCCCGGATATTTTTTTTGATACAGTCGATATGTAGCCAAATTCTCGGATGGAGCGGTGATCCAAAAGGAATATATCAAAGAGTATGAGCTTCTGGCATAGCAAGGAGGCGACTCTCCTGGTTTCATCTCTTGGTTCAAACAAACGGTAATTTCCATTAGACCATTCTCATTTCTTTGTCTAATTTGCGCTAATGCAAAAATCCTTTCGTATTAAACTTGTAGGCTAATTCAGAGTCTATGGACGCTGAATTGAGACAAGTCGCTAATGGTTTTGACTTTAAGGTCCGTTCATTTGACAAATACGACATCAACGGGTAGCGCTTTCATACCTACGAAAAAGAGTTATCTATAGCCGACTAAAGATCTACAAATTGTTGTGTCTCTGCTATTGGTGATGGAGGCATCGAGTATTATGGGAGAGTTGAAGCAATGTATGAACTTCTATTCTATGGTCAAAACGCACCGAACATCGTAGTCTTCAAATGTTACTGGTTCTAGCCGAAGGAGACTAGAAGGACTCATGAACATATAGGGCTAGTCGAAATTAAACAAACCACCCATTTATATGTTCCTGATGTCTATATTACGGCTCAACAGGCGACCCAAGTTTTCTATCTACCATGGGCCTGCCAAACTGATCTGAATCTGAATGGTTAGGATGTCGTTTATGATGTGCCGCCATGTGTTCGACCACCTCCCCCCAATGAAGAGGATTATGAACCTCACATTAACCCAGACACATATGAAGGTGAATTCTTCCAAGAAACACGTCTTTCCAAAAAACGCTTCAAGAAACGCTCTACTTCACACCAAAACATTGAAGTAGACAGCGATAGTGAACCCGATCTTACCACTGAGCTTGAACAAGAAGAGGTTACTGTTGTGGATGACTTGTCAATGCTTGACCGATTACATAAAGGTAGTCTTCCACATGTTGATGCCGCTGAACCCGAAGAGCACTTCATTGATGATAATGATGATGATGATGCATTTGTTGATCCCAGAGCATTTATCAAACCCGATGATCAAGATTATTATTAGGTAATCAATTTTTTATGTTGTACTTGATTTATATAGTTACTTTTATGATTGTATGATTTATATAGTTACTCGTATAAATTTCTTACTTTGTATGATTATTTGTTATACATAGTGCCATGGTTTTGATATCCTTCCCCGTTGGCTCTCGCCTGGTTTATGATTCGGATGTGGTATATTCTCTTTTATAACTATTTGTTGCATTTCTCATTTATGACAATTATGGCCATAAGTTGACATAGAAATATTTTTATCTAGGAGGTATGTGAACAGGAAATTGCAACCGACCCTCTTGTCGAGAAGTTAAATTTAGTTGAAAATGAAAATGAGTATTTGAAAGAAAAAATTAAAAGAATTGAAGAAGAAAAGATGAAATTGGAGTTGTATGTTGTTGATGTCGTCGATGATCACAGGATGAAGATGAATGCAATGCGTTTGAAGATGGATGCAATGCACTTGCAGATTAAGAAGATTAGAAAATATGGCATTGATAATGAGGCTTGGTATTACTATGCCGTTGGATCAATTGTTACCTTAGTTGCGATCTTCATCGCATTTGTTGTGATGAGTGTAAGTTTTCTCTAGTGTTTTACTTAACAAATGCATACTTAGCATATTTTCCTCGTAAATGGCATAATTACCTAAGTTCGATAAAAATGAGCTATACTTATGTAAGTTGGCTCAAAAATGGCATCATCACCTGGGTTAGCACAAAAATGACCTATACGTACCTTATTTTCCTCCAAATTGACATAGTAAGCTAAGTTGGCTAAAAAATGGCATAATTACGTATGTTAGTTCTAAAATGACACAAATAAGGAATAAGAAGAAGAAAAACAAGAAAGAGGAGAAAAAGAAAGAATAGAAGAAGAAAGAGAAGAAAAAGAAAGAATAAAAGAAGAAGAATGAGAATGAGGAGGAAAGGGATAAAAAGATAGAAGAGAAGAAGAAAGATGAGAAAAGAAGAAGAAGAAAATTCTTCTTCTTCTTCCTCTAGTCTTCTCTTCTTATTATTATTTCTTCTTCTAGTCTTCTTCTTCTTCTTCTTCTTCTTCTTCTTCTTCTTCTTCTTCTTCTTCTTCTTCTTCTTCTTCTTCTTCTTCTTCTTCTTCTTCTTCTAGTATTCTTCTTCTTCTTCTTCTTCTTCTAGTATTCTTGTTCTTCTTCTAGTCTTCTTCTTCTACTTCTTCTAGTCTTCTTCTTCTTCTAACTTTCTTACTCCCATTTTTGCAGGTTTGACTCACTTCGTGGAAGCAACATTCATGGACAGCTAGTGTTTAGTTCTTGTTTTGATTTGTATTGATGAACAATGTGAAACTATGTATGTATATATGGATGAACTCCGTGAAACTATGTATGCATTGGATCTTTTAATACCCCATGTGTTTTGTTGCATTGATGGACTGCTAGATGTTTGATACGTGGGCTTTGTTTAATGTTGGAACTATATATATCATATATATCTTTTCAAAATGTTGGGATATAATAGAAAACAGAAAAAACAGCAACAAATATAGGCACTTTGCCGTCCGCTGCCGACGCCAAAGGGACCTTTGTCATCCGCTGGCGATGGTAAATAAGCCACGTGGCAGCAACCTGTGTAACCTGGGAGCTGACCCATTTGGTCAGTTTGCCATCTGTGGCAGACGGCAAACGACTGGGTCCGCTGACGCGTGTGCTGGCGTCACAAAGAAGACAACAAAGGGTTGTGCGGCTTTGCCGTCAGCTGACGGACGACAAAGGCTGCCATTGGCCACCTAACATGACTAACGCATGGTTTTTGCCATCCATGTTCTTTGTCGTCCACCACTGACGGTAAAGGTCCTTTGCCGTCCGCTTTCCGAAAGCAGACGGCAAAGAACCTGTTTATCGTCGCCCTCTTTGCCTTCCAGGTTTGTCGTCGGTGGCAGACCGCAAAGAGCTTTGCCATCCGCTTTTGGTGCCTTTGCTGTCTGCCATGGCGGACGGCAAATAAGCTGATTCATGTAGTGTTTGCCTTGTTGTAAATGAAGAGAGATGTGTCAAATTTTAATGCAGGAAAGCCAAGACGTCTTAACTGAGAGCTTAACCTTGAGTACCTGCTTTGCACAAGAGATCCTGCAGCATGCGGTATGGCGGAACAAATTCCTGCATCAGCTGCACCGCCCGCAGAGAATCCTGTGGAACCACCCTGCACATGCGCATGGAGCTGGGAATCAGCGCTGGATGCGCTTTCTATCGTTGGTGACGTGATTTCTAGGGCCGATGTCGTTATCACAGGCCCACGTGTGGGACGTGGGGTGGGAAGCGATGATGTGGCGCTCGGAGGCTGGTCCAGAGCACCTTTGCCTGGCACGTGATCCCGAGCGTATCTACACGCGTTATCCGATGAATCCTACAGCATAGGAGTTCCAAGCGACGCCAAATCTTCCTCGTACTCCACCCCCACTTTGTAGTCTTCTGGCACATGAAATACAACAGCATTTTCTTCAAAATTTTGATCATTTTCTGCACCATTTTCTGCCGCATCTTTTGCATGACCCTGCACATGAGTAGTACTAGTAGGATCATCAGTTGGGTTAGTAAAATCGTCGCCCCCTTGATCAATGTTTTGGAGATTGGGTGGAAGAAGGAGAATTTCTTTTCTAAGAAGTGCTCCGGCATTAGGATGAAGAGACTCAAAAGGATACACTGATTCATCGAACACAACATCTCGAGAAATATATACCCTACCGGTGGATACATCTAGGCATTTAACTCCTTTGTGAATAGGACTATATCCAAGAAATACACACTTCTTAAAATGAAAGGCAAGTTTTCGTGTATTGTATGGACGAAGGTTGCGCCAGCAAGCACAACCAAACACACAAAGGGATTTATAATCAGGAGTAATGCCAAAGAGACGTCTGATCGGAGTTTCAAACTCGATGACTTTGCTATGAAATAAATTTATGAGATACATGGCATTCAAGAATGCTTCATCCCAAAATTTTAATGGCATGGATGCATTTGCTAGCTGGGATAACCGTACCTCAACAACATGACGTGTTTTCTCTCGGCAGAATCGTTTTGTTGATGTGCATGGGGACATGAAACATGATGTGAGATGCCAAGTTGCTGAAATTGAGCTTCTTGTACTCACCTCCCCAGTCGGTTTGCATGGAAATGATCTTAGTGTTTAGTTTTTGTTCAACAAGATTCTGAAAATTCTTAAAAACTTGAAACACTTTAGATCGTTTCTTAAGAAGATAGATCCAAGTAAATTTGCTATAATCATCAAAGAAGCTTACATAATAGGAATGTCTACCAACAGAGGTAGGAGTTGGACCCCAAACATCTGAGGATACAAGTTGTAAGGGTGCAGTGGAACTGCTAACAGAAATAGGATATGGCAACTGATGACTTTTAGCTTGTTTACATGGATCACAAACTGACTCAACGCTAGACTCATGAGAGTGGGGAAGTTTATTCTTACTAGAACAAGTTTAACAATAACTGATGAAGGATGACCTAATCTACTGTGCCACTTTGCTGAAGAAGGCTTTACAACAACTAAAGCATGTTTATTTGATGACGATGATGATGATATGATTGGTAGAGACGTCCCACACACATGCCTCTAGAAGAACCCTCCTCGTGTCCAAGTCCTTAAGCAAAATGAAATAAGGATATAATTTAATGAGAACATGATTATCAAGGGTAAACCTATGAATAGAAAGAAGATTTTTTGATGTTTCGGGCACATATAGAATTCTCTTTAGATGAAATAAATTCACGGGGGTTTTGACAATTGAACTACCAACATGAGTAATATCCATACCAGAACCACTTGCAGTGTGCACTTGATCATGTCCCCGGTACTTGTCTCTGATTGTCATCTTGTCGAGCTCACCTGTGATGTGATTTCTTGCACTAGTATCCGTGTACTAGTTTGTATCAATGCTAGAGGAGTCGGTGACGGGGTTTTCCTCCTTCTCCTCGTACTCATCTTCTTCGTATTGATCCCAGCATGCACGAGCACCTCCTCGGTGATGCTTGAGACAGATTTAGCACTCGAGATAGTCCCGGTAGGGTGGACGCTGCTTCTGTTGTTGTTGGGGACGCCCACCTGAAGCCCCCATGTTGCTGTTGTTTGGAGCTGAAGGAGAGTGCCTCCCTCGGCCTTCCCCCTGGTTCTGCGAGCGTGCGCCCTGTCTTGGGGAACGTAGCATGGAATTTCAAAAAAATTCCTAGGCTCCCGCAAGATCTCTTTAGGAGATGCATAGCAATGAGAGGGGGAGAGTGTACCTACGTACCCTCGTAGACCGAAAGCGGAATCGTTTCACAATGCGATTGGTGTATTCGAACTTTCTTCGCGATCCGATCACGATCCAACTGATCTAGTGCCGAACGAACGACACCTCCGAGTTTAGCACACATGAGGCTCAATGGAGTCTCCTCCTTCTTGATCTAGCAAGTGTGAGAGGAGAAGTAGATGGGATCAAAACCAACAATATGGCATGGTGGTGATGGTGGTGGTGGATCACCGACAGCACTTCGCTAAGCGTCATCGGGACGAGGTGGTGGAACTACAGAGTAGCGGGAGAGAGAGGGGCCCCAAGGGCTTGGTGTGTGATCTTGGGGCGTCCCCTCCCCTCTATATATAGGTGGAGGGGCATGGAAAACAGCCCCTCCAATCCCTAGGGCACAACTAAGGGGGAGAGGACTTGGACTCCAAGTCCAATCCTATTCCTACTAGGACTCCTTCCTTTTTTTGCATTCGCTGGCCACATGGGCTTTTGAGGACTTGGTGCGCCTAGACCAATAAGGAAAGGGCACCTCCCCGCAGCCCATGCTAGCCCTTGGGTCGTGGTGAACCCACTTGTGGACTTCCGGACACCTCCAGAAACCTCCGGAACCTTCTGGAAGCTTCCTGGTACAATACCGAAAAAACTGCACCTTTTTTCGGAACACAAAATATGACTTCCTATATATATATCTTTACCTCTCAACCATTCCAAGACTCCTCGTGACGTCCGAGATCTTATCCGGGACTCCGAACAACACTTGGTTACCACTCATGGAATATCCCAATAGTAATCTAGCGTCAATGAACGTTAAGCGTGCGACCCTTCGGGTTCGAGAACTATGTAGACATGACCGAGACATTTCTCCGATCAATAACCAATAGCGGAACCTGGATGCCCATATTTGTTCCTACATATTATATGAAGATCTTTATCGGTCGAACCGTTATGACAACATACGTTATTGCCTTTGTCATTGGTATGTTACTTGCCCGGGATTCGATCGTCGGTATCTTCATACCTAGTTCAATCTCGTTACCAGAAAGTCACTTTACTCATTCCGTAATGCATCATCCTGCAACTAACTCATTAGTCACTTTGCTTGCAAGGCTTCTTATGATCTGCATTACCGAGAGGGCCTAATTATACCTCTCTGATACTCGGAGTGACAAATCCTAATCTCGATCTATGCCAACCCAACAAACACCTTCGGAGATACCTATAGAGCATCTTTATAATCACCCAATTACATTGTGACTTTGATAGCACACAAGGCATTCCTCCGGTATCCGGGAGTTGCATAATCTCATAGTCGGAGGAATATGTATTTAACATGAGAAAAGCAATAGCAATAAAATTGAATGATCATAATGCTAAGCTAAAGAATGGGTCTTGTCCATCACATCATTCTACTAATGATGTGATCCCGTTCATCAAATGACAACACATGTCTATGGTTAGGAAACTTAACCATCTTTGACTAACAAGCTAGTCTAGTAGAGGCTTACTAGGGACACCCTATTTTGTCTATGTAATTACCCATGTATCAAGTTTCCGATTAATACAATTCTAGCATGAATAATTAACGTTTATCATGAAACAAGGAAATATAAAATAAGAACTTTATTATTGCCTCTAGGGCATATTTCCTTCAGTCTCCTACTTGCACTAGACTCAGTAATCTAGTTCACATCGCCATGTGATTTAACACCAATAGTTCACATCGATATGTAATTAACAACCATAGTTCACATTGCCATTTGACCAACACCCAAAGGGTTTACTAGAGTCAATAATCTAGTTCACATCGCCATGTGTTTAACACCCAAAGAGTACTGAGGTGTGATCATGTTTTGCTTGTGAGAGAAGTTTAGTCAACAGGTCTGTCACATTCAGATTGCAAATTTCTATGTCTACCATGCTCTGCATGGTGCTACTCTAGCTAATTTCTCCCACTCTCAATATTTATCCAAACTGAGACTCGGAGTCATCTGGATTAGTGTTTAAAGCTAGCATCATCCTAACCCTTTATGATGAACCCTTTATCATCTCCATAATTGAGAAACATTTCCTTAGTCCTCTAAGGATAATTTTGACTGTTGTCCAGTGATCTACTCATGGATCACTATTGCACCCCCTTGCCAAACTCATTGGCAAGCCACACAACAGGTCTAGTACACAGCATGGCATACTTTATAGAACCTATGACTGAGGCATAGGGAATGACTTTCATTGTCTCTCTATCTTCTGCCGTGGTCGGGCTTTGGGTCTTACTCAACTTCACACATTGCAATATAGACAAGAACTCTTTCCTTGACAGATTCATTTTGAACATCTTCAAAACTTTGCCAAGGTATGTGCTTTGTGGAAGTCCTATTAAGTGTTTTCTCCAACGTATCTATATTTTTTGATTATTCCATGTTGTTTTATTATCAATCTTGGATGTTTTATAATCATTATATAGTCATTTTATATCATTTTTTGGTACTAACCTATTGACATAGTGCCAAGTGCTAGTTGCTATTTTCTGCATGTTTTTTACATCATAGGAAATCAATATCAGATGGAGTCCAAATGCCACGCCAATTTACGATTATTTTTTATGGGCCAGAAGGAACACAACGGGCCCTGGTTGCACCTGGGGGGCGCGGGGGGGAGGGGGGGTCTCGAGGAGGGGACAACGCACCAGGGCGTGCCAAGAGGCCCAGGCGCGCCCAAGTAGGTTGTGCCCACCTCGGGTGCCCCCTGGACCGACTCTTTGCTCTATAAATACCTCAATATTCTAGAAATCCTAGGGGAGCCGACAAAATTTGCATCCAGCCGCCGCAGAGTCCAGAACCACGAGATCAAATCTGGACACCATCACGAAGGGGTTCACCACTTCCATTGGTGCCTCTCCGATGATGCATGAGTAGTTCTTTTTAGACCTTCAGGTCCGTAGTTAGTAGCTAGATGGCTTCCTTTCTCTCTCTTGATTATTAATACAATGATCTCTTGGAGATCCATATGATGTAAGTCTTTTGGCGGTGTGTTTGTTGGGATCTGGTGAACTTCAAGTTTATGATCAGTTATATCTTTTTATATCCATGAAAGTTATTTGAGTTCTTTGATATCTTATATGCGTGATCTCTTATAACCTCGTATTTATTCTACGGTATTTGGGTTTTGTCGGGGATATACCCCGCGGTATGACCCGGTCAGACTTGGCGGCTCACCAGAAACCCGGCTGACACTTGGCGATTCGCTAGACTGACGAACTCACGACCCTGGCGACTCATTAATAACCCGGCGGGCGGGTCAGACGGACGACAAGGCCCAAGGCCCAGAAGGCCGGCTCATATTATGGTGGGCTGGTTTACGAGGAAAGACATAAGGAGTTTTCCCTTAAAGGGGCAGACTAGGATTCCACTTGTTATAGAATAGTCCTAGTCCTACTAGGACTCCACACGTAACCCGCCCCTCCAACTTATATAAGGAGGGGCAGGGCACCCCAAGAGGGCAAGAAACAATCTCTAGGGCTAGACACAACTAGAGGAGAGCCGGATTTACGGCGTCTCCCTCATGAGCATAATGAGACCTAGCCACAAACAGCATGTATGGCTTTTACCGGATGATGTTTCCCGGGGCCCGAAGCTGTCTAAATCCTTGTCTTGTGTGTTGCGTCTCTCTTGTCCCGATCAACCCCTCTAAAGCTACCACATAGATGCGTAGGCCTCACGACTAAGTCCTCACACTAGGACATCTGACGTGACAATTCCACAATAGTTGGCGCCCACCGTGGGCCTTGCGCACGGTGGTGTTGAGTTCTTGCAGGGATTTTTCTAAGGGATCGAGAAGTTTGCAATTGATCAGATGAAGAGAACCGGCACGGAACGATCACGGAGGATAACCCGCTGCCGGACAACCATGGGCAGAATTATGGTTAACTTGAGATTCATCCGAGATGGAGAAAATTTTAGGGTTTGTGTGTGCAACCCCACGTGCTGCTCATCACTCGACGAATCCGAGGGCAAATTATTTTTTCCACTGCAACCGAAACCGGGCAGGAATCTGCCGCCAACTCATCAAGACCACAATTGCCGAAAAACATCGAATTCGGCTGTTGTACTACAAGGGTACAGCCGCTGTCGCTGCAGTTTGTTCAAATCTAGAGGTACACCATCGATTCAATGCTCTATTCTCCATGTAGTCTTGTCCACATGCAGGATCAAGTCCTGAGGAGATTATACATTGCTGCTACTAGTACTACTTATCACAAGGAACGAAGCCAAGTCATACTGATATCCACGTGCAACTGCTAGTGCTAATTAAGTACTAGTACTACGTGAGTTTTTTGTACTCAATTATTACATCCACAAGGGCGCCTTATCAGATCGAAAAAAGATCAACATTTATTATGGCTGGGCAGAGCTCTTGTCGTACTCATCGAGTCCTCGTCCTAGAAGAGAAGAGGAATCGTCAAAACCAACAGCGACCAGGGGCAGGAGATGGATATGGACTTGTCAACTGAGCCTCCGAGCCGCAGTCGCGCCGAAACTGTTTCCGCGTAAAACCCTTATGGCCGATTTGGAGTCGCCGGCGCCCCTTTTGCTACCTGGTCCTGCTCCGACCCGCCGCTCGAGCGTCTCGCTTCTGAGCAGACCGTGCCTCTATTCCGAGCTCCCCGAGCTGCCAACGCGACCCAGCTTCTGTATCACATCCACTTCGAGCAGCCCCGGCCGTGGGCCGCCTGTGAGCCGCCCCTCGTCGGTGTACTGGGCTACTGTCGCGGCCATGCCTGCCTTAACCTCTGCTCTGAGCCACCTTGAGCTGCTGCTCGAGCACATGTTCTAGAATTGCAGCAGTTACAGCAGATCAAATATGAGCGCAAGCTCATTCCATGCATGCGGTCACGCCAGATTCTCGCAACTACAAGTCCAAAACAAGCCACTATAAAGTATAATTCCTTGGCACAAAGTTCAAGGTTGGATGGACTCTGGCGCCAACAACGTGAAGAGAAGAAAGCAAAAATAAATCCGCCAGGAGATGCAAATACAAGCAGTACTAATTGATGAACAGTACAAAGCTTGCACACGCTGGCCGAGAGACACACGCATACCCGCCATCTCTCTCGTTTGATCTGCTCCAACACATGGGAGTGCAAAAATAAAAATAAAAGGTGAATTGATCTGCATCAAAACAATGCTAGTGCAAGTCCCATCAATCGGACATCCAGCGGATCAATCCATATGTCATCCTAATGCATCAGGTGATATCCATCCACGTTTATTTTATTAACATATCTTGTTTTTGTCAAAGAACAAATACTTCGGCTTGGGATACTTTTTTATGCAGGACAATTGTACACTGCAAATGAGGCATTATACTACGGGTATGGAGCACGCACTAGCAATGTTTCTGCCCCGGTGTTTCGTCCGTGCCATACTACCCGGTGAACGAACGTGTGCACGTCGCCGTCCCTGTGACCCGGTTTACATCAACTCGCCAGGACCGTGCCTGCGATTGACTCACCGTCTGCACGGCTTACCGCGCCTACAATTAACTCGCCCGTCCACCCCGCGGCCAACTCTGCTGTCTGCACCGGCTTACGACGCCACGGCCGGCTCATCTGTCTGTGCCGCCTCAGATGTTGTGGTCGTCTTTACCATATGTCTCTCGCGGGTTGGTCTTCATCAATACACCGGGTCGCATCTATCTACATGAGCTGTTTATTAAATACGAGCAAGTCAGTGCTTGGGTAGTCCGATTCTTTCTTCCAATAATTTGGAGGCAAATTATCATATATTATCAGCCGCCGTCTGCACCGGACGGCTCAATGGGCAGGCACACAAGTCGCCACCACTACAGTTTGGTTAAATTCAAAACAACTTCGAAGGAACCAGTGGCCGAGTTGCTGACATGGCTCATACAGGATCATTTATAACCCGCCGCAGTCACCTCAACCTTCTATGAATTCACATCGCGCTATCAACAACAATGATATACACCTTTTGCTATGGTAAACTCTTAAGCCAACTCATTGAGTCGTTTTAAAGACTCGGGGGCTACACGGACATAGTTCAATAAATGTTGCCTGTTTCAAGGCTGTGAGAAACTTTCTTGCTCAAAATGATGAATGCTAGTTTAAAATCAGGTTCAAGACAAAGCTGTCTCCCATAAAACTCTGAAGCTTTCAATATCTGGCTCAACACCCGGTTCAAGAAGAATTCGTTACTCACAAGTTTGGGTTCTCAGAAAAATTAAAGGGACCAAAGAGAGTCTGTTGCAAAGCACAACTCAAACATAGGTACCCTGCTTCAATGGCCAGTGGGGGCTGATCCTATTCGAATCTAGCTTAACTCTCTTGGTCCGACTCATGATCGTATTCGAATCTAGCCATTAAACCTCATGATCACTAGGGGGCTTCCTGTTCAAACATAGGTCTGTACCCTCTTGATCGGCACAATGCCAAACTCACTAGGGGGCTTCTTGATCGTATTCGAATCATAGCTTAACCCCTTTTGGGTCCGACTTTGATCGTATTCGAATCAGAGTCATTAAAAAACTCTCAAGGT
Source organism: Triticum dicoccoides (assembly GCF_002162155.2). Classification (NCBI taxonomy): domain Eukaryota; kingdom Viridiplantae; phylum Streptophyta; class Magnoliopsida; order Poales; family Poaceae; genus Triticum; species Triticum dicoccoides. Next base: position 512,255,412 of record NC_041393.1, on the reverse strand, counting down.
TATTTGGCGGCTTCCTGTTCAAACATAGGTTGTATTCGAACCAAAGAGAAAATAGTTGTCGGTACCCTCTTGATGGGCGCAACGCCAAAGCCACCGGGGGCTACATAATCGTATTTGAATCATAGCTTAACCCCGTTGGATCAGTTTACTGATCGTATTCGAATCAGAAGCCTAAAATTCTTCTTTCTAACTGGCTTAAGTTTTTTGAAAACAATCTTTGGTTTTGTCCTGAGACTTTTTTGTTCAGATCTAAGTATAAGTGTGGATTAAATTTAACCCAGCTTGGCTTTGGACGAAAGTCACCAGCATATGACAATCATCATATATTGGGAAGTATTGGCTTCTAAGGATTGGATTATCACCCTTACAACACAGGTATCCTAAAACGGCAGTATGATTCAATATCATAGGTATGATATTGTTTATACATGATTATGTTTAAATCAGCCTGGTTATGGACTTTAAGTTGCCGGTATATTTTGGATTGCTTCATTGGAATCATGCGCTTATCAATCATTGGATTATTGCCTTTATTGTATACAGCAATGTAAGCCAACAGTATGAGCCAATTCCATAGGTATGTTTTCTTGATTATATGAATATGCGAGGTTTGATAACCCGCTCTGGCTTTTGACGTTAAATCGCGAGTATGTTTTAGGCTTGAATGGCCTTAATTCTAGTGTTTTCCACAGTTGCATAAAGACTATATTATGTTTGGGTTGTTACATGCCCTGGCTTTTGACGTTAAGTCGCCAGGGCATATGTTGTTTAAACTCTCTGCAGGATTTGCAAAACTATGACTTATATAAATGCTTAAGTCCAAGCTCATCATTAAAATTGATGTTTCAAAATCATTATCTATTCTGGATTTTCTCAAAGGCTATAAGCCGTCGGGTTATAAAAATTCCGGCTTACAATGGAGGCGTATTAAATCGCCATCGGCCAAGAGCCGTCGGGTATTTAAACTCTGGATTTACTTGTCAACAGATAAGGTATTCAAAGTCGCTTTGGCGCAATGGATATTATTTTATCAATGGATATGGTTTATTTTACAATGGAAGGAATAGTCCTGAGTCGCTGCAGGCTTACGACCCGGCACTTGGGGGCTACATTATTCAGATTGAGATTATATCAAATATGCAAGTCCCATGTCACTGCCAGCATGCACCATGGCACTTGCGGGCTAATGTGAAGTCATTTTTTGATCAACTTATTGAAGACCCGACTCATCCCATTGTAATGAGCCGGCCCTTGGGGGCTACCAATTGCTCCTGTCAAAAATTCAAGGTACACAAGCCTTAGTCCATTATATTGAAAGATCCACTACTCAGTTGTGGAGTACAAAGCTCTTAACCTTATGGACGTGGGTTGAAGCCTCATGGTTGAGATTACATCATATAATGTTATTATCAATGAATTATATACAAAGTCCCAGGTCAGTATTATCTTATTGAGTCGGTCCTTGAGGGCTACACGTTGCTGCTCAAGTCTACATGATCATATTTACAAAGTCCCTACTTATTATTTCATAATGACCCGTCACATGGGGGCTACAAGTGATATGAATATAAGGGAGGTACACTTTCAATCTTGGTGTGAGCAACAGTTGTGACCCGGTGCTGTCAATATTTACAAGCCGACAATTTGGTAATTATAACTCGCCAGCCTCTATATCCTTAAACCGGCGGATCACCAGATGAATCTTGAGTCCAGTATGTTTATTAAGCCGGAGCTTTGGAAACCGACTCAAATGGATTATTTCTCTACTAGAAACCAATGTCAACAAATTGATTATGAAGTTGGCCTATTGACCCGGATTTTTTAGAAGAAGTACTCAGATTTTTTGCATTGGTAATGTTTGAACACATCTGCTCATGGAGATTTGCTATGAGACCATGAACACACATCCAGGAGGAAATGTCAAGGACCTAAGGATGATCAAGTGCCAGCTTACAAGAATATTTAACCCGGAGCACAACCTGTCAAATTTGTTCTTGTGTTTATGTTACAGGATCAGTTTAACATGGATAAATCCAAATTAAAGTGGGTGATAATGTCGGGGATATACCCCGCGGTATGACCCGGTCGGAAATATGACCCGGCCGGACTTGGCGGCTCACCAGAGACCCGGCTGACACTTGGTGATTCGCTGGACTGACGAACTCACGAGCCTGGCGACTCATTAATAACCCGGCGGGCGGGTCATACGGACGATAAGGCCCAAGGCCCAGAAGGCCGGCTCATGTTATGGTGGGCTGGTTTACGAGGAAAGACATAAGGACTTTTCCCTTAAAGGGGCAGACTAGGATTCCACTTGTTATAGAATAGTCCTAGTCCTACTAGGACTCCACATGTAACCCGTCCCTCCAACTTATATAAGGAGGGACAGGGCACCCCAAGAGGGCAAGAAACAATCTCTAGGCCTAGACACAACTAGAGGAGAGCCGGATTTACGGCGTCTCCCTCATGAGCATAATGAGACCTAGCCACAAACAGCATGTAGGGCTTTTATCGGATGATGTTTCCCGGGGCCCGAAGCTGTCTAAATCCTTGTCTTGTGTGTTGCGTCTCTCGTCCCGATCAATCCCTCTCAAGCTACCACATAGATGCATTGGCCTCACCACTAAGTCCTCACACTAGGACATCTGACGTGACAATTCCATGATAGGTTTTGTTTGGCCAACTCGATCTATTTATCTTGTAATGGGAAGAGGTGCCCGGTAGTGGATTCAATCTTATGGTGCCTGATCCCAGTGACAGAAAGGGAACCAACACGTATGTATCGTTGCTACTAAGGATAAAAGACGGGATTGAATTCTTCCGCAATAGATAAACGGATCTTGTCTATATCATGTCATCGTTCTTATTGCATCACTCTGTTTTTCCATGAACTTAATACACTAGATGCATGTTGGATAGAGGTCGATGTGTGGAGTAATAGTAGTAGATGCAGGCAGGAATCGGTCTACTAATCTTGGACGTGATGCCTAGATATCATCATGATTATCTAAAGTTCTATCAATTTCCGAACAGTAATTTGTTCACCCAACGTTTGCTATTTTTCTCGAGAGAAGCCACTGGTGAAACCTACGCCCCCCGGGTCTTCTTTCTCATATGTTTGCCTTGCGATCTACTTTTTCCTTGCGTTTATTTTCAGATCTATTAAACCAAAAAATACAAAAATACCTTGCTGCAATTTATTTGTTTCACGATCTATTTATCCCATCTACAAACTTATCTCACATCCCTTGCCTATCTTGAGGCGCTGTACCCCGAAAGGGATTGACAACCCCTTTAACACATCGGGTTGCGAGGTGTTGTTCTTGTGTGCAGGGGCTGTTTACGTTCTGTTTCTTGGTTCTCCTACTGGTTCGATAACCTTGGTTTCATATCTAAGGGAATACCTACCACCGCTGTGCTACATCATCCCTTCCTCTTTGGGGAAATACCGATGTAGCTTCAAGCAACATCAAGCGTCTTGATCTATCCCTATAGATCTTGATGCCCAATATGTAAATAGCTTGTCTAAGGTCTCTCATTGAAAAATTCTTATTCAAATATCCATTTATGCTATCCAAAAATTCTATATAATTTCCAATCAACAATATGTGATCCACATATAATAACAGAAATGCTACAGAGCTCCCACTCACTTTCTTGTAAATACATGCTTCACCATAAGTCTGTATAAAACCATATGCTTTGATCACCTTATCAAAGTGTATATTCCAACTCTGAGATGCTTGCACCAGTCCATAGATGGATCGTTAGAGCTCGCACACTTTGTTAGCACCTTTAGGATTGACAAAACCTTCTGGTTGCATCAGATACAAATCTTCTTTAATATCCATTAAGGAATGCAGTTTTTGACATCCATTTGCAGATTTCATAATCATAAATTGTGGCAATTGCTAACATGATTCAGACAAACTTTAAGCATCGCTACGGGTGAGAAAGTCTCATCGTAGTCAACTTCTTGAACTTTGTCGAATTTTTTTTGCGATAAGTCAAGATTTGTAGATAGTGACATTACTAGCAGCGTTAGTCTTCTTGAAGATCCATTTATCCTCAATGGCTTGCCGATCATCAGGCAGTCCGCCAAAGTCCACACTTTGTTCTCATACATGGATCCTATCTCAGATTTCATCGCCTCAAGCCATCTGTTGGAATCTGGGATCATCATAGCTTCTTCATAGTTTGTAGGTTCGGCATGGTCAAGTAACATGACTTCCAGAATAGGATTGCGATACCACTCTGGTGCGGATCATGCTCTATCTGACCTATGAGGTTCAGTAGTAACTTGATCTGAAGTTTCATGACCATTATCATTAGCCGCCTCTCTAGTTGGTGTAGGCATCACGGGAACGGATTTCACGGATGAGCTACTTTCCAAATCGAGAGAAGGTAAAATTACCTCATCAAGTTCTACTTTCCTCCCACTCACTTCTTTTGAGAAAAACTCCTTCTCTAGAAAGGTTCCATTCTTAGCAACAAAGATATTGCCTTCTATCATGGATTTGTCACAGCCGATGTCCTTAGTATGAGGACTTAGTCGCGAGGCCAACACATCTATGTAGTAGCTTGAGAGGGGTTGGGCGGAATCGAGAGACGCAACATAAGACTAGGATTTAGACAGCTTCGGGCCATGGGAAACATCATCCGGTAATAACCCTACATGTTGTTTGTGGCTAGGGCTCATTATGATCATGAGGGAGTCACCGGTAAGCTGGCTCTTTGTGTCTAGCCCTAGAGATTGTTTCTTCTTGCCTGTCCCTCTTGGGGTGCCCTGCCCCTCCTTATATAAGTTGAAGGGGAGGGTTACATGTGGAGTCCTATTAGGATTAGGACTAGTCTATTACAAGTGGAATCCTAGTCTGCCCCCTTAAGGGAAAACTCCTTATGCCTTTCCTTGTAAACCGGCCCACCATAACATGAGCCGGCCTTCTGGGCCTTGGGCCTAGTCTTCTATCTGACCCGCTGTTAGGGCCATCCGTGAGTCGTCAGACTAGTGAGCCGCCAGACTCGTGAGTCGCTAGTCCCCCGGCAGGTTACCAATGAAAACGCCAAGCCCGGCCAGGTCATACTTCCGGCCGGGTCATACCGCAGGGTATATCCCCAACATTAGCCCCCAGTTTAATTTGGATTTATCCATGTTAAACAGATCCTATAAAATAAATACAAGAACTAACTTGATAGGTTGTGCTCCGGTTTAATATTTTACTGAACCAACACCTAATCATCTTTAAGTCCTTGTCATTTCCTCCTGGATGCATACACAAGATCTTACAGCAAATCTCCTTTAACAGATATGTCCAAATCTTGCCCATGCAAAAAATCCAGGAACTTCTTCTAAAAAATCCAGGTCAATATGCCAGCTTCATAACCAGTTTGCTGACATTTGCTCTTATAAGAAATAATCCATTTGAGTCGGTCTTCAATGCTCTGACTTGACAAAAATATTGGTCAATATTCAACTGATATTCAGCCGGCTTAAATATGTAGATCTTGCCGATTTATGATTGCCAAAATTGCCGGGTTATAAATAAATGATGCCGGGTCATGATTCTTGCAGACACCGGGTTAATCTGGTCTGCTCCAAACTGAGAATTTAAAGATTTTGTTCTCTCTTATATGCATATCACCTGTAGCCCCCGAGTGCCAGTTGTCATGCTTGCAGCCACCTGGGACTTGTAATTGCTTTATGCTCATGAAAACTTCAACCAGTGCAGCCCCCAAGGGTCGAGTCATTATGCAATAATGAGCAGGGACTTTGTAGATATAACCATGTAAACTTGAACATCAACGTGTAGCCCCCAAGGGCCGTCTCAGTAAGATAATACTGAGTTGGGACTTTGTATATAATTTACTGATAATAACATCATATAATATAATCTCCACCATGGGGCTTGAACCCATGTCCACAAGGTTAAAAGCTTTGTACTCTACCAACTGAGTAGTGGACCGTTCAATATAATGGATTAATGCTTGTGTACCTTGAATTTTTGATAGGAGCAATTGATAGCCCCCAAGGGCCGGCTCATTACAATGGGATGAGTCGGTTCTTCAATAAGTTGACCAAAAAATGACTTTACATTAGCCCCCAAGTGCCATGGTGCATGCTGGCAGTGACGTGGGACTTGCATATTTGTCATAATCTCAATTTGAATAATGTAGCCCCCAAGTGCCGGGTGGTAAGCCTGCAGCAACTCAGGACTATTTCTTCCATTGTAGAATAAATCATATCCATTGATAAAATAATAGCCATTGCGCTAAATCAACTTTGAAAACCTCAATCATACCCCTTATCGGTTGACAAGTAAATCCGGAGTTTAAATACTCGGCGGCTCTTGGCCGATGGCGACTTAATGCACATTCATTATAAGCCAGAATTTTTATAACCCGACGACTTGTAGCCTTTGAGAAAATCCAGAACGGATAATCATTTTGAAGCATCAATTTTGATAATGAGCTTGAACTTAATCATTTATATATGTCATATTTCTACAAATCCTGCAAAGAGTTTAAACAATATATGCCCCGGCGACTTAATGTCAAAGCCAGGGCGGGTAATAACCCAAACATAATATAGTCTTTATGCAATTATGGAAAAGACTAAGATTTAAGGCCATTCAAGCCTAAACATACTGGCGACTTAACGTCAAAAGCCAGGGCAGGACATCCAACCTCGCATCTTTATATAATCAGAAAAACATACCTGTATAATTGGCTCATACGGCCGGCTTACATCGCCATATCCAATAAGGGCAATAATCCAATGATTGACAAGCGCATGATTCCAATGACGCAATCCAAAATATACCGGTGACTTAAATTCCATAGCCAGGGCAGGTTTAAACATAATCATGTATGATTATAAAAAACATCATACCTATGATATTGAATTGAACTGTCGGCTTAGGTTACCTGCGCAGTAAGGGTGATAAAAAAAATCACACTTATCATCCAAAGCCAAGCTGGCGACTTATGCCAGAACTTCCAAATGTATGATGATTATCATATGCTGGCGACTTATCATCCAAAGCCAAGCTGGGTAAATTTAAACCACACTTAAACTAGATCTGAACAAAAAAAAATCTCAAGACAAAATCCAAGAATTGTTTCCAAAAAACTTAAACCAGATAAAAAGAAAAAATTGAGGCTTCTAATTCGAATATGATCAGTAAACCGTTCCAAAGGGGTTAAGCTAGGATTTGAATATGATCATGTAGCCCCCAGTGGCTTTGGCGGTGCGCCGATCAAGAGGGTACCGACAGCTATGTTCTCTTTGGTTCGAATACGACCTATGTTTGAACAGGAAGCCCCCTAATGACCTTGAGAGTTTGTTAACGACTCTGATTCGAATATGATCAAAGTCGGACCCAAAAGGGGTTAATCTATGATTCGAATACGATCAAGAAGCCCCCTAGTGAGCTTGGCATTGTGCCGATCAAGAGGGTACCGACATCTATGTTCTCTTTGGTTCGAATATGACCTATGTTTGAACAGGAAGCCCCCTAGTGACCATGAGATTTTGGCATTGCGCCGATCAAGAGGGTAACGACAGCTATGTTCTCTTTGGTGAATACACATATGTTTGAACAAGAAGCCCCCAAGTGACCATGTGAGTAATGAATTCTTCTTGAACTGGAATTTTTTCTGAAGGCCTTTAAACTGGCAACATGTACTGAGCCATGTGATCGTAGCCCCCGAGTCTCAAGGCGACTTAAGGAGGTTTCTTGAGATTCTTCATATTTGACCGTGATATAAACCAGCACGAACTCAGTAATATAATAGTCCCTTTTGCAGTAGACCACTTGCCCTGCATTAGAGAACTTGCAAGCCAGAGTAATTGCTATTTTTTAAAGAAAGCAATATGTAATATATAGAAATATACCAGATGGATTTCACCTGATATTTATCCACCGCGGATTTGATGATCATCGCGGCGAAGCTGAAATCAATCATGGTTGAGACGGTCGCGGGAGCAGACAGATGAATCGGCCGAGGCGTTGTAAGCCGATGCAGTCGGGCGAGTCAACCGCAGGCGCGGTAAGTTGCGTGCACGGGAGAATCGGCTGCAGGAGCGGATGGGCAAGCTATCCGTCATATTATAAACCAGTGCATACGTATGAGCCGGCCGCGAGGGTGGACAGGCAAGTCATCCGTGGCGTTGTAAGGCGGCTCGAACGGGCGAATCAGTTGGTGTGTTGATGTAGACCGGACCGCAAGGGCAGCGGCTTATACGCTTGTCCGTGAAGTTGCGCGACACAGATGAATGCCAACAAAAAAGATGCTAGTGCATGCTCCATACCCGCAGTATATCAACACTTTTGTAATGAATAATTTACCTGCGTATAACAACACTATAGGGCAGAGTGGTTGTTTTCACAAAAATTTAACAAGTACTGATAGAAAAGTAAACTGGATGGATATCACCTGATATATTCGGATGGTATATGATCCTTGGGACGACAAAAAATTTACTGGCACAGATGAAGGCCCAGCAGCAGTGTGGATGCTCATCATAAAATCAGCCTTTTTTAATCTTTTTTAATCTGATATTCGGATGATATAGTTGATTTTTTTTTAGGCCGTCTTGCTGACCGTATTACTGCTTCTATTGGCCTCATCTTTGAACAGAGCATAAATACTAGTATTGTGTAATACCTCCATAAGCTTCTTCATCTTCAACTTGGGAATATGTGCCCAAGTCACTTTATGTAAGTGGTAATAACCTTTGAACCTTCTCCCTGGGATTTTTGTCTATCCTTGTAGCCTCCACATGATGAACAAGAGTACTAATTGAAAGTACTAGATCATGGATGGCGCACTTTGCCGCACCCGTCCATTTTTTCAAGAGGTTTATTTGAATTTTCTTTCATATGTGAAGGAATCAAACATGGAAGTTAAAATTGGTAAAACCTATCTCTACAATGGCAGTAATTGAAGCGAGGGAATTTCAATCATTTTACAAAACAAAAATGGGTCAAATATGTAACACATATAGCGTGATAGAGGAAAGGATCATTTTATTGGATGGAGCAAAAACTAAATTGAACATCACTTTATAAGTTCTTTTTTTTCTTGGCGAAGTTGGCACAAAAATTTGTAAGGCGTATCCTTGAACATATAAATAAGATATCAATAGGTTTGGCCCATCCAACGCATTAACAGAGCTTCAGAACTTCTAAATCGGGAGGTGATCTCACAACTGCTACCCATTTTGTCTCGGTTTTATTATAATCATCCCATTCCCATACTCAATAAACCAAATGCATGAAAGGTCGCAGGCAGGCGCCATGCACAGGAGCTCACCTGCAGCACTTGCTCGAGTATTTGCTATTGATATGACAAACAAAGATTCCTAAAGCAGCAATACATGTGTTATTAGCATTGAACTACTGAAGACACAAGGCGTAGTTGACTTCTTTTTCTACCGAAGACACAAGGCGTACGTAGTTGACTTCCTTTTCTACAGGAGACACAAGGCATAGTTGACTTCTTTGCTTTCTACGTACGTATTTACATAAGATTCATGGATCTATATGGACCTTACCTGACATGCTTGCCTACTTAGTGTATCTCAAGCACCACACCTCATAAGGGCATGGCCAACGGGCCAAGCTGGACAGGTGCCCCAGGTGCCACATCATACTGCCGAATGCCACCTCCATCAAACATGATGCTTGCAGAGGGAAGCAGCCTCCTGTAGAAGAGCTCGCCTCCTCCCTGACAAAAGCCACGAGGCAACTGCTAGGGCAACGCGGTGTGAGTACTACATGGTTGCTTGGTTGCACTGTTTAGTCTGCATGTGATGGAAAGTAGGTGAGAGAGAAAAGTAAGATGATGACATCACTCGGGTAGCCTCCCTTGGGTGATTCTGATACACACAGTAGCTTAACTCAAATTTATCTAGGTGGAAGAGGTGAGGCATCATGATGGTGATGCTACCTTTGTACATGCCCTAATAGGTTCCCCGCAACAAAAAAAGGTTCCAACCGTAGCGACAAGTCCATCCATGATCCAAAGAGGTAGCTCCCACCTCTTCCTCTCGCCGGGGTGGTGACGTCATCGGGGCTGACGGCAAGGAAGATGGCGCAGTCGTCAGACGCATGGCCGCCATCATGGCAGCATCACCAATTCGCCATGTTGCCATTTCAAAGAAAGATGGGGCTTGTATTGTCATGCAGAGGGAGATGAGGCCACAATACGCTCATTCGCATCTCTTTCACTGCCAGCGCTGCTGCCTGAGCACACGTAGGGTTTGTGTCATGGAATTAACACGTCAGATGTCCTTAGTGTGAGGACTTAGTCGCGAGGCCAACACATCTATGTGGTAGCTTGAGAGGGGTTGATCGGGACGAGAGACGCAACACACAAGACAAGGATTTAGACAGCTTCGGGCCCCGGGAAACATCATCCGGTAATAGCCCTACATGTTGTTTGTGGCTAGATCTCATTATGCTCATGAGGGAGTCGCCGTAAACCGGCTCTCCTCTAGTTGTGTCTAGCCCTAGAGATTGTTTCTTTTTCTCTCTCCCCCTTTGGGGAGCCCTGCCCCTCCTTATATATGTTGAAGGGGCGGTTTACATGGCTAGTCCTAGTTGTACTAGGATTATTCTATTACAAGTGGAGTCCCAGTCTTGCTTCTTTTGTAGGAGAATAGTCCTTACACTTTCGTCATAAACCGGAACACCATTAAACGTGAACCGGCCTTCTGGGCCTTGGGCCTCGTCATCTATTTGACCCGCCCGCCGGGTTACTAATGAATCGCCAAGATTGGGCGAGTTACCCGTGAATCGCCAAGCTCCGGGCGGGTTACCACTAAGTCGTCCAGTCCAGCCGGGTTAATCTTCTGGCCGGGTAACGCCGCTGGGTATATCCCCAACAATTTGCAAGCCACGCTGAGAATGGAACGGAGTTGGAAGTGGCATCTTGGTCGTGGGAGGAGTGGCCGTCGGCCGTCGCTCAACAAAAAAATATACTTCAGACTGAACTGAATGGTCACAGGGCCAGGGATTGTGATTTGTAGTGGCACTCCAGCAGGAAGAAGGGCCGACGAAACAGCAGGACGACACAGATCATATATAGGCATGCCAATGCGCAAGAAGTAACCTAAACTGTAACGCACCTCCGCCATCATGCCGTGGTGAGTGACGCACACCTTGACAGCCAATGGTTGTAGAAGCTTTAGGTGTTTCATATATTGTGTTAGCTAGCTAATTAATAGAGAGAAGTGTCCTCTCTTATCTCCGTGCTTGGTCGATGCTATGTACTATACGTATAGAGAGGACTAGACACGCTAGCTAGTAAGCAAATGAAGAAAACAGAAGATCGTCATGAACATATGCATAAAGAGAGAGGTGATATCGACCACCTCTCCTTCTCTGAGAGATTGGTCGAACAACAAGTTCTCGTATATATACCCGATGCTACGTACTGGTTACATATATACAATATAAGTATCTCTTAATTACAATATAATCTCCTAATTAAAATCGAGCTGATTAGGGTCCACATGGTATTCTCCGTCTTTAGCGATCACGTGGTCAAGAAAGAATGCCGCCAATTCCTCTTGAATTCCTCGCATACGATCTGGTGGTAGGAGTTCATCCCGCATCTAAAATATCTAATTTGAAGAAGGGGGTCAATACGTATATATGAACAAAAAATGTATTTGCCAACCGTGTGGCAGATTGCGAAACTGCCACACGCATCCAGCGTTGTCAGTCCCCTCCCGATCTCCTTCCTTCCCCGCACGTCCTCTTGATTTCTTTCCTTTCCCGCATGCCTCTCGATCTCCTTAGTTTCCCGCATGACCTCCCCCAATTTCTTTCCTTTCCTGCATGCCCTCCCTGATTTTATCGGGCACACCCGCTCGTGCCTTCCTAATTTTCGTAATCGTCAATTATGGCCCATGCGCCTTCCAGATTTTTAGCAAAAATAATGCTTGGACTAGGATTTGATCTCTGTTCTGCAGGTAATCAACAAAGGGAGCTAACCACCTCACCTATGACACTATTTGTTGAACAAGCTAAGGAAAATACTATTTTTGACATGTTCGTGGTAACTTTGATCATTGGGAATAAATTTGTTGAACCCGCCCCCCGGTAATTTCTATAAATAGCACGATAACATTCACGCCATGGACCTGATAATTTAGATACAAACATCACGGTAACTTTCACCATTGGGGAAGACAAATGTGAAAAGATACCCGATAATTTATGTGTAAATAGATGGTAATATACGCAGCGCACATCTGATAACCGAGGTAGAAACACCATGGTAACTTTGACCGTAGGGATTTTTTTTAAAAGATACTCCGGCATCTTCTGTGTAAATAGCACGTTAGTATACCTCCCTCCCCTGGCATTTTTATGTGTAAATAGCATGAAAACATATATACTGCGATAACTAAACACCATGATAAGTTTTTGACCCGTGGGGGGAGGGGGGTTTCCTAAAACGTACCCCTAATAATTTTTGTGTAAATAGCATGATATTTTAAGCACTACGGGCTTGATAGGTTACCTAGAATCACCATGATAACTTTTTGTCCCGGGAAAAAGTTGTTCAAAACATCCTCAATATTTTTTGTGTAAATAACATGATAATATAAGCACCGTATAACCGATAACTTGCAATATAAACATGATGGTAACTTTTTTATCAAAGGAAACTAAGTTGTTAAAAACATACGCTCGCCTCGCGCGTGAGCCTCTTGGATGAACAGTACGCATGGCGTGCCACGAGAAAGTCACATAGTGTTTAGTGTCATGAGGGGCACACATGCTATAGCCGTGATAAGTTACGCAAAAACTTCATGGCAATTTTTGACCTATGGAAAAAGCTACCGAAACACACCCAGGTTTTTAGGTGCAAGTACCATGATAATATACGAACTGTAGACCCGGTAACTCATGTACAATCCCTCATGATAACTTTGACCAGGGGGAGGTTGATATACATATACCCTGATAACTTATGTGTAAGTACCACGGTATTTTACACATCGAAGACCTTATAACTTGTGTACAAAACATAGAGGTAACTTTGAAAGGATGTAGTTGTTGAAGCATAGATACCTGGTACATTCTATGTAAATAGCACGGTAAGTTATGCAACACAGGCCTGATAACTTGCATACAAATACCATGGTAACTTTTTCCTGAGGAGAAATCATGTGGTAGACGTGAAGAAGTGATAGTTTTCTCAGGGGTGGGCGCCCGAGATGTGTGGGAGAAGTAGGTTTCTTGGGAGAGCCTACAGGGTTGTTTGGGAGGAGGCGAGGTCAAAGGACGAGGAATCGTATGGTACTTTAAAATGAAAAAAGTAGAGGTGTGGCAGTTTTGCTTATATGGCACACGTGTGCCAAATATCACAGTCCATATATGAATAAATGAAACTCAACACAAATGATGGTAATAAAATAAAACTGTGAATATTATTATTTATGCACTTCATATTTTTTGTCAGAGTAGCTGTCGGTGTCAAAACCGGCGGATCTCGGGTAGGGGGTCCCGATCTGTGCGTCTTAGGTTGATGGTAACGGGAAGCAAGGGACACAATGTTTACCCAGGTTTGGGCCCTCTCGATGGAGGTAAAAGCCTACTTCCTGCTTGATTAATATTGAAGATATGAGTAGTACAAGAGTAGATCTACCATGAGATCATAGAGGCTAAACCCTAAGAGCTAGCCTATGATGGTATGATTGTAGTTGTGATCAGCCTTCTAAGGACCAACCTCTCCAGTTTATATAGACACCAGAGAGGGCTAGGGTTTACATGGAGTCGGTTACAAGGAAGGAAATATAATATCCGGATCGCCAAGCTTGTCTTCCACGCAAAGGAGAGTCCCATCCAGACACAAACCGGAGTCTTGAGTCTTGTATCTTCACGCTTCAATAGTCTGGATGATGTATATAGTCCGGCTGTCCGGATACCCCCTAATCCAGGACTCCCTCTGTAGCCCCTGAACCAGGCTTCAATGACGGTGATTCCGGCGCACAGTCTTGTCTTCGGCATTGCAAGGCAGGTTCCATCTCCGAATACTCCAATGTACCTATTACGACAAACAGTGTCCGACATCTCATCAATGTGGTACTCCTCGGCTTCCGTGCCTCAATAATGACCATTTCCACATGTCGAGCGAATGCGAGGAGTCGAGGCATTTTTGCATTTGCCACCCCCGATCCTTCGGGCTAACCGTCTATTTGAAGAGATGAGGATTCCCAGATCCAAACCTCACTCTTCCCCTTCGAGCAAGCATCCAACAGAGCGCCCCGAAAAAACCATTCCAACATGGCCGGTCATCGCAGTTCTTCTGCTCGCTCCCCTTGCCCCAAGCCGGGGGACTGGGGAGAGTGTTCAGTTTCTCATAGCCGTTTGATAAAGATACAAACCCAATGGCTTCTCCCACCGGCGTTCATGGTCCCTGTCCGAGCCGGAATAGCCACCTATAATGGCGGAGAACAATCGGAGAGATCCCCTAATCCGTCTCCAGAGGTGCGAATATGCCTCATTCCGCATCTGTTAAGGGGCGTCGGGTTTCCTATTCATCCATTACTTCGTGGGCTCCTGGAGTTCTACGGCCTCCAGTTGCACAACTTTACCCCAGCCTCCATACTACATATAGCAGGGTATGTCGCCCTTTGTGAGCTATTTCTAGGCTGCGAGGCTCATTTCGGTTTGTGGAAGAAGCTGTACTTCCTTGTCCCCCGCAACCAGGGAGAGTCCCTATGTCAAGTGGGCGGGGCCGAAGTATGGCGTATCGCCTAGACCGGATACCTATCCGGCACTCCCAAGAAGGCACCAGAGAACTGGGCTTCAGAGTGGTTTTATATTGACGACGTCCCCCTTCCGGATCCAGTCCGGACAGGAATCCCCAAGTTCAGTAATGCCCCGCCGAGGGCACGTCTAAGCTGGCGCCCCCGAGGCCCCCAAGAAGAGGATACCAGGGAAATACATTTCCTGATGAGCAGGATAAAGTTACTGGCCAAGTCCGGACTGACGATAGTCGAGGTCATGGCAATATGCATAATGCGGGGAGTGCAGCCGCTTCAATATCGGGGCAATCCCATGTGGCATTTCAACAGAGAAGACGATGCCACCCGTTGTGGCCATAAGGGTCCGGACTCCGCTATTGCTTTGGCAAGGATACTGTCCGACTTACACAAAGGAGAAGAGGAAGACTTCCTTCACATCAAACCGTGGGACGGTTTCTCCATGTACAATCCCCCAAACTGGGTAAGTCGTCGTTCATTTTCCTGCTTCACTTATTATGGCATTTTTCGCTAAGATTACATGCCTCGATATTTCCGAGAAGGAACTGAGGAAGGCCGTAGAAGGAATCTCCAGCCCTTCCTGCAGCCAGAGGACCCCGAAAGGGCCCTGGATCCAGGACTCGAAGAAGATCCGGATACGACTGTGGAGTTTGTCAACGGGATATTTTATCGGGCGAGCCGTGACGGCGCCTCAGTGTCTATTGCTGCCGATTATCCCGGACTGCTACCTACGTCGCGTGTAAGCCAGGCCGAAGACTCGATCCTCCAAAGAGGACTCTTTCCTGATGTCATGCCTTATCCCTGAAGCGTCGTGTTTTGGCACAGACGACGGTCGGAGCGCAGGGCCGAGCCCCTAGGGACCCATCGGCCACAGGCGTCCAGATTGGGTAGGCTCAAGAGGAAGGAGGTTAGGGCCGACACGCCTCTACAGAGGTAAGGAAACAACCTATCATGTAATTATTGTTATTTGAAGTATAACATTGCCCTTTACATCTTGGCAGGAAGAGGAGTATCCGGACTATATCTGGGGATCCTGCCAACCACGCCTCCACCAGTCGGGCTCCAGATCCGACTTTGAGAGAGGAGGCGGACGTAGGGCCGATGCTATATAGTCCTCCAACAGAGGACGCAAATATGCTCTCTGCCACGAATTCCGAAGTAGAGAGCGCCATGAATCACCGTCGTCGAGGCGGGCTTGCCCGGGCGACAGACCAGTATACCAAAGATATACGGGTAAGAAAGTTTGATAAGTATGTATAGCAGTAGCCCCTGAGACTTGAAACGGTTGGAACAACAGTTTTAAGTATCAATTTATGCGCAGGTTCTTGTAGATAAGAATGAGCAATTATCTCGGGAGCTAGAGGAGTGCAAGACCCAACTGAGGGCCACGGTTGCCAAGCTAGAGGAATCCCAAAAGGACTCATCTGGTAACATTTATCTTGATTGTACAAAAATGTACCAGTTAGCAACTGGCTGGTATGACGAGTTTAATAGAAAATTCTGCAGATAACCCTGGAGTAAATCCAAAGGGCAGGAGGGATGACGAGTCGCATCTCCAGAGGCAACTAAAGGCTGGCGAGCGCATTCTTATGCAAGTTAGGCAGGAGAAGAATACTCTCCAAGATGCCAATGTTTGGCTGGACGTGGAATTGAAAGACGTCCGTGCGCAGCTGGCGGACTCCGTGAAGGAGAACAAAAGGCTTCGCCGCAGCATTTATGGTAAGTGCCTAGACGAACTGTAGCATAGTTCGGCGAGGAAGTATATTGAAAGAGTTTTTCTTGTAGGAATGTTGACGGGTCTCCCTGAGGAGGAGATGCCCGCATCTGCAGGTGATTTACTGCAAGACCTCTCACAGCTGCACGAGCAAGCTCGGCAGGCGATGCAGGGCGTAGCGCAGACCTTGTGGCCATCAAGCTTCCTGCCGAATGGCATGGGGGAGCTTGTGGGCATGCTTCAAGGAGCACGGCGGCGCTTCCAACTGTGGAAGATGTCAGCCTGCCGGCAGGGTGCAAGGGAAGCATGGGCTATGGTGAAGACGCGCTACACCAAGCTGGACCCGAACCATATGGCCGAAGTCAGACTGGCAGGGCCAGATGGGCAAGAAATTCCCGTGAGTCTGGTATATGACCAGGTGGCGTTAGCCGCGAAGTATTCTCAATAGGATTGTAAGCTAGATAGCCTGTTGGATGGTATAGAGGAGGAATATAGTCAGTCCAAGTGACTGTGTAATTCAATGGACATAAGTAGCCCCTTGCTGGATTAAAATCATTTGTCATGGCGGACCTTTTCGCTTCAGCCCCCGGATCCTACAGTCCAGGTGTGTCCGAATACCCGCTCGGTTATACAAAACCGGAGTATGCGTGGAAACCAGGCGTAGGGGTCATAAGTGCTTTAACAGACAAGTACCCAACTAGTTATGTTATATTACATGGATAGTAAGAAACATCTTCCAGGGAGAATAGTTTCGTTAAGGGTTCCTTTCCCTCGGTAGGCATGTGACAAGGCACATGTCCGAACTGCGAACCATGGCGCAGGATACAAAACTTCTAGGGATTTATGTTATGATAAACGAAGACATCTTTTGTTCACCGACCGAATATTCTCTTAAGGAAACTAGCTTTCGGCTTCACCCAGTCTGAGGTACACATCCGGCTGAACCGGTAGTAACAATCGCAGAGGTGCTCCCCTTATGCCCTAGCCGAATTAACAGGAACGTAGGGCATAAAAACAGAAGCCAGGCAACCCAGCTTGGCCACATCCTAAGTCATATCGATGCATATAATGGTGAAGAAAAGGCACACATGGAAAACGCATGCATGATGGGCAAAAAGCCTTTTAGAGTAAGTTATGTTTAGCTTCCGTATAGGAAGCCCCCAGGTATTGCTTACACACATAGTGCGGCTGGAGTAATCCGGAAGTCCGTACTGTATTAAATACTTTGTGCGAAGAGAAAAGGATCGAAAAAGGAAGAGGGAGCATAATTAAAAAGGAGGAGGTAAGGAGACAAACACTGAGTTCAGCGCTAGGCGTAGAATCTCCGAAGTCTGGCCGCGTTCCATGGGTTTAGCTCGAGTCTGTTATCGGACGCATTACGTAAGCGGTATGCTCCTCTAGTGAGAACTTTGTCAATGACGAAGGGACCTTCCCACTTGGGTTTGAGCTTGTCCTTCTTCTTCTCCGGTAAGCGTAGAACGAGCTCGCCAATATTATAAGTTTTGGCCCGCACTTCTCTGCTTTGGTATCATTGAGCCTATTGCTGATAGAATGCGGAATGGGCCTTAGCGATGTCGTGCTCCTCCTCCAGGGCGTCCAAGTTATCTTGTCGATCTAACTCGGCTTCCTTCTCTTCGTACATGCGTACGCGTGGCGAATCATGTATTATGTCGCAGGGTAGTACTGCTTCCGCGCTGTACACCATAAAAAATGGTGTTTATCCGATGGTGCGATTTGGCGTGGTCCGCAGCCCCTAGAGCACGGAGTCGAGCTCCTAGACCCAATGAGTGTTCGACTCTATCAAGGATCGCACTAGTCTGGGTTTGATGCCGCTCATGATGAGACCATTTGCCCGTTTGACCTGGCCATTTGTTTGAGGATGGTAGACGGAAGCATAGTCGAGCTTAATGCCCATTTTGCCGCACCAAGCTTTCATTTCATCGGCTGTGAAATTTGAGCCATTATCGGTGATGATGTTGTGGGGGACATCGTATCGGTGTACGGACCGGGATATAAAGTCTATTACTAGTCCGGATTCGGCCATTTTCACTGGTTTGGCTTCTATCCATTTGGTGAACTTGTCTACCATGACCAATAAGTATTTTTTCTTGTGGCTTCCCCCTTTAAGGGGTCCAACCATATCCAGCCCCCAGACCGCGAAGGGCCAAGTTATGGGGATTGTTTGGAGAGCGGTAGGGGGCATATGACTCTGATTGGCAAAGAGCTGGCAACTGACGCAGTGTTGGACAAGGTCCTGTGCGTCTGCTCGGGCTGTCGGCCAATAGAAACCTGTACGGAAGGCCTTGCTAACTAATGCTCGAGCCGCGGCATGGTGCCCGCCCAGTCCGACATGGATTTCAGCCAAGAGCTGCCACCCTTCCTCTTCGAAGATGCACCTTTGGAGCACTCCGGTCGCACTTTTCTTATAGAGTTCCCCTTCATGGACTTTGTAAGCTTTAGAACGTCAGACGATGCAGCGTGCTTCATTTGGATCTTCGGGGAGCTCCTGCCTATTTAGGTAGGCCAAGAAAGGCTCAGTCCACGCGGCGATGACAGCCATTATTTCGTGGGCTGACGATGTTATTTCGGTGGTAGAGCTTCCGATTATGTCTGATAGTTCGGAATATGGGGATGTATTCAGATCCGTGCTGGTATTGCCAGACTCCCCTTCCCATATCACGGATGGCTTGAACAGCCTTTCCAGGAATATGTTAGGTGGGACAGGGTCGCGTTTAGCGCCGATGCGGGCAAGGACATCTGCCGCTTGATTGTTTTCTCGAGCCACATGGTGGAATTCGAGCCCCTCGAACCGAGTTGACATTTTAAGGATGGCATTACGGTAGGCCGCCATTTTCGGATCCTTGGCAT
This sequence comes from Triticum dicoccoides, assembly GCF_002162155.2. Lineage (NCBI taxonomy): Eukaryota > Viridiplantae > Streptophyta > Magnoliopsida > Poales > Poaceae > Triticum > Triticum dicoccoides. The sequence continues at coordinate 512,236,045 of NC_041393.1, read as the reverse complement.
CAAAGTCTCCGTTTATTTGTGATATAGCGAGGTTTGAATCCCTGCGTACTTCTAGGCATTGAATGCCCATAGAGACTGCCATCCGAAGAACGTGCAACAGAGCCTCATATTCGGCTGCATTGTTGGAGTATGTATATAAGATTTGGAGGACGTATTTGACCATGTCTCCGGTGGGAGACGTCAGGACTATGCCTGCTCCCAATCCGGCCAGCATTTTAGAGCCGTCGAAGTGCATGATCCAGTTAGAGTACGCGCCATACTCTTTAGGGAGTTCGGCTTCCGTCCATTCGGCGACAAAGTCAGCTAATACTTGCGACTTGATAGCCCACCGAGGCTTGTATGCTATGTCGAACGGAAGGAGCTCGATGGCCCATTTAGCAATCCGACCCGTGGCATCACGTTTATTTATTATATCATTTAGTGGTACTTCGGATGCCACCGTAATCAAGCACTCTTGAAAGTAGTGTCGTAGCTTTCGGGATGCCATGAAGACCGCATATGCTATTTTTTGATAGTGTGGGTATCGGGGTTTGCACGGGGTGAGGACCGTGGATATATAATAAACCAGCTTCTATAGCAGGAATTTGTATCCGTCAACCTCTCGTTCGACGATGAGTACTGCGCTTACAACTTGATGTGTTGCTGCTATGTACAACAACATAGGTTTGCTCATATTTGGCGCTGTTAGGACTGGATTTTTGGCCAATAAGGTCTTTATTTCATCGAGTCCGACCGCGGCTGCATCTGTTCACACGAAGTGTTCGATGCGCCGAAGAAGGCGGTAAAGAGGTAATGCCTTTTCTCCTAACCTAGAGATAAAGCGGCTCAAAGCAGCCACACATCCAGCTAGTTTGTGGATGTGTTTGAGATCTGTTGGTATAGCCAACTACGACAAAGCTCGGATTTTTGCCGGATTAGCTTCAATTCCTCTATTAGAAACGATGAAGCCCAGCAGTTTTCCAGAGGGGACGCCGAAAATGCATTTCTCTAGATTCAGCTTGATGTCGTATGTTCGGAGGTTGTCGAACATAAGCCTCAAGTCATCTATTACGGTTTCGACATGTCTTGTTTTTATGACTACGTCATCCATGTAACCCTCCACTGTTTTGCCTGTTTGCTTTTCCAGGCATGTTTGAATCATGCGTTGGTAGGTTGCGCTGACATTCTTAAGCCCGAAAGGCATAGTGTTGAAGCAGAAAGGGCCATATGGTGTTATGAAAGCTATTGCAGCTTGGTCGGACTCTGCCATCTTTATTTGATGGTATCCATAGTATGCGTCAAGGAAACACAGCGAGTCGTGTCTTGCTGTGGCGTCGATGATTTGATCGATGCGAGGGGGGGGGAAGGGATACTTGGGGCAAGCCTTGTTGAGTTCTTTGAAGTCGACACACAGGCGCCAGGATTTGTCCTTCTTTGGTACCATTACCAAGTTCGCCAGCTAATCCGGATGTTTGATATCTCTGATGAATCCGGCCTCAAGTAGCTTGGCTAGCTCTTCCCCCATGGCTTGCCGTTTGGGCTCTGAAAATCGCCTTAGGGTATGTTTAACGGCTTTGTATCCCTTTAGTATGTTAAGGCTATGTTCGGCCAATCCGCACGGGATGCCCGACATGTCCGATGGGTGCCAGGTGAAAATGTCCCAATTCTCGCCTAAGAAGTCTCGCAGTGCGGCATCCATGGCGGGGCTCAACTGTGTCCCGATGGAAGCTATCTTCGTGGGGTCTGTTGGGTGGACTTGGAATTTGACTATCTCATCTGTGGGTTTAAATGAGGTGGACTTTGGTCGCTTGTCGAGTATCACGTCATCCCTGTCCATGGTGGCGCGCAGTGTTGTTAGTTCTTCTGCTGCTAGGGCTTCGGATAATGCGTCCAAGGCTAGTGCTGCGGTTTTGTTTTTGGCACGGAGTGCAACGTCCGAATCACTAGCTAGAGTGATGATTCCATTGGGTCTGGGCATTTTAAGCTTCATGTACCCGTAATGGGGTATAGCTTGAAAGCTTGCAAATGCGTCCCGCCCTAGAAGGGCGTGGTATCCGCTGCTGAAAGGAGCCACTTGGAATCCGATTTCTTCAGACCTGTAATTCTCTGGGTTGCCGAATACTACACAAGTGTAATTTTCCTCACACACCATGCTTCACGACTAGGGATAATTCCCCTAAAGGTTGTGCCGCTTTGTTCAATGCTGCTTTTATCAATTTCCATCTTCTTGAGTGTTTCTTCGTAGATCAAGTTTAATCCGCTTCCGCCGTCCATGAGTACTTTAGTGAGACGAAAGCCATCCACTATTGGGCTAAGGACCAAAGCGGCTGGTGCCCGGATGGTCTGGTATTGGGGTTCGTCACTGGCATTGAAAGTTATAGAAGTGCGGTTCCACGGATTTATTTTTGCCACATGGCAGATTTCCGCGGAGCTTCAATGAGCTCGCTTGCGCCTATTGTTTGAGGAAAAAGTCTTGAAGATTGTTAGTACCGTATTGTGTTCCTTGGCTTTATGGCTTTCGAGGAGATCCTCGCCACTTTTTGCTACCTGCCGGAGTATCCAACATGCCCTAAGGCTATGGGTTGGTGTTGCATCCGGCGTACTGTGAAGCTTACATGGCCTATTGAGCCATTCTTCCAATACGGTTCCACGCTCTGGGGCGGGTTTTGGTTTCTTGAGAATTGAATTGGTCGACTTACGAGAGTTCGACCGTTTAGTTCGGACAAAGGTTCTGGTGAGGGCCGTACTATCCCAAAATTCTGTTTGGTTCTTCCAGGCGCTTTCCATCGCACAGTACATCTGTACTATGGTTGCCAAGTCCGCAAAGTGTACTATGTCACGGCGACTTATAGCATTAAGGAGTCCTTTGTTCGTGCAGTTTTTGCAGAAAAGTGAGACTACGTCCTCCTTGTGGCAGTCCTCGACCTTGTTAAGCGCAAGGAGGAATCTGACACAGTAATGGTGTACCGTCTCCTGGGGCTCTTGCCTAATGCAGGAGAGACGGTTTAAGTCCGAGCGAGTGTCATTGGCTGAATCCCGATTTTGGTCCGATCTAACACCCGGGGGCACGGGAGGTTCCAATCCTGACAGTTCGGGATCCGGAGTATTACCAAATCTCTTCGGCCCAATGCTTGATTCTAAGTTCGGGACCCGAGTCATGTCTTCCTTTGAGTAGGTGTTCGGCTTACTGAGTTCGGTGATCCGGACATAATTCGACCTCAAAGTTGAGGGGCGACCCGTGTGTGGTTCCTCCAGTACCGCTATCTCATGGGTGGCCGGCGGGGATCTAATGTCCCTTTGGTCGGGTTTAAGCCCAATCCGGTCATAGTCCATAGCGACTCCCAAAGCAGCGATGCGATCCAAGAGCTCATTAAGGGAGGAGAGCTCAATCGGATCCATCTTTTCGGCTAGCTCTGAATTGATGCGAAGGTTATGCGTGACGACCCGAGAGGCCATCGTTGGTGCGATAGCCGATGGGCCGGCCATAATGAAGCCACCAAGTCGGAGTGTTTGGCCTACAGCCAGCGCTCCCCCAAAGGTGATGTTGTCCTTGACAACGAGACGAGTCATCGAGCCTTTACAGCAATGACACAGAGGAACTCTCAATGAAAGCACCAATGTCGGTATCAAAACCGGCGGATCTCGGGTAGGGGGTCCCGATCTGTGCGTCTTAGGCTGATGGTAACAGGAAGCAAGGGACACAATGTTTACCCAGGTTCAGGCCCTCTCGATGGAGGTAAAACCCAATATTGAATATATGAGTAGTACAAGAGTAGATCTACCACGAGATCGTAGAGGCTAAACCCTAAGAGCTAGCCTATGATGGTATGATTGTAATTGTGATCGGCCTTCTAAGGACCAACCTATCCGGTTTATATAGACACCGGAGAGGGCTAGGGTTTACATGGAGTCGGTTACAAGGAAGGAAATATAATATACGGATCGCCAAGCTTGTCTTCCACGCAAAGGAGAGTCCCATCCGGACATGAGCCGGACTCTTGATCTTGTATCTTCATGCTTCAATAGTCCGGACGATGTATATAGTCCGGCTGTCCGGATACCCCCTAATCCAGGACTCCCTCAGTAGCCCCGCTCACAGGTCGTGTGGCGGATGGACTCGCAAATGTAGTATCCATAGTAATCATTCCCTTGTTCCTGCCACAATCACTTTACAAGAAATAGATCGAGGTCAATCAAACTGATAATTAGCAAGCATGCTAAATGGTATTGATGAAACTAGCGCTTGAATCACTAGGAGATGCGTGGAACATGCTACTATAGTACTTACTTTCGGGTGTCTAAATTGCAGCTTCTTCGGCAGTCCCGGAGTTTTGAGGTGAATTTTTTCCAAACCCTGCCAGCAGACAAAGAAAACAATTACTAGATATCAGGAAATGAACAAAGTTGCCGATATGGTGCGATAATGATCGATTTAACTTACTTCTCTAGAATTCCAGTCATGTCCGCATACTCCTTGGGATCTTTTCGTCTCGAGCCTAAGACGGTTACTAGTCCTTGCTCAAGCTTAATCTCTAGGAGAATATAGTGGAACCTGCGCACGCATGCATAACTCATCAATTACATTACTATAACCTCTACTAATAAGGGAAACTGAATATGCACAAGATAGTAACACTCACTTGAATTTGTAAGGGAAGAGTATTATAGCTTTGTTTTGATTTAATACAAACGATTGTAGCAGCTTGGCCTCGGTTTCTTTGGCCTGAGATTTAACCATATATGCATCTATGAGATTTGTGTTAATGAACCCAATATCACTGATTTGTCGTTTCTTCAATTCGGCGATTTTCAATCTGCATAATATAGTGAGGATAATTAAAAATACATGCAATGAAAGAGCTGACCTATATGTAGAGACTTAATGACAGAAGTAGTACTGTACTTATAGGCAGTAGCAAGTGATCATTAATTTATCAAGGGCCTTTAGATTGAAAAACGCGAAGAACTCCTCAAATGGAACATTCAACAGTTCAATTCCAACGAGGTCATGCTCCTCTCTAACTCTCAACGTCAAAATATTCATCCCCTCAGACTCTCTGCAGGTTTTCATGTACCAATCATGGAATCTGAACATCATCGTTGGTAGAGATCTTTCATCTTTGACGAGAGGCTTCCGTACACGTATTTGTGTTCGTCCACCTCCAAGAAATCATAATGTACATCGTCGGGTAGGTAATCTTCAAGATTGTTATAACCGGGCACCATCCAGCCCGGAACATTTGCGACGATATCGCTAGACACCTGGAGCGGGGGTAACGATTGGTTCGCTTGTTCGCCGAGTTGGGCAACTTTTTTCCCAGCTCGTCGTTGACCACTGATAGTACTTCCTGACCGTGACACTTCCACAAATGACTTTGTAAGAATGCGCTCATAGTTTCCTTTCGCCGGAGACTTTGGCGGTTTCTTTAGGGCAGCCAGAGTACGCTTCTCTTTTACCGGATCTATCTGCTCCTCCGGAGGTGGATGTTTCTTTGCTTTCACCCCTTCAAAGAAGTTCTTCACTTCGGCTTGCACGATTTGCGTGTTTTCCTCCACGGTCCTCTCGTATGGTAACTTCTCTGGAGTCTTGAGAGAAGGACCGTATTTGTATTGCCTCCCGGCTCTGGCTGTGCTGCTAGACACTAGAGAAGATGGAGCGGCTGCGTCTGTCTTTCCTTTCTTACGAGGCGGAGGAGAAGGACTACGACACGCTGGAGCAGCCGGAGTGGAGGCGGGTCTATTGATCCGCCCTTGTTGACAAGGCGGAGAAGGAGGCTGGCTGCTTGGGGGCGCCAGCGCAGGCGGAGAAGGAGGCGGAGTGCCCCCACGCGCCAGAGAAGGAGGCTGAGTGGCCTGATCACTCGCCGGAGGAGGAGGCGGATTGCCCTGACTCGCCAGAGGAGGAGGAGGCGGAGGTGTCCAGTTCGAAAGGTTGATGAGCTCCTTCCTCCATAGGCATGGATTCTTCAGAGAAGAACCCAGCCGAATCTCCTCTTCACCCGTAGGGTGGTCAAGCTGAAGGTCCTCAAATCCGTCCGTTATTTGATCCACCATCACCCTAGCATATCCTTCTGGAATCGGCTGTCCGTGGTAGGTTGCGCCAGGTTCATTGGGTATAACAGAGCCAACAGCCGCCTTGACTTTCAATGTCATCCATCGCGTCATAAGGTGGCAATGTTGAGACTTCGTGATAGCATCCACGGGGTAGCTAGCAGGAGCCATGAAGACAGGCTCCAGCTGCTGAGTCTGCTCGGTGGAAGCCACGCTGCTTCTCCGCTGAGATGGCGGGGTACCTTCAGGGGAAGATTCGGCAGGTCGTTTGCTGCCGTTCTACTTCTCGTTCCTCTAGCCCTTGTACCCTTTCGTGTAGCGCCTGCAGTTGACTATGCTCCACTTTCTTCCTCCTCTCCTGGGTTTTGTAACCCCCTGCGTCCGGAAAGCCAGCCTTCCATGGAACAGAGCCTTGCGTGCCTCGTGTCCGTCCAGGGTGCTCAAGATTCCCGAGGGCCATTGTGAGCTCGTCCTTCTCTCTGTCTGGGACGAACGACCCTTGCTGCACTTCCTTGATATACTCCTGAAGCCTTGTGACGGGTATTCACAGTTGCTCTTCCGTCCAAACGCACTTCCCTGTTACAGGGTCCAAGGTTCCGCCAACCCCGAAGAACCAAGTCCGGCAACGGTCTAGCCAATAAAATGTCTCTGGTTCGATCCCTTTAGCAATCACGTCATTCTCAGCCTTGTCTCACAAAGGTCGGGCTTTGAGGTAGCCACCTGACCCCGTGTAATGGTGATGCTTCTTCTTCGCAGAATTTTTCTTGTTTATCACTGACATCTTCTTACTCTTTTTCGATGTCTTGTGGGCCACAAATGTGGGCCAGTGATCTGTGATCTTCTCATACTTTCCGGTGAATTCTGGTGTCTTTTCTTCCTCGACAAACTCTGTTTTCAGCTCATTCTTCCAGCTCCTGAATAGTTCTACCATCTTCTTAAGAGCATGAGACTTGATCAATTGCTCTTTAACTGGCTTCTCCGGATCCTCCTCTGGCGGTTGGGTGAAATTTGCCTTAAGCGATGTCCAAATATCTTCTTTTTGCATATCAGAGACATAAGACACCTCATGGTCTTCCTTCTTAGGCTTTAACCATTGCTGGATACTGATCGGGATCTTGTCCCTAACAAGAACCCCTCACTGAGCACGAAATGCATCCCTTGTCCGGATGGGTTCAATCGGCTTGCCATCGCGCACGATTGCTGTGATCACAAACCTTTCATCCGAGCGCAACTTTTTCTTCGGGCCTGGTTTCTTTATCGAAGTTGTGCTCGATCCGGAGGGCTAGAGAAAAGAAGAAAGACGAGAGTTAATTAATATGCATACATACGAAAACAATGAATGCATCAATTAGCTAGTCAGCACAGGCTTAACTAATATATATACCTGGCCGGACTCGGTTCGGTCACCGGAGCCGTCATGACGGTCTACTTCTTCTTGTACCGGTATTGGGTCACCGGAGCCATCATAATCATAACCTTCTTCTTCACTACCCTGTCCTTCCATACCATCGGTGTCGTTGAGAAACGAGGCAATGACATCACTTCCTTTTGCGATTATGTCCCCCAACATCTCTTATGTTTCTTCGTCTCGGGGGTGCTCCATAGTTTCTGCAAATATTTACAACATGGCAATTATTATTCAAACATGACAGCTGGATATATTAGTGGCAAACATAGAACTAGCTAGCTAATATAATCACAATAAAGAATCAAATTAGTGGCCACGACGCTGCTTCTCTAGGGTTTGGGGTGGCCTCGGCAACGCTTCAAGGGTTTGGGGTGGCCTCGACAACGCTTCAAGGGTTTGGGGTGGCCTCGACGACAACGCTCTTTTAACTTGGTAAATTTGGGTGGCCTCGAGAGAGTTTGTTGGGTAGGGGCGCAGCGGGAGGGGGTAGGAGACCAACATCGCTTTTTTCTTGTGTTTGGGTGTCCTCGAGAGTTTTGGTCGAGCGAGAGGGCCGGGGGGGGGTGCTCCCGTGGTATAAGTTATCATGGTCGAGAGGGGGTATATATATCGACCGCCCCTCATGTCGAAGTTATCCGGGAGGGGTTATATCAACAATGATGCGACATACATGGGAAAATAATGTTATCGGAGAGAGGGTATATCGACCCCCCCCTCGTGTTGAAGTTATCGGGAGGGGGTATATCGACAATGACATACCCGATAAAAAATAAGAAGACAAAAGAAGAAATAAAAAGAGGAGAAGAAGAAAGGAATAGAAGAGAATCAATCGAAGAAAAAAAAGAAGAAAAAAGAGAAGAAGAAAGGAATAGAGGAGAAGAAGAAAAAAAATAGAAATTTCTATTTTTTTTCTTCTTCTCCTCTATTCCTTTCTTCTTCTCTTCTTTTTTTTCTTCTTTTTTCCTCTTCTTATTTATTTATCCTCTTCTTCCTCTCCTCTTCTTCTCATTTCTTCCTCTTCTTATTTTCCTTTTTCTCCTCTCATTCTTTCGCTGCTTCTTCCTTTCCTAGCTAGATATTTAAAAAAATTCTAAAAATTAAACTAACCTAAAATGTACTAAATCAGAGAACATATATAGATAAAACTTTTCTAAAAATCTAACTTGCATATATGTATACTTTAAAACATCATTAATTACAATTGAAAAAATACATACATACATACAAAAAACATGTCAAAAATACATACATACATAAAAAATACATATATCTAAAAAAATACATACATACATATATGAAAATCTAAAAACATGTAAAAAAATCTAATAAAAAATAAAAAAACATAATTAACCAAATAAAAATTAACCAGGGGCGGCGCTGGAGACAGTGACGGCGGGGGCGGCTGGCATCGGCAGGGGCGGCGAGGGCATCGGCGCGCGGGGGCGGGCAGCGGGCAGGGGCTCGGGCGCGGGGCATGGACCGGTGCGGCGCAGC
>NC_041393.1:512132107-512226549 GCF_002162155.2 Triticum dicoccoides | reverse complement strand
TGCTAATTATATACCCAGGGCATTGGTACCGGTTCGTGGCACCAACCGGTACCAATGCCCACCTTTAGTCCCAGTTGGTGCCACCAACCGGGACCAAAGGTCTCTTTTCAGTAGCCCAAAGGGCGCGAAGCAGAGGCCTTTGGTCCCGGTTGGTGGCACCAACCGGGACTAAAGGGTGGGAATTGGCACCGGTTGGTGACAACAACCGGTACCAATGCCCCCTTTAGTCCCGGTTGGTGCAACCAACCGGGACCAAAGGCCCCTGTGCTTCCCGTGTCACGGCCAAAGTTTAGTCCCACCTCGCTAGTTGAGAGGGGCGTGCAGTGGTTTATTGATAGAGGCAAAGGTGTCCCGTCTTTCGATGAGATGATGGATATCGCTTTGGTGGAAGTCGACTTTGATGATCCGACTACGAACGTGCGAGGACGTCGCGCCTTAGCAATCGCTAAACCAACTCCGAGAGGTTATTGACCATGCTGGAGCATGATCAACCTGACCACGAGGGTCTGTTTCCTGCGAGCAAATGAAGAACAAGCAAGAAACTGAGATTGCAATCTGGATATTGCGAATATAAGATGAAAGCTTTATTGATCAAGGTGGGGTTCTGTGACGCCTTTGTGTGGTCATTGAACACAAACGAAGTACGCGAAGTTGCAGCTATGGCGAACTTTTAATCTAAACAAAACCCAAAGTCTAAACGATGCCCTAAGGGATGTATATATGGAGGAAGAGGGGGGAATTTCGTGGCCCTTGGGGAAGGGGTCCGAGACCAACCATATCTCTTGTTTCCCCACACATACGGACTCTAAAAACAGCCTATACTCAAGTATTTCGAAAATACATGGGCCTGGCCCAATAATAAGGTGACGCAACACCTAGAATAGCCTCTGGACGAAAGTTATGAAGTAGCATCTTGTATATTTCGTCCAAGGCTTCATGCACTCATTATGGTGGCTTCAACGTCCTAAAATCATCACTTGTAACTCCGCTCTTGTTCCCCTTGCGAATGCCATCATCTCCATGCTTGTTCTTGCTCCAATGTTCATCCTTCTCCAAGCTAGGCCCTTCATTTGTAAGCAAAACAAATGTATCCAATTTAGGCAGCGTCATATTCTCATGAACATTAGAATCATTACTAAGAAACGAAAGTACCAGGTAATTTAATTGGCGTGCGCGAGCTCTAGTAATTGGTCCAGTATGTATAACAGCAGGGGCTGTGGGTGTAACAATGGTATTGATGTCTTCATCATCCTCCCCTTCTTGAAATGAAGTCGTCCTCGACGGAAGCTCATCTTCCTCACCCAAATAAGGCTTCAAATCTGCAATGTTAAAAGTGGGACTAACCCCAAAATCTGCAGGCAGCTCAAGTTTATATGCATTATCATTTATTTTCTCTAACACCTTAAAAGGACCATCAGCATGTGGCATTAGCTTTGATTTGCGCAAATCAGGAAATCTACGCTTACGCAAGTGTAACCAAACGAGATCTCCAGGTGCAAACACAACATGTTTTCTACCTTTATCTCCAGCAAGTTTATATTGAGCCTTCATATGATCAATGTTTTCCTTAGTTCACTCATGCATTTTTAAAATCAATTCAACACATTGTTTAGCATCAAAATTAACCTTCTCCGAAGATGGAAGAGGCAATAAATCAATAGGTGCACGAGGTAGGAAACCATACACAATTTCAAAAGGGAACATCTTAGTAGTAGAATGCAATGAACGATTATAAGCAAATTCAATATGAGGCAAGCATTCTTCCCACAATTTCAAAAGGGAACATCTTAGTAGTAGAATGCAATGAACGATTTTAATATGTTTCAAAGATTCATGATCAGAATGTATAACTAATTCTTTGGGCTATAAATAATGTTGCCATGTTTCTAAAGTCTGAACAAGAGCATATAATTCATTATCATAAGTGGAATAATTCAGACAAGGCCCAGTCAATTTTTCAGAAAAGTATGCAACAGGTTTGCCATCTTGTAATAACACACCTCCTAATCCAATTCCACTAGCATCACATTCAAGCTCAAATGTCTTATTAAAATCAGGAAGTTGGAGTAAAGGAGCATGTGTCAACTTATCTTTCAACACCGTGAAGGCTTCTTCCTGTGTGGTACCCCAAATAAAAGGCACATCCTTGTTTGTAAGCTCATTGAGAGGTGCAGCAATGGTGCTAAAATCTCTCACAAAACGCCTATAGAATCTAGCAAGGCCAAGAAAACAACATAGCCAAGAAAAGACACTCGGTCGATGCAAAAGGTGCACTTCCCAAGGTTACCAAACAAACGTGTATCACGTAGAGCAATAAAAACAACACATAAATGTTCCAAATGTTCCTCCAAAGATCTGCTATAAATCAATATGTCATCAAAGTAAACTACCAAAAATCGTCCAATGAAAGCACGAAAAACTTCGTTCATTAATCTCCTGAAAGTACTAGGTGCATTAGTTAGCCAAAAGGCATGACTAACCACTCATATAATCCAAACTTAGTTTTAAATGTTGTTTTCCATTCATCCCCCAATTTCATACGAATTTGATGGTATCCACTACGTAAAGCAATTTTGGAGAATATTGTAGAGCCACTCTATTCATCAAGCATATCATCTAGACTAGGAATAGGATGACAATAATGAATAGTAATATTATTAATGCCTCTACAATCAACACACATACGCGATGTACCATCCTTTTCCGACACTAGAATAATAGGAACAACACAAGGACTAAGGGATTCGCGTATATAACCTTTGTCGAGAAGCTCTTGTACTTGACGCATAATCTCCTTCATCTCCTCTGGATTGGTACGGTACGGCGCACGGTTTGGCAGTGAAGCACCGGGAATTAAGTCAATCTGATGCTCAATCCCTCGAATAGGCGGTAATCCCGGTGGCACGTCTTGTGGAAAGACGTCAGCGAACTCCTGCAAAATGTTATTGATAGTAGGAGGCAAAGAGGAAGGCACGTCCTCGAATGAAAATAATCCATCTTTGCACACAAAAGCATAGTAAACAGATTTGCTAAAATCTAGCTCATCAATATCAGATTTGGTGGCAAATAAACATGCGCTTTTCAATTTAATTTCAGAAGCAACACTAGATGGTTTATTATTAGGCTTCATGTGTTGCTCAAATTCTTTTGCCACAATCTGATTTTCACTCTTATTCTTCTCCTGTTTTGCTTTATTAGCTCTATTAATATCATCTTTCAAAATGGAATCAGGAGACATAGGAAGCAGAGTAATATTTTTATCCTTGTGAACAAGAGTATACTGATTGTTTCTACCATGTTGTACAGAATTTTTATCAAATTGCCATGGTCTACCAAGTAATAAGGAACATGCTTGCATAGGTACCACATCACAATCAACATAATCAGTATATGTAGAGATACTAAAATGCACACGAATAGTACATGTTACCTTAACCTTGCCGCTGTTGTTGAACCATTGAATGTAGTAAGGATGTGGATGTGGTCTTGTGGTGAGAGAGAGCTTCTCCACCATCTCCATGCTAGCCAAGTTGTTGAAGCTCCCTCCGTCTATGATGACACGCACAGAGCGTTCCTTCACAACTCCCTTTGTATGGAACAAATTATGCCTCTAACTTTGCTCAGCTTGTGTGACCTGCACACTCAAAACACGTTGAGCAACTAAACATTCATACATGTCAGCGTCTTCAGGAGCCATGTATTGTGTCTCATGATCAGAATCATCTCCACCGTATTCTTCACGTGTAATAAGAGCCAAAGTCTCCTCATCATAGTCACTAGCGGACTCTTACTCACCATCCTCAGTAGCAATCATCACATGCCGCGATTTGCATTCTCTCGCATAATGACCTCTTCCCTTACAACGACGACAAATAATATCACTTGTGTGCCCAGTTGATGCCATGGAAGAAGAAGAGCTCTGTAGAGGCCCGGTAGGTGCGCTCTTGGCAGATAGTGGTGGTTGTGCCTGCTTTCTTGTATCACGGCTGGAGGTGGCACCTAATGGAGGTGATGGTGTAGTGGGAGTAGAAGATGCATGCGGTGTCCATGATGAAGGTCGACCTGCAGAAAAGTTAGTTCGCGCCAATGCTTGTCGATCTTGCACTTCACGTTCAGCTTTACAAGCAAGATGAAATAAACGTGCGATATTAGTATACTCCTTATACTCTAGAATGGTTTGAATCTCTCTATTTAATCCACCCATAAAACGTGCAAGCATAGCTTCATTCTCCTCAACAATACCACATCTAATCATGCTAGTTTGTAATTCCTGATAATATTCTTCTACAGAATTTTTTCCTTGTCTTAAGCGCTGCAATTTTTGAAGCAATTCACGTTGATAATATGGTGGAACCCAACACGTACACATAGAAGTTTTTAAAGCATCCCAAGTAGTTGCAATAGGATATAATCTACAATGTTCAGACCACCATACACATGCAAAACTAGTGAAAGCACAAACAGCAACAACAACCCGTCTCTCCTCGGGATATTGTAAACATGTAAAACGTTGTTCAGTTTCTAACTCCCAAGTAAGATATACATCAGGAATGTATCTACCCTCAAACGGTGGAATATTCAATTTCAGTTTAGGAACATGGTCATGATCTCGTACCTGAGGTGGTGGTGCAGGCCTACCGTTGCGAATAAATACCTGAGGTCGACCTGCTGGTGGTGGTGCTGGTGGCTGCACGTAGTTCTGATTTTGATCAACCTCATCCTCATAATAGTCCTCCACCTTTGCAGTAACAGCAGGAGCTACAGAAGCACCAACAGCAGTAGCAGCGGCACCAGAATTTTGTTCTGGCTCAATAGGAACACGGTGTGCTCGCCCTACTGTATCACGGCGGAGAACTGGTTGTGGGAGATGTTTGAGTAATTCATCAAACTTGGCATCCAACTTGGTGTCAATTGTCTTCTCAATGTCATCCATCCTCTCCAATGCCTTTCCAAAACTGGCCATCATGTCTTCCACCTGTTGACCCAACATTTGATGAAACTTATCATGAAGCGCCTTGTTCGTCATGTTCTCCCAGTCAATCTTGTCGGCTTGTGATCCTGCCATGGTTAGCAGCAATAGAAACACAAAAGAATATAATCCTACAGACTACTAGGAAGCTGTGGTGGTGGTGGTGTGTCATGAATCCTTCAAGCGAATCTCAAATTCTTACCAGTTCTTACCCAGCAGCAGGTGGTGATCGGCAACCGTTATAGTCAGAACTCTCAAAGTTTGGATAGAGCGATTACCAGGGAGAGTCAAACGCACGACGTAGATGTATGTGTAACTGGGAAGGCTTATAATATGGTAGCAAAAAGGGTCAGCAATAATCAATTTAGAGATGCAAAGTTGAATAAACGCTCAACGATGGTACTGTGCTGGTCCTAGGCTAGACTGTGCTAGAGACGCGGGCCTAGAACACTAACAAAATCACGACGCTGCACGGAAACAAGGGAGAAGCACACTCTGAATTTTTTTCACTCTTTTTTTTGCGCTCCCTTTTTTCCGAAAATCACTATAATGGCAAGTGTCTCAAAACTCTTCCCAAGTCAAAATAACAGGATAGGCACAAAATTGTTTTGACCAATTTTTTTTAATTGCCCGGACCCAAGAACTGGAAACGGGTCAAAAAAAACTTTCTATAATGGCGACTGTATCAATACGCTTGGAAACACCTAAAAATAGGATAGCCAGAATTTTTTTTGTCAAGTGCGTTTTTGGAAAATTTTGGGCCTAAACGGAGGGTGGTTTCCGGACTCTTTTATTTCGAAACCTACTCAGGCAAGGAAACACAAATCGGAAATTAGATGGATCTCGAAAACAAACCTAATATGCAAGGAACTCGGATTGGTGGTGGATATATGGTGGTGGTATAGGGCAGCGGTGGTGGTATATGGCAGCGGTGGTAGGTGGCAAGGGCGATGATGATGGTGCGGTGGCGGCGTGACAACTTATGACCAGAACTCGAAACTCTAAAAGACTAGACGCTAAGACCAGCAACTTGATGCGACGATGCAACCGCAAATTCAACAAAGCAAAATACTGAAAAGACTATGCAAAGGCTCAGACTGGTTCGGAAAGGATGAACTAACCCTAATTTTTTTGTTGGCTTTTTCATGGACTATAGATATGAAGAACACACTCGATCTAAACTATGAAAAACTGTAAAATCTAACCGAGCAACCTAGAAATCTGATACCACTTGATAGAGGCAAAGGTGTCCCGTCTTTCGATGAGATGATGGATATCGCTTTGGTGGAAGTCGACTTTAACAATCCGACTACGAACGTGCGAGGACGTCGCACCTTAGCAATCGCTAAACCAACTCTGAGAGGTTATTGACCACGCCGGAGCACGATCAACCTGACCACGAGGGTCTGTTTCCTGCGAGCAAACGAAGAACAAGCAAGAAACTGAGATTGCAATCTGGATATTGCGAATATAAGATGAAAGCTTTATTGATCAAGGTGGGGTTCTGTGACGCCTTTGTCTGGTCGTTGAACACAAACAGTACGCGAAGATGCAGCTATGGAGAACTTTTAATCTAAACAAAACCCAAAGTCTAAACGACGCCCTAAGGGCTGTATATATGGAGGAAGAGGGGGGGGGGATTTCGTGGCCCTTGGGGAAGGGTCCTAAACCAACCCTATCTCTTGTTTCCCCACACATACAGACTCTAAAAACAGCCTATACTCAAGTGTTTCCAAATACATGGGCCTTGCCCAATAATAAGGTGACGCAGCACCTAGAATAGCCTCTGGACGAAAGTTATGAAGTAGCATCTTGTATATTTTGTCCAAGGCTTCATGCACTCATTATGGTGGCTTCAACGTCCTGAAATCATCACTTATAACTCCGTTCTTGTTCCCCTTGCGCATGCCATCATCTCCATGCTTGTTCTTGCTCCAATGTTCATCCTTCTCCAAGCTAGGCCCTTCATTTGTAAGCAAAACAAATGTATCCAATTTAGGCAGCATCATATTCTCATGAACATTAGAATCATTACTAAGAAACGAAAGTACCAGGTAATTTAATTGGCGTGCGCGAGCTCTAGTAATTGGTCCAGTATGTATAGCAGCAGGGGTTGTGGGTGTAACAATGGTATTGATGTCCTCATCATTTATAAGCCCCACTGCCGCATCCCTCTCGAGCTCCTCTCCATTCCAGGCATACGGGCCTAATTGTTACTGCTATGCCTGATGGGCCTTCTGGGCCTTCTGCGGGCATGAATCCTGGCCCATGGATGGGTTTCTAGTCGTATTCAGGCCGTGCTTGCCCAGGTGGTGGCATTTTTTTTATTTTTCCCCATTTTTTGTTTTCTTTTTTTCTTTATTTATTTTGTTTTGTTTCTACTTACAACAAAATACTTATTTATTTTATTTTATTTTTTTATAATTACTTATTAATTTTATTTTAGGATAACTCTTTTTGCTATTAAAGTTTCTAACAAAAAAGTTGTTTATGAAAATTCTTTTTGCTTTCAATGATTTTGAACATAAAATACTTTTATAATTTTAGTTTAATCAATTTTATATAATTTTAGTTTCAATAATACTAGAGGTTGATTATAATGTTTTGAACAGAAAATACTTTCATAATTTTAGTTTCATAAATTTTATTTATGTCATTAAAGTTTATTTTTTTATTTTATTTTGTTTCTACTTATCGATTTTATTAAAGTTATATTATTTTGTTTCAAATTACTTATTTATTTTAGTTTATTTTGTTTCCGACTTCATTTGTTATTTTTCATGCATTTACTGATTATTTAGAGCTATAAGACCATGCAATTGAAAAGCATTTGAAATGAACTCTGAAAAGGTTCCAAGTTGGCATGGTATCATCATTTCACCCACATAGCATGTGCAAGAAAGTACAGAGGGTTACGGCAAAAACTGGATGCACTTCGGGTACAAAACAGACAATCTCCTTTGAAGTATCAGGGTTTCATACGAAAACTCGTCTGTTACAAAGGGATTTCATTTTTTTTGAACTTATTTGAACTCCATAGTTCTTCTCTGTTCAAAATGCACCATTCAGAGCCACATCATCAATTTACAACCCTTTCTGACTTCATTTGTTATTTTTCATGCATTTACTGATTATTTTGAGCTATAAGACAATGAAATTGAAAAGCATTTGAAATGAACTCTGAAAAGGTTCCAAGTTGGCATGGTATCATCATTTCACCCGCATAGCATGTGCAAGAAAGTATAGAGGGTTACGGCAAAAACTGGATGCACTTCGTGTACAAAATAGACAATCTCCTTTGAAGTATCAGGGTTTCATACGAAAACTCGTCTCTTACAAAGGGATTTCATTTTTTTTTGAACTTATTTGAACTCCATAGTTTTTCTCTGTTCAAAATGCACCATTCAGAGCCACATCATTAATTTACAACCCTTTCTGACTTCATTTGTTATTTTTCATGCATTTACTGATTATTTTGAGCTATAAGACAATGGAATTGAAAAGCATTTGAAATGAACTCTGAAAAGGTTCCAAGTTGGCATGGTATCATCATTTCACCCACATAGCATGTGCAAGAAATTATAGAGGGTTACAGCAAAAACTGGATGCACTTCGTGTACAAAACAGACAATCTCCTTCGAAGTATCAAGGTTTCATACGGAAACTCGTCTGTTACAAAGGGATTTCATTTTTTTGAACTTATTTGAACTCTAGAGTTTTTCTGTGTTCAAAATGCACCATTCAAAGCCACATCATCAATTTACAACCCTTTCTAACTTCATTTGTTATTTTTCATGCATTTACTGATTATTTTGAGCTATAAGACCATGAAATTGAAAAGCATTTGAAATGAACTCTGAAAAAGGTTCCAAGTTGGCATGGTATCATCATTTAAGCCACATAGCATGTGCAAGAAAGTATAGAGGGTTACGGCAAAAACTGGATGCACTTCGTGTACAAAACAGACAATCTCCTTCGAAGTATAAGGGTTTCATACGGAAACTCGTTTGTTACAAAGGGATTTCATTTTTTGAACTTATTTGAACTCCATAGTTTTTCTGTGTTCAAAATGCACCATTCAAAGGCACATCATCATTTTACAACCCTTTCTGACTTCATTTGTTATTTTTCATGCATTTACTGATTATTTAGAGCTATAAGACCATGAAATTGAATAGCATTTGAAATGAACTCTGAAAAGGTTCCAAGTTGGCATGGTATCATCATTTCACCCACATAGCACGTGCAAGAAAGTACAGAGGGTTACGGAAAAAACTGGATGCACTTCGTGTACAAAACGGATAATCTCTTTCGAAGTATCAAGGTTTCGTACGGAAACTCGTCTGTTACAAAGGGATTTCAATTTTTTTTGAACTTATTTGAACTCCATAGTTTTTCTGTGTTCAAAATGCACCATTGAAAGCCACATCATCAATTTACAACTCTTTCTGACTACATTTGTTATTTTTCATGCATTTACTGACTATTTTGAGCTATAAGACCATGAAATTGAAAAGCATTTGAAATGAACTCTGAAAAGGTTCCAAGTTGGCGTGGTATCATCATTTCACCCACATATCATCATTAATAGAAGTTCATCATCACATTAAAACCAAAGTACATACATATTTCTCATTGAACAACATATAGCTCTCCAGAGCATCTAAGTAAACCATACATTGAAATTATGTAAAACATTTCAATGCAACAACAAACGCATCATAATCGCAACCAAGGTAACAACTGATCCAACTGCATAATGATACCAAGCCTCGGTATGAATGACATATTTTCTAATCTTTTTAATCTTCAACCGCATTGCATCCATCTTGATCTTGTGACCATCGACGACATCCGCAACATGCAACTCCAATATCATCTTCTCCTCCTCAATTTTTCTTATTTTTTCCTTCAAGTAAATGTTTTCTTCTTCAACTAAATTTAACCTCTCCACAATAGGGTCGGTTGGAATTTCCGGTTCAACAACCTCCTAGATAAATAAAATCTATGTCACATTGGTCGGCATAATTATCATAAACGATAAATGAACCAAATATTGATGAAAAGATTATATATACCATATCTGAATCATAGACATGACGAGGGCCGACGGGAGCGGATACCAAAACCATCGCACTATATAATAACAAGGAATAATAAAAGTAAGAAAATTAGAGAAGTATCTATCTGAAGTAAGAATTTTTTCTTTTAGAAAGAAGATAAGAACAAGAGGCTCACCACGGTGTTGCCGGTGACGAGATCGGTGCGGGTGATCGACGGCGGTGAAGATGGGGACGGGACGTGACGGACCGCTAAACCTAGACAAATCTCAGGGAAAATGGAGCTCGGAGGTCGAGTTTCGAGAGGAGAAAGATTAACTAGTGTGGCTGGGGCATTTCATCGAACACCTCATGTGCATAGGAGGTGACCTAGAGCACCCAAATGCCCTCCCCTCGCCGGCTTGAAAAAATAGAGCACTGTGGAGTGCTCTGCCGCGGTGATGGGGTATATATAGGCAAGTTATTTGTCCCGGTTCGTGGCATGAACCGGGACTAAAGCCCCCTCTTCTGTCCCAGTTCAAGCCACGAACCAGGACCAATGGTTGTGGGCCAGGAGCGAGGCCCATTTGTCCCGGTTCATGCCTGGAACCGGGACAAATGGTTCCATACGAACCGGGACCAATGCCCACGAGGCCCCGGCCGGCCCCCAGGGCTCACGAACCAGGTCTAATACCCCCCATGCGTCCCGGTTATTGAAGAACCGGGACTAATGGGCTGGCCAGGCCCGAACGATAGCCCTGTTTTCTACTAGTGTATTCCTTCTCTAGATATAACATGTCCGAGGAATCCAACTTCCTTCAACCAAAACTCACACTTGCTGAACTTGGCATATAACTGATGTTCTCTGAGCTTCCCAAGTACCAAACACAAATGCTCCTTATGCTCCTTTTCATTCTTCGAGTAGACCAATATGTCATCAATGAACACCACAATGAACTTATCCAAACACTCCATAAACACCTTGTTCATGAAATAGACAGGTGCGTTAGTCAGACCGAATGACATAATGGTATACTCATATAGCCCGTACCTTGTGGTAAACTTCTCCAATGCGTCCCATGGTGATGTGGGCTGCCATGCTCTTTCCTAGACTCTAGGTTGGTGCATCAAAGGAAAACTCTATGGGCTCCGTGATGATACGTCCATTTTGCATCATGCTTTTATATCAATATTTATTGCATTATGGGCTGTTATTACACATTATATCTCATTACTTATGGATATTCTTTCTTATTTTACAAGGTTTACCTTGAAGAGGGGGAATGCCGGCAGCTGGAATTCTGGCTGGAAAAGGAGCAAACATTGGAAACTTATTCTGCACAACTCCAAAAGTCCTGAAACTCCACAAAACAACTTTTTGGAATTTATAAGAATTTCTGAGGGAAAGAAATAGGCCAGGGGGCCCACACCCTGTCCAGGAGACAGGTGGACGCCCCCCCTATAGGGCGCGCCCCCTATCTCCTGGGCCCCCTGTGGGCCTCCGGCATCCATCTTTTGCTATATCATCACTTTTAACCTGGAAAAAATCACGGGCAAGCTTACGGGACGAAACTCCACTGCCACGAGGCGGAACCTTGGCGGAATCAATCTAGTGCTCTGGTGGAGCTGTTCTGCCAGGGACACTTCCTCCGGGAGGGGGAAATCATCACCAACGTCATCACCAACGATCCTCTCATCGGGAGGGGGTCAATCTCCATCAACATGTTCACCAGCACCATCTCCTCTCAAAACCCTAGTTCATCTCTTGTATCCAATCTTGTATCAAAACCACAAATTGGTACCTGTGGGTTGCTAGTAGTGTTGATTACTCCTTGTAGTTGATGCTAATTGGTTTACTTGGTGGACGATCATATGTTCAGATCCTTTATGCATATTATTACTCCTCTGATTATGAACATGAATATGCTTTGTGAGTAGTTACGTTTGTTCCTGAGGACATGGGTGAAGTCTTGCTATTAGTAGTCATGTGAATTTGGTATTCGTTCGATATTTTGATGAGATGTATGTTGTCATTTACTCTAGTGGTGTTATGTGAACGTTGACTACATGACACTTCACCATTATTTGGGCCTAGAGGAAGGCATGGGGAAGTAATAAGTAGATGATGGGTTGCTAGAGTGACAGAAGCTTAAACCCTAGTTTATGCGTTGCTTCGTTAGGGGTTGTTATGGATCCATATGTCTAATGCCGTGGTTAGGTTTACCTTAATACTTCTTTTGTAGTTGCGAATGCTTGCAATAGAGGTTAATCATAAGTGGGATGCTTGTCCAAGTTAGGGCAGTACCCAAGTTCCGGTCCACCCACATATCAAATTATCAAAGTACCGAACGCGAATCATATGAACGTGATGAAAACTAGCTCGACGATAATTCCCAATGTGTCCTCGGGAGCTCCTTTATTATTATTAGAAGTTGTCCAGGCTTATCCTTTGCTACATAAAGGATTGGGCCACCTTGCTGCACTTTATTTACTTGTTACTCGTTACTATTTATCTTATCACAAAACTATCTATTAGCTACAATTTCAGTGCTTGCAGAGAAAACCTTACTAAAACCGCTTATCATTTCCTTCTGCTCCTCATTGGGTTCGACTCTCTTACTTATCGAAAGGACTACGATAGATCCCCTACACTTGTGGGTCATCAAGACTCTTTTTTGGCGCCATTGCGGGGAGTGTAGCGCTTTTGGTGAGTGTAACTTGGTAAGGAAACATTTATATAGTGTGCTGAAATTTTCTGTTACTTGTCACTATGGAAACTAATCCGTTGAGGCGCTTGTTTGGGGTATCTTCACCCCAACCAGAAGAGCAAAGAGTTGCTCATCAACCTACTGAACTTTATGAAAATATTTACTTTGAGATTCCTTCGGCTATGATAGAGAAACTGCTAGCTAATCCATTTGCAGGAGATGGAACTTTGCATCCCGATTTACACCTTATCTTTGTGGATGAAGTTTGTGGATTATTTAAGCTTGCAGGTATTCCCGATGATGTTTTCAAAAGGAAGGCCTTCCCTTTATCTTTGAAGGGAGATGCATTGACTAGTATAGTCTATGTGATGATACGAGATCTTGGAATTATAAGCGATTGAAGTTGGAATTTCACCAGAAGTTCTATCCTATGCATCTTGTTCATCGTGATCATAATTACATATATAATTTCTGGCCTCGCGAAGGAGAAAGCATCGCTCAAGCTTGGGGGAGGCTTAAGTCAATGTTATATTCATGCCCCAATCATGAGCTCTCTCGGGAAATGATTATTCAGAATTTTTATGCTCGGCTTTCTCTTGATAATTGCAACCTGCTCAATATTTCCTGTGCTGGTTCTTATATGCTGAAGACTATTGATTTCAAATGGGACTTATTGGAAAGAATTAAATGCAACTCTGAAGATTGGGTTTCCGACGATGGTAAGGAGTCAGGTATGACACCTACGTTTGACTGTGTTAAATCTTTTATGGATACTGATGCTTTTCGTGGACTTAGCGCTAAGTATGGCCTTGACTCTGAGATAGTAGCTACTTTTTGTGAATCTTTTGCTACTCTCGTTGATCTCCCTAAAGAGAAGTGGTTTAAATATAATCCTCCTATTGAAGTGAAAGTAGTTGCACCTATTACAGTCGAAGAAAAGACTATTACCTATAGTGATCCTATTGTTCCTATTGCTTATGTTGAAAAACCTCCTTTTCCTGTTAGGATAAAGGATCATGCTAAAGCTTCGACTGTTGTTAGTAAGAGTAATACTAGGACTTACACACCTCCTGAGCAAATTAATGTTGAACCTAGTATTGCTATGGTTAAAGATCTGTTGGATGTGGACTTAGATGGGCATGTTATTTCTCTCTTGGGTGAGACTGCTAATATTGCTAGACCTGATACTAAGACACGTAGACCTTTCGTAGGCATGCCTGTTATTTCTGTTAAAATAGGAGATCATTGTTATCATGGCTTATGTGATATGGGTGCTAGTGCTAGTGCGATACCTTATGATCTTTATAAAGAAATTATGCACGACATTGCACCCGTTGAATTAGAAGACTTTGATGTTACTATTAAGCTTTCTAATAGGGACACCATTAAACCTATTGGGATTGTTAGAGATATTGAAGTTTTATGTGGTAAAGTTAAATACCCTGCTGATTTTCTTGTTCTTGGTTCCCCACAAGATGATTTTTGTCCCATTATTTTTGGTAGACCCTTCTTGAATACTTCTAGTGCTAAGATTAATTCTGAAAACAATATTGTCACTGTTGGCATAGATGGTATGTCTCATGAGTTTAATTTCGCTAAGTTTCATAGAAAAACCTCGTGAAAGGGAACTACCTAGCAAGTATGAGATTATTGGTCTTGCTTCCATTGCTGTTTCTCCAACTGATCCGTTAGAACAATATTTGCTAGACCATGAAAACGATATGTTTATGAAGGAAAGGGAAGAAATAGATGAAGCGTTCCTTAAACAGGAACCTATGCTGAAACATAACCTTCCCGTTGAAATTCTTGGGGATCCCCCTTCACCCAAGGGTGATCCCGTGTTTGAACTCAAACCATTACCTGATAATCTTAAGTATGCTTATATTGATGAAAAAGAAATATATCCTGTTATTATCAGTGCTAACCTTTCAGAGAAAGAAGAAGAAAGATTATTGAAAACTCTGAAGAAGCACCGAGCAGCTATTGGATATACTCTGGATGATCTTAAGGGGGTCAGTCCCACGTTATGTCAACAAAAAATTACATTGGAGGACGATGCCAAACCAGTTAGAGCTCCTCAAAGACGATTAAATACGAAGATGAAGGAAGTGGTAAGAAAGGAGATACTAAAGCTCCTTGAGGCAGGTATTATTTATCCAGTTGCTAATAGTGAATGGGTAAGCCTTGTCCATTGTGTCCTTAAAAAGGGAGGTATTACCGTCGTTCGTAATGATAAAGATGAATTGATCCTGCAAAGAATTATTACAGGTTATAGGATGGTAATTGATTTCTGTATGTTAAATAAAGCTACCAAGAAAGATCATTACCCTTTACCTTTTATTGATAAAATGTTAGAAAGGCTATCCAAACACACACATTTTTGCTTTCTAGATGGTTATTCTTGTTTCTCTCAGATACCTGTGTCAGCGAAGGATCAATCTAAAACTACTTTTACTTGCCCTTTTGGTACTTTTGCTTATAGACATATGCCTTTTGGTTTATGTAATGCACCTGCTACCTTTCATAGATGCATGATGGCTATATTCTCTGATTTTTGTGAAAAGATTTGTGAGGTATTCATGGATGACTTCTCCGTCTATGGATCCTCTTTTGATGATTGTTTGAGCAACCTTGATCGAGTTTTGCAGAGATGAGAAGACACTAGTCTCATGCTGAATTGGGAAAAGTGTCACTTTATGGTTAATGAAGGCATTGTCTTGGGGCACAAGATCTCCGAGAGAGGTATTGAAGTTGATAAAGCCAAAGTTGATGCTATTGAAAAGATGCCATGTCCCAAGGATATAAAAGGTATAAGAAGTTTCCTTGGTCATGTCGGTTTTTATAGGAGGTTCATTAAGGAGTTTTCTAAAATCTCTAGGCCTCTGACTAATTTATGGCAAAATGATATTCCTTTTGTCTTTGATGATGATTGTGTAGAAGCGTTTGATGTTCTTAAGAAAGCTTTGATCACTGCACCTATTGTTCAACCACCTGATTGGAATTTACCTTTTGAAATTATGTGTGATGCTAGTGATTATGCTGTAGGTGCTGTTTTAGGGCAAAGAGTTGATAAGAAATTGAATGTTATCCAGTATGCTAGTAAGACTCTTGATACTGCCCAGAGAAATTATGCTACTACTGAAAAAGAGTTCTTAGCAGTTGTGTTTGCATGTGATAAGTTCAAACCTTATATTGTTGATTCCAAAGTTACTATTCACACTAATCATGCTGCTATTAAATATCTTATGGAAAAGAAAGATGCTAAGCCTAGACTCATTAGATGGGTTCTCTTGCTCCAAGAATTTGACTTGCATATTATTGATAGAAAGGGAGCTGAGAACCCCATTGCAGATAACTTGTCTAGGTTAGAGAATGTTCTTGATGACCCACTGCCTAGTAATGATAGCTTTCCCGATGAACAATTAGCGGTCGTCAATGCTTCTCGTACTGCTCCATGGTATGCTGATTATGCTAATTACATTGTTGTTAAATATTTACCGCCTAGTTTCACATACCAGCAAAAGAAAAAGTTCTTTTATGATTTAAGACATTACTTCTGGGATGATCCACACCTTTATAAAGAAGGATTAGATGGTGTTATTAGACGTTGTGTGCCTGAGCATGAATAGGAACATATTCTACGTAAGTGTCACTCTGAATCTTATGGAGGACACCACGCTGGAGATAGAACTGCACACAAGGTACTACAATCTGGTTTTTATTGGCCTACTCTCTTCAAAGATGCTCGTAAGTTTGACTTATCTTGTGATGAATGTCAAAGAATAGGTAACATTAGTAGACGTCAAGAAATGCATATGAATTATTCTCTTGTTATTGAACCGTTTGATGTTTGAGGCTTTGATTACATGGGACCTTTTCCTGCCTCTAATGGTTATACACATATTTTAGTTGTTGTTGATTACATTACTAAGTGGGTAGAAGCTATTCCAACTAGTAGTGTTGAACATAACACTTCTATTAAAATGCTTAAAGAAGTTATTTTTCTGAGGTTTGGAGTCCCTAGATATCTTATGACTGATGGTGGTTCACATTTCATTCATGGTGCTTTCCGTAAGATGCTTGCTAAGTATGATGTCAATCATAGAATAACATATCCTTATCATCCGCAGTCTAGTGGTCAAGTAGAGTTGAGCAATAGAGAGCTCATATTACTTTTGCAAAAGACTGTGAATAGATCTAGAAAGAATTGGTCCAAAAAACTTGATGATGCATTATGGGCCTATAGAACTGCATACAAAAATCCTATGGGTATGTCTCCTTATAAGATGGTTTATCGAAAAGCGTGTCATTTACCTCTTGAACTTGAACATAAAGCATATTGGGCTATTAAAGAGCTTAATTATGACTTCAAGCGTGAGAAGAGGTTATTTGATATTAGCTCACTTGATGAATGGAGAACCTAAGCCTATGAGAATGCCAAGCTTTTCAAAGAAAGAGTCAAACGCTGGCATGATAAGAGGATACAAAAGCGTGAGTTTAACGTAGGAGATTATGTGTTATTATTCAACTCTCGTTTAAGATTTTTTGCAGGAAAACTTCTCTCAAAATGGGAAGGTCCCTACGTTATCGAGGAGGTCTATTGTTCTGGTGCCATAAAAATCAACAACTTCGAAGGCACAAATCCGAGGGTGGTAAACGGTCAAAGAATTAAACACTATATTTCAGGTAATCCTATCAATGTTGAAACTAATATTATTGAAACCGTAACCCCTGAGGAATACATAAGGCCGACTTTCCAGAATGTTCCAGACTCCGAAAAGGCATAGGTATGTGGTACGGTAAGTACACCGACTCCAAAACAACTCCAATGGCAATTTTTATCAGTTTCAGAATATTTAAGAATTTTAGAAAGAAAGAAGTAATCCGAAAGGGACACGAGGCTCCCACGAAAGTGGAGGGCGCCCCCCTGTAGGGCGCGCCCCCTGTCTCGTGGGCACCTCGTGTGCCTCCCGGACTACGTTTTCTTGCATGTTACGTATTTTGGTCGGTAAAAATTCATTATATATACTCCCGAAGGTTTTGACCACTATATCATGCAATTATCCTCTATTCTCATTTCGAGTTGTTCCTGTTGCAAAATTAAACAACATGTCTTCTCAGGAGTCAGTTGGGGAGAGCCGGGTGTCTCACCAACGCCAGGACCAGGAGAGAATAACGATGCCTACCACTTTGGAACATCAACCGAGGATCAGATGGAGGCTGATTTGAAAAGGATAGATGCCATGGAAGAAGATCAAGAAGTCACCTCTCGTCTCCGAGCAGAATTCATGATGGGGGAACTACCGAGCGTGGCTATTCCAACTTCGGTCATCCCTTCCAACTCTAGATTTCTGTCTTATAAAAATATGAAAAAGAGTTTGACTTGTTCTCCAGCAGCTATGCAACATCCTTGGGTAAAAGGAGCTTTGGCCGTTACGGGCAAGCTCTGTAAAGAAATTATGGATCTCAAACAACAAGTCAATAAGCTCTAGGAGGAGAACCGCATTCTGAAGGGCATCATCCCCAAGAAGATCATAACACCAACCGTGAAGAAGGAGAAATAATCACATGGGTATGGGCACTCCCCTTGGCAACTGCCAAGCTTGGGGG
The DNA here is from genome assembly GCF_002162155.2 of Triticum dicoccoides. Lineage (NCBI taxonomy): Eukaryota > Viridiplantae > Streptophyta > Magnoliopsida > Poales > Poaceae > Triticum > Triticum dicoccoides. Next base: position 512,208,223 of record NC_041393.1, on the reverse strand, counting down.
AGGTGCCCCGGTATCGTATCACCATCACACTCCTATCTTTACTGCGTTATTTAGTTCGATCCTTTTAGTAGTATCTTGATCTAGAAGTTTTGATATCAAGTAGTTTGAGTTTTGCTTTATGATCTCTTTTTGTATTCGAGTCCGTGAGCTATCTATATTAAAGATTAGTGTTGAGTCAAGGGCTTTGCTTTGTGCTATGATCTTGAGAAAGTAGAAAGAATAAAAGAGTTCATATTGATCTTATGGATGGTGATAACTTCGCACATAGAAAGTATGAGGCATAAGGAAAGAGGGGTTCACATATAAATATACTATATTGGACATCTTTTATGATTGTGAGCACTCATTAAGTATTACATGCTAAAAGAGTTGACGTTGGACAAGGAAGACAAACTAATGGTTTATGTTTTCTCACATCTAAGTTAAAGTATATTGTCATTGACCTTCCAAACATGTTGAGCTTGCCTTTCCCCCTCATGCTAGCCAAATTCCTGGCACCAAGTAGAGATACTACTTGTGCTTCCAAATACCCTTAAACCCAGTCTTGTCATGAGAGTCCACCATATCTACATATGGATTGAGTAAGATCCTTCAAGTAAGTTTTCATCGGTGCAAGCAATAAAAATTGATCTCTAATTATGTATGACTTATTAGTGCGGAGAAAATAAGCTTTGTACGAACTTGTTGTGGAAGTAATAAAAGCAACGGACTACATAATAAAGGTCCACATACAAGGGGCAATATAAAGTGACGTTCTTTTGCATTAAGATTTTATGCATCAACCCTAAACGCGCATGACAACATCTGCTTCCCTCTGAGAAGGGCCTATCTTTTACTTTATGTTTTTACTTTATGCTTGAGTCAAGGTGATCCTCACCTTTCCCTTTTTCATTTTATCCTTTGGCAAGCTCCTCGTGTTTGAAAGATCATGGTATATATATCCAATTGGATGTTCGTTAGCATGGGCTATTATTGTTGACATCACCTAAAGGTGAATACATTGGGAGGCAACACAATAAGCCCCTATCTTTCTCAGTGTCTGGCTGAAACTCCATAACCACAAGTATTGCGTGAGTGTTAGCAATTGTACAAGACTATATGATAGTTGAGTATGTGGACTCGCTGAAAAGCTCCATTGTTGACTATTTTTTATGTTCTGATAAATTGCAATTGCTTCAATGACTGAGATTATAGTTTTTTAGTTCTCAATGAAGTTTTTGAACCATACTTGAAATTGTGAATTGATTGTCACTTGAGCATAAGAAATTATATATTGAAATCTATATATGTGTTGTTATAAGAATGATCATGATGCCCTCATGTCCGTATTTTATTTTTATCGACAGCTCTATCTCTAAACATGTGGACATATTTTTTGATTTCGGCTTCCGCTTGAGGACAAGCGAGGTCTAAGCTTGGGGGAGTTGATACGTCCATTTTGCATCATGCTTTTATATCAATATTTATTGCATTATGGGCTGTTATTACACATTATATCTCATTACTTATGGCTATTCTCTCTTATTTTACAAGGTTTACCATGAAGAGGGGGAATGCCGGCAGCTGGAATTCTGGCTGGAAAAGGAGCAAACGTTGGAAACCTATTCTGCACAACTCCAAAAGTCTTGAAACTCCACGAAACAACTTTTTGGAATTTATAAGAATTTCTGAGCGAAAGAAATAGGCCAGGGGGCCCACACCCTGTCCACGAGACAGGGGGCGCGCCCCCTATCTCCTGGGCCCCCTGGTGGGCCTCCGGCGTCCATCTTCTGCTATATCATCACTTTTACCCTGGAAAAAATCGGGGGCAAGCTTACGGGTCGAAACTCTGCCGCCACGAGGCGGAACCTTGGCGGAATCAATCTAGGGCTCTAGCGGAGCTGTTCTGCCGGGGACACTTCCCTCCGGGAGGGGGAAATCATCACCAACATCATCACCAATGATCCTCTCATTGGTAGGGGGTCAATCTCCATCAACATCTTCACCAGCACCATCTCCTCTCAAAACCCTAGTTCATCTCTTGTATCCAATCTTGTATCAAAACCACAAATTGGTACCTATGGGTTGCTAGTAGTGTTGATTACTCCTTGTAGTTGGTGCTAATTGGTTTACTTGGTGGAAGATCATATGTTCAGATCCTTTATGCATATTATTACTCCTCTGATTATGAACATGAATATGCTTTGTGAGTAGTTGCGTTTGTTCCTGAGGACATGGGTGAAGTCTTGTTATTAGTAGTCATGTGAATTTGGTATTCGTTCGATATTTTGATGAGATGTATGTTGTCTTTTCCTCTAGTGGTGTTATGTGAACGTCGACTACATGACACTTCACCAATATTTGGGCCTAGAGGAAGGCATGGGGAAGTAATAAGTAGATGATGGGTTGCTAGAGTGACATAAGCTTAAACCCTAGTTTATGTGTTGCTTCGTTAGGGGCTGTTATGGATCCATATGTCTAATGTTGTGGTTAGGTTTACCTTAATAATTCTTTTGTAGTTGCGGACGCTTGCAATAAAGGTTAATCATAAGTGAGATGGTTGTCCAAGTTAGGGCAGTACCCAAGTTCCGGTCCACCCACATATCAAATTATCAAAGTACCGAACGTGAACCATATGAACGTGATGAAAACTAGCTCGACGATAATTCCCGATGTGTCCTCGGGAGCTCCTTTATTATTATTAGAAATTGTCCAGGCTTATCCTTTGCTACATAAAGGATTGGGCCACCTTGCTGCACTTTATTTACTTTATTTACTTGTTGCTCGTTACTATTTATCTTATCACAAAACTATCTATTACCTACAATTTCAGTGCTTGCAGAGAAAACCTTACTGAAAACCGCTTATCATTTCCTTCTGCTCCTCGTTGGGTTCAACACTCTTACTTATTGAAAGGACTATGATAGATCCCCTACACTTGTGGGTCATCAAGTGAATGGCATGAATGTCCTTCCTGGAACTTGAACTCGAATCATCCAACGCTCCTCTTCTGGTAAAGTGGCGATGTAGGTCCCGGTGAAGCTTGGTATTCCGATGTTCAGGTATCTAGTAACTTCCTTCAAGTGTCATCCAAAAGGTGTATCTTCATCCAGTTGTCTGAACTTGTTCCTTGCATCCGCCATCCTATTCTAACCAATAAGGACCCTAGCCGACCTGCCTCCACAAACCTCCCCCGATTGGGCCTTCCCTTGTCGTTTGATTTGTCTTTCTGGCGCATCTGAGCCGTTCAATCTTCACAACCATACTATCTGAATTTCACCTCGTGGTAGTTTTTGATGACCAATGACAAGTGGGCTCGTCTCGCAATCTCGTTGGTTGGGTCAGCCTTGGCCGTGCGCAGAAAGTTTTTGCCAACCCGCTCCGCGCTTCCATAGCCAATACGCCATGTCCCACTCCCGCATCAGATTCACACAAACCCTAGTCCCGTTTTCCCTAATCTCCACAGCCTCCTTCCTCCTCCGTCCCTCCTCCCTAGAGCCTCACCGCCGCCTGCTATTCCTCCTCCACCATGCTAGCCCCTCTACCTCGCCTTCCTTCTCTTCAATGTCAATGCGGCCGTCATCGACCCCTGGTTCCAGATCGGGCGCAGGTTAGGCGAGCCCGATGGTGGGGTGAAGGGGCAGGCCGGTCCTCCTGGAAGCGTCGCAGCCGCCCAGCCAGGGAGGAGGCCAGGTTTGCCTCTGATGTGCCGTGAGTGGCGGCGCCGCTTCTGCCTCCACCCCACCTTCTTTGCCATGCCTCTTCCTCGCCATAGCAGGCAGATTTCAGGGAGACACCAAGGTGAGCTTCGCTCTGCTCCTGATCCCTTTCTCTACACACACATCTATGCACTCCCTCTCTCTCTCTCTACACACACAGATCTCTACAATATTTGTGTAGCCTAAATGCCTTTGTACCATGTAAGCAGGCCCAACCTAATGCACACCATCTAGCTGAGGAATGGCTAAATGATTTATGTTCAGGAGCCTTCTAATTGGTGCTTTGTGTGTGCTTTTGTTTTGTTTTTGAATAATAATTCAAGTGGCTGGCCGATGTGCCTTGTTGTTAGCGCTATGATGGTGGGTGAAATTATGTTCTATATTGCAAGGTGATGGGCTGCTGATTTTCGTTGTCCACTTCTGTTGATTTCTACCGACTTCCGCTTAATTTGATATTTGATGTATAAGTAATGCACTAATATGTAGTACGTGAAAAATGATCCATCTTATATGTCAAAAGTATGGTTTTGCTACAGATTTATTGTGTATGCATGGTTGATCTTTCTAGGTTCTACTCCCTCCGTCCGAAAAAGCTTGTCCCAAGCTTATACCTCAAATGGATGTATCTAGCACTAACTTGGTTATAGATACATCCATTTGAGGGACACGTTTTTTCGGACGGAGGGAGTAATTTCTTATTCCTCAACCAAAATTCAGTTCATGACACCAAGTTGCAGCTGTACCAAAGGGCAGACATTAAAAAAGTTTAGAACCAAGCAACTAGATGCTTTTTGTTCGGAGTGCATGGATACTTTGGGTCAGTGTTTAGAAATGTATTGCACATATAGTTATGTTAGCATGTTTGCTAGAGGGATGAGAATGGTTTTCGAGTCCTTCAAAACCGAAGGCAGTACCAAGGTATCACATTTGTAAAATCATGCATATGCAAGAGCTCATCAATTTGGCGAACTAAATTTCTCCCCAACTTATCTCTTTTTGTTCAGTCCAGAATTTCAGGTTTCCTATGTTTCTGTTGCCAAGTTATGATCTTTATTTTCGTGTTGTGCAGATGATTGCAGCTGATGCCGAGCCTCTCGAGATCCGAGATCCTGCTCCAACTTCCCCTCCTCAGCGAGAATGAGGTAGTAACCGTAGTATGCAAAATTACCTACAGCTTGAGTAGATCACATTATTCACTTAATATTTCATTCCAATGGTTTGATTTCCACATTAGAGGTTTGTTTATATGAAATCACAAAAGCTTCATCAGCTTGCTTGGTTACTGCAGAGAAGAGCATTCTTTCAAGGAGCTATAGATTTTTTGCGTACTGATTGAATGATCTGCTCACACCATGCAGGTACTCAGACATAGTGAAAGCAGAGACCGAAAGGTTTTGATTCAGATAATTTGGAGGTGCCTTGTCTATCTTCTTACCTCCAGGTCAAAATTAAACAGATGATTTATTGCTAAAGGACATGCTCTTATTCTCTAAGATGGATAATGATGTGCGGTACAACTGAAAATTTAGAGCTGGGCTTTACACACTTCGGTGGGCAAGTGAAGTCCCAGTTTTTCTTCTTTCTCGTATTACTTCTCTGTTGTACATAGAGCAATGAGTTTATATTAGATGAATGTTAGATTGAAATGCAGGAGTAGTGAGGGAGTCCCGAACTAGGGGGTGTCCGGATAGCCGAACTACCATCATCGGCCGGACTCCAAGACTATGAAGATACAAGATTGAAGACTTCGTCCCGTGTCCGGATGGGACTTTCCTTGGCACGGAAGGCAAGCTTGGCGATACGGATATGTAGATCTCCTACCATTGTAACCAAGTCTGTGTAACCCTAGCCCTCTCCGGTGTCTATATAAACCGGATGGCTTTAGTCCATAGGACGAACAACAATCATACCATAGGCTAGCTTCTAGGGTTTAGCCTCCTTGATCTCGTGGTAGATCTACTCTTGTAACCCACATCATCAATATTAATCAAGCAGGACGTAGGGTTTTACCTCCATCAAGACGGCCCGAACATGGGTAAAAACATCGTGTCCCTCGTCTCCTGTTACCATCCACCTAGCGCACAGTTCGGGACCCCCTACCCGAGATCCGCCGGTTTTGACACCGACATTGGTGCTTTCATTGAGAGTTCCTCTGTGTCATCACCGATAGGCTCGATGGCTTCTTCGATCATCAACGACGATGCTGTCCAGGGTGAGACCTTCCTCCCCGGACAGATCTTCGTATTCGGCGGCTTTGCACTGCGGGCCAATTCGCTTGGCCAGCTGGAGCAGATCGAAGGCTACGCCCCTGGCCGTCAGGTCAGATTTGGAAGTTTGAACTTCACGGCTGACATCTGCGGGGACTTGATCCTCGACGGATTCGAGCCACAGCCGAGCATGCCGTACTGTCACGATGGGCATGATTTAGCTCTGCAGCCGGACAGTACCCTGGAGGCTGCACTCGAACCCGCTCCGATCTTCGACTCGGAGTCGGCTGCGCAGACCAAGGATGGATGGCTAGACACCACCTCAGGGGCTGCAACCTCTACGGCGATAGAGCCGAACACCAATCTTGTCCCCCATGAAGCTCGTGACTCCGAGGTGCCGGACTCCGGTCCTCTCGCGCCCCCTCCAGTCGAATCCGATTGGGCGCCGATCATGGAGTTCACCGCGGCGGACATCTTTCAACACTCACCTTTTGGCGACATCTTGAGTTCGCTAAAGTACCTCTCATTATCAGGAGAGGCCTGGCCGGACTGCGGCCAGGACAGTTGGGATGCGGACGACAAAGAAATTCAGAGCCCACCCACCACCCACTTGGTAGCCACTGTCGACGACCTAACCGACATGCTAGATTACGACTCTGAGGACATCGACGGTATGGACGACGATGCCGGAGACGACCGAGAACCAGCGCCCACCAGGCACTGGAAAGCCACCTCTTCATACGACATATACATGGTGGATATCCTAAAGGATGGGAACAGCGAAGGAATAGCGGAGGATGACCCCTCCAAGAAATAGCCCAAGTGCCGGCGTTAGCGGCGCCGCTCTAAATCCCGCTATAGCAAGAATGAGGATTCCGGCACCGGAGACAATAATACACCGGATAGCGTCGAAGACAACCCACTCCAGCAAGATCCAGCACAGGAGGAGGGGACGCCAGCCCTCATGAGAGAGCGGCCGAAGAAGAGGTAGAGGACTATATGCCTCCATCCGGAGACAAGGCAAGCCTCGACGACGACGAATTCGTCATGCCTGAGGATCTCGTCGAACAGGAGCGTTTCAAACGCAGGCTTATGGCCACGGCAAACAACCTCAAGAAAAAGCAGCAGCAGCTTAGAGCTGATCAGGATCTGCTAGCCGACAGATGGACCGAAGTCCTCGCGGCCGAAGAGCATGAACTCAAACGCCCCTCCAAAGGCTACCCCAAACGTAAGCTGCTCCCCCGATTAGAGGTGGAGGCATATGATCCTGCTTCACCAGGAGACAATACGGCTGATCGACCACCCCGTGGTCGCGACAGAGAGGCCTCAAGGCCCTTCACTAGACCCGTACCCTGACATCGCTCGAAAAGCACAAGGCCACAGGGGAACACTCTGGACCTGCGCGACATATTGGAGGATAAGGCAAGACAATCAAGACCGATCTATGGATCATGTGGGCGCCCCAGGATACATGACGATCACCATCACCCCGGACACAGTAAGTCCGGCCGGGCCGAACACAACAGACAAAGCTCTTTTGAGCTCCGTCGCGATATCGCCCAGTACAGAGGCGCCGCACACCCACTGTGCTTCACAGATGAGGTAATGGATCATCAAATCCCAGAAGGGTTTAAACCCGTCAATATTGAATCTTATGATGGCACAACAGACCCCGCGGTCTGGATCGAGGACTATCTCCTCCACATCCACATGGCCCGCGGAGACGATCTCCACGCCATCAAATATCTCCCACTCAAACTTAAAGGACCAGCCCGGCACTGGCTTAACAGCTTGCCAGTAGAGTCAATCGGGAGTTGGGAGGATCTGGAAGCCGCATTCCTCGATAACTTCCAAGGCACGTACATGCGACCACCAGATGCAGATGACCTAAGCCACATAATTCAGCAGCCAGACAAATCCGCCAGACAATTCTGGACACGGTTCTTAACCAAGAAAAACCAAATCGTCGACTATCCGGATGCCGAGGCCCTCGCGGCCTTCAAGCATAACATCCGCGACGAGTGGCTTGCCCGGCACCTGGGACAGGAAAAGCCGAAATCCATGGCAGCCCTTACATCACTCATGACCCGCTTCTGTGCGAGTGAGGACAGTTGGATAGCACACAGCAACAACCTCAACAAAAATTCTGGCAGTCCGGATATCAAGGACCATAGTGGCAGGACGCGTCGCAACAAAAACAAACGCCGCATTAACGGCGATAACAGTGAGGATATGGCAGTCAATGCCGGATTCAGAGGCTCTAAACCCGGTCAATGGAAAAAGCCATTCAAAAGAAGAACTCAGGGTCCGTCCAATTTGGACTGAATTCTCGACCGCTTGTGCCAGATACATGGCACCCCTGAAAAGCCAGCTAACCACACCAATAGGGACTGTTGGGTGTTCAAGCAGGCAGGCAAGTTAATTGCCGAAAACAGCGACAAGGGGCTACATAGCGACGACGAGGAAGAGACCCGACCGCCGAACAATAGAGGACAGAAGGGTTTCCCCCCACAGGTGCGGACGGTGAACATGATATATGCCACGCACATACCCAAAAGGGAGCGGAAGCATGCACTCAGGGATGTATACGCGATGGAGCCAGTTGCCCCGAAGTTCAATCCATGGTCCTCTTGCCCGATCACCTTTGACCGAAGGGACCACCCCACCAGCATTCGCCATGGTGGGTTCGCCGCATTGGTTCTAGACCCAATCGTCGATGGATTTCATCTCACCAGAGTCCTGATGAACGGCTGCAGCAGCCTAAACCTGCTTTATCAGGACACGGTGCGCAAAATGGGCATAGACCCCTCAAGGATTAAACCTACCAAGATGACCTTTAAAGGCGTCATACCAGGTGTAGAAGCCAATTGTACAGGCTCAGTTACACTGGAAGTGGTCTTCGGATCCCCGGATAACTTCCGAAGCGAGGAGTTAATCTTCGACATAGTCCCGTTCCGCAGCGGCTATCATGCCTTGCTCGGACGTACCGCGTTCGCAAAGTTCAACACAGTGCCGCACTACACATACCTCAAGCTCAAGATGCCAGGCCCTAGAGGAGTCATCACGGTCAATGGAAACACTGAACGCTCCCTCCGAACGGAGGAACATATAGCGGCTCTCGCGGCAGAAGTACAAAGCAGCCTTTTAAGGCAATTCTCGAGTCCGGCTTTCAAGCGGTCGGACACAGCTAAGCATGCCCAGAGTAACCTACAACACGACCACCTAGCATGTTCCGAGCACGCATAGCAGTGCGGCCCCAACCCCAGCCCCTATAAAACACTAAGACAGGCCCTTCGCGTACTCCATTACGCTCTGAAGATACCATGGACATGGGGCAAGGGGCTCGACCACGATAAGCCCAGACTGCGGCTCAACCGCACCAGGGGCTCTTAAGTGTGTCGTTTCTTTTTCTTTTCCTTTAATTTTTTACCTACAGGACTCCGTTCGTCAGAGGCCCTGTCCGGCAGCAGACATGCCGAACCCATGATGCAAAAGCCACGGAAGGAGAAAGGCTACAACGAAAACCCAGGCTGTCTCCATCATGAGCATTAAATCTGTTTTATGCATTATTCCGTAGCCTACCCCAGGAGGGGGACATGTTAAACAGTCACATCCCTTGCTTACCGCACCACTTGTATCGTCCTGCACTTACATCAGTTTTTATTGAATAAAGCAATGCAGCACATTTTTGCTTCTAATTGCATTTCTTTCTTACACATATGTTCATCTATGACATGTTGCATCTGTACGTTTTGGTACAGCTAAATACACCAGGGGCTTATGTTTCCTGCGTTATGGTGTGATAAGTCTGAACACTTTCACAAGTGCGGCACCCTGAACTTATAGCATTATATGCATCGGCTCCGAATCATGTTCTTGGGTCAATAGTTGGGTTTGCCCGGCTCCCATGTTTTGGTACCTTACGTTCTGTTTTATCGGCTAAGGTAGCACTGGGAGAACCACTGCGATTGTGCCCCAGTTGAGCTGGGTTAATGCCTCAGTGGAGAAAGCTAAAACTAACCGTCATGATGAGGCGAGAGTTGGTCGCTGTTTGAGAGGTTCTTTGCGAGTCCCTAAAGACTTATGCCGCTTCGAGCAAGGAGCCGGATTCTGTACGGCCAAGCTGTGGATAGCGCCCCAAATTCGGCCTTCTGAAAACTAGGGGCCTCACCGAAATTTAAAATTATAGAATTCTATGGCTAAGTGAGAGTGTTCAAGCATTATAAGTCCGGTTGCCTTGTTCGTTGTGTTGAGCGCCTCCCTAGATGGACCCAAAAATGGGAACAAGAGCGCTCGAGTTTATCCCGAACACCCCAGCACTCGTGGCATGGGGGCTGAAGCCGACGACTTGCCATCTCTCAGATTTGATAAACAGCCGCACAGAAGGTAATATTTTAAATTAACAAGCGCTGCTTAGCGCATATGAACCAAGTTTTCAGCGCACAGGATAATAAAATGTGAGTCTACTCAAATATTACATCTTGGAGCACTCACCCGCAATAGTGCGGGCGCCCTTCAGCACACTCTTATAATACATCTCGGGTGTACGATACTCCTTGCCCTCTGGTGCTGGGTCCGTCACAAGCTTCTGGGCATCCATCTTGCCCCAGTGCACCTTTGCACGGACAAGGGCCCGACGGGCACCTTCAATACATGCGGAGTGCTTGATGACTTCAACCCACGGGCACGCATCCACCAGCCGCCGCACCAGGCCGAAGTAGCTCCCAGGCATGGCCTCCTTAGGCCACAGCCGAACTATGAGGCCCTTCATGGCCTGTTCGGCCGCCTTGTGGAGCTCGACCAGCTGCTTCAGCTGGTCGCTAAGGGGCACCTTTCGGCCTCAGCATACTGAGACCAGAAGACCTTCTCCGTCGAGCTCCCTTCCTTGGCCCGGTAGAATGCGGCAGCATCAGACACGCTGCAAGGAAGATCTGCGAACGCTCCTAGAGAGCTCCGAATTCGGGTAAGCGACAGGTAATTAACACTCACATGCTTACTTTGCATGAAAAATGCCTTACCCGCTGCTATTTTCTTTACAGCCTCGATCTCCTCGAGGGCCTTGTAGGCTTCGGCCTTAGCGGCTTTGGCACTCTCAAGAGCCGTTGCAAGCTCAGACTCTCGAGTCTTCGAGTCACGCTCCAGGCTCTCATGTTTCCTCACGAGATCCTGGAGCTCTTGCTGTACCTCTGCCATCCGCGCCTCCTGTTTCTCTCGCTCGGTGCGCTCCGCAGCCGCATTGCGTTTGGCCGCGGCCACCGCTTCCTTCAGGGTCGCCACCTCGTTAGTGGCCCCTGCAATACCCCAGTTATCCTTGTCATTTTTCTTGCAACCAAATCCTTTTCTGTAAGGTACAATTTTCATAAGGTATTACTCACCTTCTTTTTCCTCGAGCTGCTTCTTGGCATGGCCGTGCTCGTTCTCGGACCGCTCGAGGTTTTCCTTCAAAGTTTTGACCTCCGCAGTCAGTGCGGCAGAGGTCAGCAGCATAACCTGCAATCCCATATTGACATATTTTCATGACTCCTGCGTTTATCTTTTTAAAGATCCTCAGTCCGGCTTTTCTTTCCGAACACCGAACCGAGCATCAGGGGCTACTGTCTATGCGGTACCATTTTACATATATTGAAATTCTTACCTCAAAGCCTGTTAGAAGGCTGCTGCAGGCTTCGGTCAGCCCGTTCTTGGTGAGCTGAACTTTTTGAATCACCGCACTCATAACAGTGCGGTGTTCCTCTTCAATAGAGGCGCTATTGAGTGCCTCTAGCAAATTATCCGGCACCTCCGGTTGGACGGAGGCAGCCGGCGTCGCGGTCTTGCCCTTCTTACGAAGGGGTCGCCCGCCAGACTCCGGAGCCACTATGGGTTCTGGGGCTGAGTCCGGTGCAAAGTCCGGGAGGTTGTCCTGCGACACCTTCGAGGCCCTCTCCTCTTGGTGGTTCCCTTCCTGGGATCCCACCTCGGCATCGTCCGCATCACGGGGGGTGGAGGCAGTCCGAAGAGAATCCATATCCGACGCCCCTAACGACCCGCTCGATGAAGTGGGAAGATCATCCTTAGGCGGACTGCAGGGTTGTATGCGGCATTAGAAAGACATAATGTGGCGGAAAACGAAAACCTTGAAGTTATTCGGGAGTCCGGATACTTACGATCTCGCCAGAGGCTTGGCCCTTGGAGGCCAGTCCTCGTCGTCGTCACTGGCGTTGGTGGAACAGTCCGGGGGAAGAGTTTTTCCCCTCTTGGACCCTTCGGCCTCCCTTGTTGGGGAGGCCTTCCTTTTCTTCCCTTCCCCCGCTGGGGGAGAGGCTTTCTTCTTCTCCTCCTCGCCTTGGAGGGAGGAGTTGGCCTTGGATTCATCGTCCGATAGCACCTGAAAATGGGAACTCCTCCGAGTCCCCGTGGCCTTCTTCTTGGCCGTCTTCTCCGGCACCACGTGGGGTGCTGGAGCCATCAGCCCCGTTAGGGGGGCGTCAGCTGGGTCCTCTAGCAATGGGGCCGGAAAGATAGCCTGTGCGGCCTTCTTCAGCCAGTCCTGTCAAAGGAAAGGGAGTTTAGATCCCGCATAGAGTCAAACTATGAATAACAAGCGTCCCGTAAAGGAAAATATCACTTACCTCGTCAGCTGGACGCTGCGAGCTGAATCCGCGATCTTCGGTAGCGGATGCGGGAGCCTCGGCGCCCTTGAACAACACCTTCCAGAGCTCTTCGTACATAGTGTCGAAGAGCCCATTCAAAGTCTGGTGCTGCGCCGGATCGAAGTCCCACATGTTGAAGCCCCGTCGTTGGCACGGGAGAATCCGGCGGATGAGCATGACCTGGACTACGTTGACAAGCTTGAGCTTCTTGTCCACCAGCTTCTGGATACAGGCTTGGAGTCCGGTCAGCTCCTCTGAATCCCCCAGATCCGGCCACTCTCTTTCCAGGAGGTGAGCCGTGTAGGGATACCGGATCTGAATTCGGGGGCCGCTGCCCAATCAGGGTCACGCGGCTCGATGATGTAGAACCACCCTGATTGCCACCCCTTAATGGTTTCCATGAAAGTACCCTCCAGCCATGTAACGTGGGACATCCTGCCCACCATGGCGCCTCCGCACTCCGCTTGGCTGCCCTTCACAACCTTCGGCTTGACACTGAAGGTCTTGAGCCACAAGCCGAAGTGGGGCTGGATGCAGAGGAAGGCCTCGCACACGACGATAAACGCCGAGATGTTGAGGATAAAATTCGGGGCCAGATCATGGAAATCTAGGCCGTAGTAGAACATGAGCCCCCGGACAAAGGGATGAGGTGGGAATCCTAGTCCGTGGAGGAAATGGGGAAGGAATACTACCCTTTCATGGGGCCTAGGGGTGGGGATGAGCTCTCCCTCGTCGGGGAGCCGATGCGCGATGTCGCTGGACAAGTATCCGGCGCTGCACAGCTTCTGGATATGCCCCTCCGTGATGGAGGAGGCCATCCACTTGCCTCCCGCTCCGGACATATTTGGAGAAGGTTGAGGTGAGATGTGCGGGCTTGGGCACTAGAGCTCGAGTTCGCAGAGATGGATAAGCCAAGGAGGAAGAAGGCGCAAGTAAAAAGGTTGGATCTTTATCCCCTTATATGGGCGGACGGAAACATGCGTCCCCACTGGCCTGATAAAACTCGCTTATCTCCCAAGCGCCACAATCAATGGTGCGGTTGGGTTACCCACGTCCGTATTGATGGGAATCCTGGAATATGGGAAACACGATCTCTGCTTCGACAAGACGTGCCAAGGAAACCGCCTCGCTAAACGCGCTGAGATGGAACAATAAAAACAATTTGAAGGCTTGGTAGTGGCGTGACGTTATGCCACAAAATACGTCAGCAGATTGAACTTGTGTAATATTATTCTCTCTACGGTTGTATGTGGAATTTATTTTGCAGAGCCGGACACTATCCTGGTGTTCACAATCTTCTATAAATTATTCGGAGGAGGAACCCGCCTTGCAATGCCGAAGACAACATGCGTGCCGGACTCGTCGTCATTGAAGCCTGGTTCAGGGGCTACTGAGGGAGTCCCGGACTAGGGGGTGTCCGGATAGCCGAACTACCATCATCGGCCGGACTCCAAGGCTATGAAGATACAAGATTGAAGACTTTGTCCCGTGTCCGGATGGCACTTTCCTTGGCGTGGAAGGCAAGCTTGGCGATACGGATATGTAGATCTCCTACCATTGTAACCGACTCTGTGTAACCCTAGCCCTCTCCGGTGTCTATATAAACCGGATGGCTTTAGTCAATAGGATGAACAACAATCATACCATAGGCTAGCTTCTAGGGTTTAGCCTCCTTGATCTCGTGGTAGATCTACTCTTGTAACCCACATCATCAATATTAATCAAGCAGGACGTAGGGTTTTACCTCCATCAAGAGGGCCCGAACCTGGGTAAAAACATCATGTCCCTCGTCTCCTGTTACCATCCGCCTAGCGCACAGTTCGGGGCCCCCTACCCGAGATCCGCCGGTTTTGACACCGACAAGTAGCATCACAACACTGGGGTGGAGACCTGAAGCGAAGCAAAGGGGCGAATAGGAAAACAGAGTCGCGCTATTTCTATATCCTAATTCTGCGCTCTAATATTTTTTACATATTCATAATCCTATGTTGCAAATATTTCTTTTGGCTTGAAAGACAGAGTGGAGGATCAAAGAATGAAGACGGAACAGTTTTCTATTTAAATGTATCCAAAGGATGATAATCATATTGAAAAACAAAGGTGAAAAGGGTTCTGAGTATTCTTTTCTCACTTTTCTTGACATGAATATGTCCTTTAATTCTTGTTATTTGTATTAAAGAAAGTGAAAAGTAATAATTATGCATATTTTAAAAATCTATGTAAATCAATGAGACCATAATTTAGTGGCGAAGCATATTAAATAGTACAGATGTTGCCCACACATGAGCGCCCATGTGGAAGCCCAGATCCATCATGTCGCTCTGGGTGGAAACTAGTTCAATTCTCAATTTTCCTGGATATAGAGTATCATGCTTCCACTATAGTGCTCAGAGATCTTGTATGTGTATCGTCAATTTGATTCACAAGGATTTGTTTTACCGGAATAACATGTTAGGGCACAACTATTCGAAATTTAGCATGTTATGTATGTGGACGCACAACAATGACAGAATGTTCAAATATGGTTTAGTTATGCACATGGCTACTAATCACAAAAAAGGGTTAGGAACAAGTTTACTATTGTGATTTTCATAAACCGAAATAGAGGTAGAGTTAACTATGATTTTAAGCTGCACTTTAGCCTTGTCCTGATAACTAGAACTGCTATGATGTTGCTCTATTTTAAGTGCCTTGCTTACACCAGTTGAAATAACTCATGGTTATCTTTTATTTTGTTTGCACTATAGGCAATGTGTAGTAGAAGTTTTAACAATGTAGAACCAGAGTCCTGTATATTTTTTAAATTCACAATCAGCAGTATCAATTTGTCATGTGTGATGCAGCATGAATCATAGCGAGCTTATTTCTTTGCACACTTCGTGTATCCTGTTAACATCTTCTCTACATGTATTGCAGCGGGTACTTTAGCTAAAGTAATGAAACTTATTTAATTTTCCCATCTAAAGCATTGTTGTACTTCAGCCTTTGGTAACTGGTTTATTTCTTGTGGTCTTATTCAGAACCATCTGCTATCCTGCGTACTAAGTGTGTAAGTACTTTGGGCAAACATGATAGGGTTTGGAGTGCCATGGTCACCAATGTTACCAATCAGCCGCAAATGATTTTCAGCGAGAAACTTCTTGCTGACAAAGAGGTGATTTACTATTTTATTTGTTTGTTTTGATATTCATATTATGGAATAACGATAAATATTGTGAACCACTGCCTCCTTACACATTTTTATTTCTTATTACGGGAATCATTTGACAACATAAATCCCTCTTCAGTTATGCCACACATTTTTGTTGCCAGTCCTGTTAATGCTATATTTAGAGGGCATCCCCATTCTCTTCTTACAACTTATATATGATTCAGTCCAACCATTATGTCTTTGGGGCTCGAAAATGTAAGCATTGTTCGATTTGTCAACAATCCAGATTTCATTGCCATCTGTTTAACTCTGAGATGTTTTAGTCTGAGATAACATTTTTTGGTCATGTTGCATCACATGACTCAAGCAACAAACACTTATTGATGTATATACCATATATAATTTCTACTTTTAACTCCATATTAATGCCTTCTTGGTTGTCTTTTATGTTGAAACTGCATAATGCAGCAAGCAATACCCATGGCATGTCTCTGTGTTATGGAAGGTACACCATCCATAGCTTCAGACTGTCAGATCCTAGATTCTTTCACATGGCATGAATTCTTTGTCTACAAAGTGGATCCCTTTTTTCTTTAGGTGACAATGCATGATAGTTCTTCTTTTCACTTGGAGAAAGATGAACTCTGGAAGGAAGTATTTCGTTTGATTCTTTCACTCTCCTTTTCATGGTGCTACTACTGACATATTCAGTTTCTAAAACACGTCCATTCCCTATAATGTATTTGGGCATGTTGCATTTGCACATAATTTGTACCAGGAATTAATGGCTCTAAGAAATTTAGTGAAACTTACTCTTTCAGGCTTTAAACCCAATCATTTCATATTTGTTGAAGTTAGATATTGTTATGTTATAATTTAAAAAGTGGAAACCTAGTTCATTAGGAACTGTACCAGCATATGCACATTATGATTTTGGATCCTTATTATTGCAACTTTGTTTTTATTCTTTCCACTGAAAAAATTATGAATTCTCTAAAGAGGAATATCTCGGTTTCCTTTTCATACCACTACTTGCATAAAAAAATTGTTAATTCCATACATTGTATTTTAATATCTTACATTTGCACATATTTTTTACTAGCAATTCATGGCTTTAAGAAACTGAATGAAACCTGGCTATAAACTTACCATTATACTACCAGTGGAACACCATGAGGGCACTGTTCAACCACATTTGTTGTTTTGCACTAGCATTAAATCCAGTTTATTTGACATGCTTGAAAATTATATTTAGCATAAATATAATACTGCATTTCATTTGGGGTCCTTACTTTTAGCTATCCTTGCTCGTATTATAAGTAAAAATGATTGTGTACATTGAAATGTTATGCAAAATACATTGATACTGAAAGAGAACTTCGCTGAGCAAATATTTTTGGACCAAATTAGGCACTTCAAAATCTTGATGGGCTGCCGGTCAAATCTGGAAATGTTAATGCTCACGTCATCGCTTGGCTTATGATAGGCTCGTGATAGAACATGAGGGCTACCACTACAACAAACTTATGCAAGGCAAAGGACACTATCTAACCATTCACTCCCTCTGAGAACATCTTCATCCACCATCTTTATTACTTATATATAGCTTGTGTATTGGACTTCACTTGTGTCATGTGTGATATGCTCTTTTGATTGATTTAAGCTACTCAAATGTATAATGGTTACCATGCTCTACAATACACACATATTCTCAATTTTTACTGGCTCTGCATGCTCAAGTATATATTTTAAAACATACGTGTTTCTTATTTTTCATATAAAAGGTTCAAAATTATTACTAATATGTGGGATTACTTTGAAGACAATGATTCTGTACACCTACTGATAGTTTCAGGTTTCAAGTCTAATTCTATCAAAGAAGACATGCCAGGACAGAACAACATCGCTATATACAGTATTGATGTGTTGATGCGCTTAAAGAATGTATGACACCTACCTCATATTCCATTAAGCAAGGAGCTCAAAATGCAAGCCACAAAAGACAATATATGTTGTTAGAAAAAGCATAGCTAGAGTGGCTTCTAAAACCTGAATTTCATAGGAAGACATACATTTTTTTACATTAGGAAAGACAACTCTTTATTATAGTTTCATATATAAAGCGTCACAGTTCATAAAATGTGCACTTGCATAACCCGAAGTTCGTATAACCCAAATAGCGCAGAGACCCACTTGCATAACCTGTACTCATGGTTTGAAAAAAAAATCCCCAACACAAACCTTTGTAGATGACAATCCTCCTTTCGCTCTTTATACAAAATTATTAGCTTTGCTGCCATATATGTTTGCCCAAGAATAAGAAAACTCATACATGATTTTTTTTCAAAGCACACATGGTGTTAGTGGGTTTCCGCGCTATTTGGCGTAACTAGAATTTTAAAAATTTAATATATTAGGTAAAGCAGATGAATCTAGAATTGGGTAATCATCTCTCTAATTTTTGTAGGATATCTGAACATAATAAAGCATAATCTCTGAACATACACTTTGGAAAAACCAATGATACTACATACCTTTTCATGTACCGTGATTAACATTCTTCGTACTAATTCTTTGTGTCGTCAAACCAACTGTATTCTCTATACAGCAGAAAAGAACAAGGTGAAGCACCAAAACATGTTATTCAAAACTAACAAAAAATCAAGAGCATCAAGGAATCATAAACCAACATGTGGAAGAGAGTTTCATGCAAGAAGAAATAAATATGGGGAGAGGAAGAGAATGAGCAAGAGTGGATCTGAAGATAGGAGGAGAAAAAAACCATGTGGTTCGTCAGCTTGAATGAGGAGTCTAATTCATCTGAGGGCCACCGCTCGACGAGCGAGCACCGTTCTTCCCGTGCTACTCCTTGCGCCCCATGCTGGGCTCTTCTTCATCTGAGGGCCACCGCTCGACGAACGTACGGACGAACGTTCTCTATTTAACTAAACAGGGAAAAAAATAAAACCAATCTAAATAAAAAAACCAAGGGTTTCAAAAAAACCATACGGTTTTCTAACAAAAACCGGCGGCAGCGGGTGGCTACCTCGGCGGGGTCCGGTGGGTCGGCGGCGGGGGCACCGGCGGGGCTGGCGGCGGTAGCGGCGAGGGGATCCGGCGGCGGGGCGATGGAACGGGGCGACAGCGCCTCCGGGGCGGCGGCGGTGCTGCGGGGCGGCGGGGTCGACGCGGCGGCGACAGCGGCGGGGTGGTTCGGGCGGTGCTAGGGTTTTGGGGGCGGGGCGCTGGTGGCTCGGGCCTTCGACCTTTAAAGGGCCGATCGGGTCGGTGTCCTAGGCGGACACGGCCCGGTAAGGTCGGTTCTTTTAAAAAAACTCCGACGCGTAGAAAAATGAATAAAAGAAATACTAAACAGACTCCAAAAATCCTGAAATAAATTTTTCCCGTCCTCTAAACATATAGCGGCCAAAGTGAACATTTATTTGGTCCTCTAGTGCAATTTTGAAAAACACATTTTTTTACTAATTCAAATAAAATAGCAATAAAACTCTGAATAAAAATACTTATTTTATTTTAATATTTTTCCTCCAATATTTCTTTATTTTGGAGAAGTCATCTTATCCCCTCTCTTTTATTTTCATATTGGAAATATTCGAAGAGAAAAATAATTAAAACCAAATGATCCTCTTTCCAAAATTTGAGAAAACTCAAATATGTAAATAACGAAATCCCCAACTCTCTCTGTGGGTCCTTGAGTTGCGTAGAATTTCTAGGATCAACCCAAAATGCAATAAAATATGATATGCAATGATGATCTAATGTAGAACATTTTAAATTGAAAATTTGGGATGTTACAGACGTTGTTTTCAGTAGAACTACCATGGTGTTGTTTTTGTGCAGAAATAAAAATTCTCGGAATGGAACGAAACTTTGCGAGGATTTTTTATATCAATAATAAGAATTTCTGGAGGCAAGACCTGCTGGAGAGGGGCACGTGGGTGGGCACAACCCACCAGGGCATGCCCCCCTATCCTGGCGCGCCCAGGTGGGTTGTACCCACCTGGTGGCCCCGCAGACAACCCCCCTGATACTATAAAATCACATATTTCCACAAAAAATCAGTGAGAAAGAATTATCACGATTCACGAGACGGAGCCGCCACCAAGCCCTATTCTTCCCCGAGAGGGCAGATCTGGAGTCTGTTTGGGCCTCCGGAGAGGGGGATCTTCGTTCTTCGTCATCACCAAGCCATCTCCATCGCCAATTCCATGATCCTCCCCACCGGGAGTGAGTAATTCCTTCATAGGCTCGTTGGTGAGTGAGGAGTTGGATGAGATTCATCATGTAATCGAATTAGTTTTGTTAGGGCTTGATCCCTTGTATCCACTATGTTCTTTGATTGATGTTGCTATGACTTTGCTATGCTTAATGCTTGTCACTTTGTGCCCGGGTGCCATGAACTCAGATCTGAACCGTTTATGAATTCATCATTATATACATGTTCTAGATCTGATCTTGCAAGTTATAGTCACCTACTACAGTTATGATCTGACAACCCCGGAGTGACAACAAGCGGGCCCACTCTCGGTGATGACCGTAGTTTGAGGAGTTCATGTATTCACTGTGTGTTAATGCTTTGTTCTATTCTCTATTAAAAGGAGGCCTTAATATCCCTTAGTTTCCAATATGGATCCTGCTGTCATGGGAGGGTGGGACAAAAGATGTCATGCAAGTTCTTTTAATAAAGCACGTATGACTATTTACGGAATACATGCCTACATTATATCGATGAACTGGAGCTAGTGCCGTATCGCCCTAGGTTATAACTGTCTCATGATGAATATAGTCCAAGAAGTCACCGATTCAATGCCTACGAATTTATCTTATATTGTTCTTTCTAAGTTACTGTTGTTGCTACTGCTATCATTACTGCAACAATATCACTTCTATCACTGTAAATGTTACCGTCACTACTACTGCTATCATCAAAACTATCATACTACAGTGCTACTAATCACTTTGCTGCAGATAATTAATCTCCAGGTGTGGTTGAATTGACAACTCGGCTGCTAATAGCTTCAAATATTCTTTGGCTCCCCTTGTGTAGAATCTATAAATTTGGGTTGAATACTTTACCCTCGAAAACTGTTGCGATCCCCTATACTTGTGGGTTATCAAGACCTTTTTCTGGCGCCGTTGCCGGGGAGCATAGCTATATTTGTTGAGTTACTTGGGATTAGTATCAATTTATCACTATTAAGAATATGAAGGATGCTAAGACTAAGATATTTCCCTCAAAGACAAGGGGAGGTAAGGAACTGCCATCCAGTTCTGCTTTAGATTCACCTTCTGTTATGAGTAAAGTTGCAACACCACCACCACATGCTATTAATTTTGATATATCGCAATGCTTTAGATGCTACTTCTACTATGAATGATGCTTCTAATGATGCTAGTGCCATCCTCGATAATGATGATGTTCCACTTGGTGAATTTCTTGATGAACAAATTGCTAGAGTAATATAACATGATGTTGTTGAATCTGATGATGAGATTGAAACTAAAACTCCTGAAACACTTGCTAGAGCTAGCCCTCCTAGATATGAATTGCCTAAGGTACCGGAAGGCTATGTTATGAGTGAAGAGGCAACTAGAGCTTCTAACACTACTAGGGAAAACCTTATACACAGAATCTTAGCAGCAGCGCGGCTCAAAAAGAAGCGCTACTGCTAATTAGCAGTAGCGCGGGTTTTTAACCCTCGCTACTACTAAGTTGATAGTAGTAGCGCGGGTTTTTAACCCTCGCTACTACTAAGCGGTCTCTACCGTGCCCCCCGCACCATGCCATAGTAGTAGCGAGGGGTATAAACCCGTGCTACTACTAAGTTGATAGTAGTAGCACGGTTTTATACCCCTCGCTACTACTAAGTACGAGGTAGGTGAAGCCGCCATATCCTCGGCCGAATCCCCATCTCCTCCCCCAAATCCCTCCTCTCTTCCACCACTCTCTCCTCTCACTTTCCATACGCTCTCACATGGACCTCTTGCCCATGCACCCATCCTCCTCCATGGTGCCGAAAGAGGCCGCCGCCTCGCGCCACCGGCATCTAGGAGCTCGCCGGTCTTCCACCGACGTCTAGGAGGCCGCCGCCCCGCGCCACCACACCGGAGAACCTCGCCACCGGTGACTAGCTCCGATGCTCCCTACATCACCTTCCTCTCTCCCTCGATTTTCCTTTTCTCTCTCTCCCTCTGGTTTGACTCACCCTCCCATGTCCATGCCCGTGCAGGTCGTCGCCATGGATGACCCGGAGCTATCTGGCATGGTCGGGAAGAGGAGCCCCACGCCGCGGCCTGGCTCTGCCATGGAAACGGGCCCTCTCCAACAACCACTGCTGGATCTGGTCTTCCGTTGTCCGTTCATGCCTCCGGCGATGCTAATCATCGCTAGATCTTACCATTGCTGCCATTGACAGCACACACATGATCAAGATTTTTTTTGTTTTTGAAAGTAATAGCAGTAGCACGGGGTATAAGACCCGCTACAGCTAATTAGCAGTAGCGCTGTTTGCAACGCACACTACAGCTAACCATGTATAGCAGTAGCGTGTGTGAACACGCGCTAGTGCTACAAGTTAGCTGTGGCGCCGTATCAGTAGTGTGGGCACCCGCGCTACTGATACACCCAAAACCCGCGCTGCTGCTAGGCTTTTCCCTAGTAGTGTAAGGATAGAGATGATCTAGATAAATTATTACAGAAGTATAAAGAAAATCTCTGAATGCCAGAATGAAATGTGATCCTAAGTTTGCTACTTCGCCTATCTTTATTGATGATAAGGATTATGAATTCTCTGTCGACCCAGAGTTAATTACTTTGGTTGAATCTGATCCTTTCCATGGTTATGATACTGAAACTGTTGTGGCACATCTTACTAAGTTGAATGATATAGCCACCCTTTTTACTCCTGATGAGAAAACTCGATACTACTTTATTCTCAAATTATTTCATTTCTCATTAAAGGGTGATGCTAAATCTTGGTACAATACTCTTGCTCCTGGTTGTGTGCGTAGTCTCCAGGATATGATTTACTACTTCTCTAGAAAATATTTTCCTGCTCATAAGAAACAAGTTGCCTTACAGGAAATATTTAACTTTGTTCAAACTAAAGAAGAGAGTCTCCCATAAGCTTGGGGGAGGCTTTTCCAGTTACTTAATGCTTTGCCTGATCATTCTCTTAAGAAAAATGAAATACTTGATATCTTCTATAATAGACTAAGCCATGCTTCTAGGGACTTCCTAGATAGTTGTGTTGGTTGTGTTTTCAGGGAACGAACTATTGCTCAAGCTGAAGAATTATTGAATAACATGTTGAAAAATTATGATGATTGGACTATTCCTGAACCACCGCCTAAACCCACTCTGAAGAAGAGGGGTATATTATATCTCAGCCCTGAAGATGTGCAAGAGGCAAAGAAATCTATGAAGGAAAATGGTGTTAAAGTTGAGGATGTTAAAATTTTACCTCATATTGAAGAAATACATGGGCTTGATACACCACCACTGCCTAAGGTGGTAGAGGTAAATTCTCTTATGAAGTTCAATGAAAATGATAATCCTCACAATATGCATCCTAGCCAATGCCTTTATGAGTTTGAAAACTACATTATAAAAACAAGACCACTTCAATGCAAATGTTATGAAACAATTGAAATATAATTTTGATATGATTGCTCACTTGAGTGACTTGTTGTTTAGAATCTCAAATGATCTTAGAGGTGTTGGAAAACATGCTTCTATGGTTCAAACTCAATTAGAAAAAGTTGCTAAATCACAAAGAGAATTATTTGATGAAATGATCATAATATAAATGACTTTGCTGTTAGAGTTGCCACTAGAGGAGGTAAAATGACTCAGGAACCACTTTATCCTAAGGGACACCCAAAAAGAATTGAACAAGATTCACAAAGAAATAACACTAGTGCACCTAGTCCTTCCAAAAAGAAAAACAAAAAGAAAAATGATAGGACTTTGCATGCTCCTAGTGAACCTGAAATAGACAAACCTCCTAATAATGAAAATGAAACTTCTATCTCTAATGCTGAAACTCAATCTGGTAATGAACATCCACCTGGTGATAATGAAAAAGACAATGATGAGGTTCATGAAGACACTCAAACAAATAATGATAAGGAACCAGATAATGAGGTTGAGATAGAACCACCTATTGATCTTGATAACCCACAACCTAAGAATAAAAGATATGGTAAAATAGACTTTGTTGCTAGCAAATACGGTAAAGAAAGAGAACCGTGGGTTCAAAAACCTATGCCTTTTCCACCCAAGTCAACTAAAAAGAATGATGATGAAGAATTTGAACGCTTTGCTGAAATGCTGAGGCCAGTCTTTTTGCGTACTCGCTTGACTGATATCCTTAAAATGCCTCCTTATGCAAAGTATATGAAAGACATCATCACAAATAATAGAAAAATACCGGAAACTGAAATCTCCACTATGCTTGCTAACTATACTTTTAAAGATGGAGTACCTAAAAAACATGGAGATCCGGGTATGCCAACTATACCTTGCTCTATCAAAAAGAATTATGTGAAAACTGCTTTGTGTGATTTAGGAGCTTGTGTTAGTGTTATGCCTTTCTCTTTATAGAAAAGACTTGACTTGAATAAACTCACACCTACTGAAATATCTTTGCAAATGGCTGACAAATCAACCACCATACCTATCAGTATCTGTGAGGATGTGCCCGTTGTTGTTGCTAATGTTACTATTTTGACTGACTTTGTTATACTTGAGATGCCCGAGGACGACAACATGTCGATTATCCTTGGTAGACCCTTCTTGAATACTGCAGGGGCTGTTATTGTTTGCAATAAAAGCAAGGTCACTCTTCATATTAATGGTAATGAGCATACGATGCACTTATCGGAGAAACAATTCCAAGTGAATGGTATTAATGTTATTAAAAATCTCTGACAAACACTATTGGAAGTTTTCAAATACCTCTACCTACTATCAAACAGAAATATGAAATCCTTATTATTGGGGACATTCATATCCCCATTGAGGTAACTTAGTGATTTACAAAAGTTCTTTGGTTTCCTGCTAATCGAAAGTGCTTGTTAATAAGACCTGATCAACCTTATTAATGAATCATTTTTGAACGGTATGAAGTTGATGAATTTAGTAAGCACTACCTTCTGTCCCTGCCTTTTGTTTTTTGTTTTTATTAGTTAAATAAAATAAAATTGCTATGCTTTATCTGTTTTCTTTTTTCCGTGCAATAAAAAAATGCCCCAAAAATAAAAGTTCTCAGAATGCTATGAAAATCTGGCATGATTTTTTTTCTGAATATTTATGAATTTTTGGTTCAAATAATACCTGTGGGACGTGCACGAGGTGGGCACAACCCACCTGGGCGCGCCAGGACCCCCAGGCGCGCCCTGGTGGGTTGTGCTCCCCACATGGGCCCCCCTCACTCATCTCTTTAGCCCACGTCATCACTTACATCCAGAAAAAATTCTCCACTGCTCTCTTTCCCGTGTTCTTGAGCTCAAACCCGCGGATTTTGATCTCTTTGCTCGAAGCTCTGTTTCCGAAACTGTTTCGGGGGATTGTTGCTTGGTATGTGACTCCACCATTTGTCCAATTACTTTTGTTTTAGTGGTTTATACTTTGAATAATTAGCTACTCTTGGTGCTACTGTAGATGAGCTTGCATGTTGAATTCTTTGTGTTCTAAGTAGTTTGAAAGCTTGCTATGGCCTATATGTATCCCTATGAGTAGTTGCTATCAATTTTGGGAAGTTTTGTTGGGAAAATTTGGTGAACTAAAAATTCAGATTTTTGTTCATACGAAAAATTGTACACGGACATGAATATCTTCAGGAAGTTTAGCTCTAAGGAGAACTCCAAGGGTGTTATTGGGGAGTCTTCTGACAGTGATCTCCACCCTTGGAGGTTGGCAGAAGTACGGTCGTGCGAATGGCCGCACACGCCGTTCCTACAAGTGGATAGAATTCTTGAGGAGTTCATGCAATATATTGCTAATGCCGGCCTCACTGACTTCATCACATATGAGCGTGACCAGCACCAAATCCTCACAAACATCTTTGTTCAAAGTTCTACTTTCTTGCCCAGGAATAATCCTCCTGAAGTAAGCTTTGATTTATATGCTGAAAACCATCAGATACCACTTACTGAATTTTGTAACATATGCATGATCCCTTCTGATGGGAGCTTGGCTGAGCCTAGGTCGGCCGAGTTTGAGGCCTTTTATCGCACTTTGATGGTGGGTGATGAGAGAGGAGTGTCAGCCATCACTACCGATGGCTTACATTTTCCTGTTGTTCGTTACTTTGCACTTTTCATTGTAAAATGCTTGCTTGCTAGGGAGAAGGTGGGCGCACTTAGTTCACAGACCTTACTGTTTTACATCATGCATTAGAGGTACATGGTGGGATTTATGCTACTCGTTTGGCGGCTCACTTCGAGGTTGAGATACACCCTCATTATTACCCTCTGACCAAAGTTTACCTCGACCGTGTAGCCATGGATCACCACCATTTTACTGATATTGAATCTCCTAACATCCCTATTCCATATAACCTGGTTTTTAGTGCAAGAACTTGTGATATTATTCCGTTGCCTGCTCCTGCTTTATTTGATTTTGTTGCCAGGGGCGGATATAGGATTATGCCTGCAGACATCATCGCCTACCGGAACGCTCAGACTGCTCCGGAGGCAGCACAGGAGGACCCTCAGCAGTGGGATGAGGGGATGCCTGCTCCTCAGGACCCCTATTAACCTCCAGGCTACTGACCGATTACCAACTTAGGCCAAAAGCCTAATCTTGGGGGAATACGTGTTTCTCACCGACATTATATTCATGTTCATGCATATCATTCCACTTGTCGGTGTTCACACTTTTTCATTGTATCATCCATGCTTAGATCTATATTTTTGCTTTCTTCTTGTGTGTTTTAAAAACTTTAGAAAAAACAAAAAAAATTGTAGTAATTTACTTTCTATGCATGCTTAGTAGTAGTATTAAAAAGAAAATCCAAAAAGATTTCCTTGTTCTTCTTTTGCTTGTTGGGAGCTTTCCCGTGTAAATAGTTTTTCTCGTTTTAGCTTGTCCCTTTTATTTGCCCGTTCTAGAAAATCAAAAACTCCAAAAATATTTCAGTGTGTTTCTCTGAACTTCTTTTCTTTTTATTCGAGTCTTACCGAGGAGAAGACCACGATGAAAATGTTGAGTGGCTCTCATATGAATAATCTTTGAACTAATAAGAGCACATTTTACCTGGTCTTCTCCTGTTGAATAAAATGTTTGCAGATTCCAGCTTTGTCCATGGCATTCTTGCACTATTAATATTTTCATATCGTTCGGTCGTGCAAGTGAAAGGCAATAATGACGACATCCGATGAACTGGTTGTGGCAGGGAGAAACTGGTATGAACCCGACTTGTTCTGTTTGTGTAAATATGTTTAACCTAGTATCCATGATTCAGCCCATTATGATTAAACATGTTTGCAATGACAATTAGAGATTATAGTTTCTCATGCCATGCATAAGTAGTTGGGAGTTGATAATGATTTATCTTGGATATCAACATAGCCTTAAAATTATTGTGATGTAGTATGATGATATGGTATCCTCCTCTGAATGTTCGAGTGGCTTGACTTGGCACATGTTCATGCATGTAGTTGAATCAAAACCAACATAGCATCCATGATATTTATGTTCATGGTGTCCATATCCTACTCATGCTAGTGTCCGATGTTACTTACGCATAATGCACTCTAGCTGGCCGCTTTTCAATCTTAATTGCTAGCCTTCACTTATACTAAGTGGGAACTCTACTTGTACATCAAAAACCTTGAACCCAAAGTTATTCCAGAGGAGTCCACCATACCTACCTATATGCTATATTACCCTGCCGTCCTAAGTAAATTTCATGTGCCACCTCTAGAAAACTTCTAAAAATTATCCTTTTTGTGTGCCTAGATTGTTCATGGAACAACATGAGGTGTTCGGTATCTTCCATGCTAAGCAGGCTATTCTCAGGTCGAGTGTTTATTCACTCGCCATCGCACGAGAAAATGGGCGGTAATAGGGATTCCCAGTCCCGAACTCAAAAATGCAAATAATTGAATAAAACTCTCCCGGGACTGATGTTGGTATGGACGGCATCTGTTGTTTTGGACAAGCCGTGGAGTGTGATTGATGATGGAGGGGGAGTAAACCTTTACTTTTATCGCTTGGGAACCACCACTAGCGTGCTTAGCATGGAAGATATTGATAACTGATGGTCGTGAAGTGAATAAGAAGGGTGCATGTCTCAAAATATCATTTATCTCTGTTTTAAAAATTGAGCTCTGGCACCTCTGCAAATCACTGCTTCCCTCTATGAAGGGACTATCTATTTACTATTATGTTGTGTCACCACCTTCTAAAACAAGCGCCAGAAACTAAGTAGAACACAACTGTCATGATTTATGCATTAAGTGTAGCTAATGTTGGGTGCATTATGACTAGATCTTTTCTACCATGAATTACAATGTTTAGTCACTGCTTGAACTTTGGAGGTGCTCTCCATTTTTGTTTTGCGGTCTCAGAAAGGGCTAGCGAGATACCACTATTGTCATATTATATCATGCTTGTTTTGACAACATGTTGTTGTTTGAGATATTTTATTATTGCTCGCTAGCTGATTATGTCATTGATATGAGTCATTATAATCTTCAAATGTTATTGTTGACATGGTTAGTTATAATGTTGGCTGAAAACATGGGTGTTGTTTAAGCTTATTTATGCAAACAAGAGCAAAAGAGTTCGTAAAAGTTTTTCTTTCTCACTTTCAGTTTATCAACTGAATTGCTTGAGGACAAGCAAAGGAAGCTTGGGGGAGTTGATATGTCTCCAACGTATCTACTTTTTCTCACACTTCTCCTCTTGTTTTGGACTCTACTTTGTATGATTTGAATGAAACTAATCCCGGATTGACGCTGTTTTCAGCAAAACTACCATGGTGTTGTTTTTGTGCAGAAAAAAAAGTTCTCGGAATGGAACAAAACTTTGCAAGGAATTTTTATATGAATAATAAGAATTTCTGGAGCCAAGACCTGCCAGAGAGGGGCACCTGGGTGGGCACAACCCACTAGGGCGCCCCCCCCTCTCCTAGCGCACCCAGGTGGGTTGTACCCACCTAGTGGCCCCGCAGACGACCCCCTGATACTATAAAATCACATATTTCCATAAAAAATCAGGGAGAAAGAATTATCACGATCCACGAGACGGAGCCGCCGCCAAGCCCTGTTCTTCCTTGGGAGGGCAGATCTAGAGTCCGTTTGGGGCTCGGAGAGGGGGATCTTCGTTCTTCGTCATCACCAACCCATATCCATCGCCAATTCCATGATGCTCCCGACCGGGAGTGAGTAATTCCTTCGTAGGCTCGCTGGTCGGTGAGGAGTTGGATGAGATTCATCATGTAATCGAGTTAGTTTTGTTAGGGCCTGATCCCTAGTATCCACTATGTTCTTAGATTGATGTTGCTATGACTTTGCTATGCTTAATGCTTGTCACTTGGGCCTGGGTGCCATGAACTCCGATCTGATCCGTTTATGAATTCATCATTATATCCATGTTCTAGATCCGATCTTGCAAGTTATAGTCACCTACTACGGTTATGATCCGATAACCCCGGAGTGACAACAACCGGGCCCACTCTCGATGATGACCCTAGTTTGAGGAGTTCATGTATTCACTATGTATTAATGCTTTTCTCCGGTTCTCTATTAAAAGGAGGCCTTAATATCCCATAGTTTCCAATATGGACCCCACTGCCACGGGAGGGTAGGACAAAAGATGGCATGCAAGTTCTTTTAATAAAGCATGTATGACTATTTACGGAATACATGCCTACATTATATCGATTAACTGGAGCTAGTGCCGTATCGCCCTAGGTTATAACTGTCTCATGATGAATATCATCCAACAAGTCATTGATCCAATGCTTATGAATTTACCTTATATTGTTCTTTCTAAGTTACTACTATTGCTACTGCTATCGTTACTGCTACAATATCACTGCTATCATTGTTATTGTTACCCTTACTACTATTGCTATCATCAAGACTATCATACTACTGTGCTACTAATCACTTTGCTGCAGATAATTAATCTGCAGGTGTGGTTGAATTGACAACTCACCTGCTAATGCCTTCAAATATTCTTTGGCTCCCCTTGTGTTGAATCTATAAATTTGGGTTGAATACTTTACCCTCAAATAATTTTGTGATCCCCTATATTTGTGGGTTATCAAACATCTCTATGTTGATCATATCTACTATATGATTCACATTCGACCTTTCGGTCTCCAGCGTTCCGAGGCCACGTCTGTACATGCTAGGCTTGTCAAGTTCAACCCGAGTATTCCGCATGTGCAAAACTGTCTTGCACCCATTGTATGTGAATGTAGAGCCTATCACACCCGATCATCACGTGGTGTCTCAGCACGAAGAACTGTCGCAGCGGAGCATACTCGGGGAGTACACTTATACCTTGAAATTTAGTTAAGGGGTCATCTTATAATTTTACCGCCGTACTAAGCAAAATAAGATGCATAAAGATAAACATCACATGCAATCAAAATATGTGACATGATATGGCCATCAGAATCTTGTGCTTTTGATCTCCATCTCCAAAGCATCATCATGATCTCCATCGTCACCGACTCGACACCTTGATCTCCTACGTAGTGTCGTGGTTGTCTCGCCAACTATTGCTTCTACAACTATCCCTACTCCTTAGTGATAAAGTAAAGCAATTACATGGAGTTTGCATTTCATACAATAAAGCGACAACCATAAGGCTCCTGCAAGTTGCCGATAACTTTTACAAAAGATGATCATCTCATACAACAACATATATCGCATCATCTCTTGACCATATCACATCACAACATGCCCTGCAAAAACAAGTTAGACATCCTCTACTTTGTTGTTGCAATTTTTAAGTGGCTGCTACAGGCTTCTAGCAAGAACCGTTCTTACCTATGGCACAAAACCACAACGGCGATTTATCAAGTTTGCTATTTTAACCTTCAACAAGGACCAGCCGCAGTCAAATTCGATTCAACTGAACTTGGAGAAAGAGACACCCGCCAGCCACCTTTATGCAAAACTAGTTGCATATCTATCGGTGGAACCGGTCTCATGAATGTGGTCATGTAAGGTTGGTCCGGGCCGCTTCATCCAACAATACCACCGAATCAAAATAAGACATTGGTGGTAAGCAGTATGACGATCACCGCCCACAACTCTTTGTGTTCTACTCGTGCATATCATCTACGCCTAGACCTAGCTCGGATGCCACTGTTGGGGAATATAACATGCAATTTCACAAAAAATCCTACGCTCACGCAAGATATATCTAGGATATGCATAGCAACGAGAGGGGGAGAGTGTGTCTACATACCCTCATAGACCAAAAGCGGAAGCGTTTCACAATGCGGTTGGTGTAGTCGAACTTTCTACGCGATCCAATCATGATCCAACCAATCTAGTGCCAAACTAATGGCACCTCGGAGTTTAGCACACATATGGCTCGATGACATCTCCTCCTTATTGATCCAGCAAGTAGGAGAGGAGAAGTAGATGGTGGTGGTGGAGCACCGACAGCGCTTCACTAAGTGTCGCTGATAACCCACAAGTATACGGGATAGTTGTAGTCTCTTTTGATAAGTAAGAGTGTCGAACCCAACGAGGAGCTAAAGGTAGAACAAATACTCTCTCAAGTCCTATCGGCCACTGATACGACTCTACACACGCTTGACGTTTGCTTTACCTAGAACAAGTATGAAACTAGAGGTACTTTGTAGGTGTGATAGGATAGGTTTGCAAGATAATAAAGAACACATAAATATAAACTAGGGGCTGTTTATATAAAGATGCAATAAAGTAAATATAGCGAGTGTGGAGAAGTGGTGGTAGGAGTTGTGGAATTGTCCCTAAGCAATTGACTACTTTACTAGACCGATAGCAAGTGTTATGTGGGAGAGGCCACTGCTAGCATGTCATCCCTGACTTGGAATTCTATGCACTTATGATTGGAACTATTAGCAAGCATCCGCAACTACTAATGTTCATTAAGGTAAAACCCAACCATAGCATTAAGATATATTGGTCCCCCTTCAATCCCGTATGCATCAATTTCTATTCTAGGTTGAAGCTTCTATCACTCTAGCCCTCCAATACATAGTCCTATCAACATACAACTAACCCTATGGTGTGATCCACGCGCGCGCTGATACGTCCATTTTGCATCATGCTTTTATATTGATATTTATTGCATTATGGGCTGTTATTTCACGTTATGTCACAATACTTATGGCTACTCTCTCTTATTTTACAAGGTTTACATGAAGAGGGAGAATTCCGGCAGCTGGAATTCTGGGCTGGAAAAGGAGCAAATATTGAAGGGCTATTCTGCGCAACTCCAAAAGTCCTGAAACTCCACGGAATACCTTAAAATAAATAAATAAAAATCGTCGCCAAAGATTAAGGCCAGGGGGCCCACACCATGCTCACAAGGGTGGGGGGCGCGCCCCTCCCCCCTGGGCGTGTCCCCCTACCTCGTGGGCCCCCTGGTGGCTCTCCGACGTCCATCTTCTCCTATATAAAGTTTTTAGATGAGAAAAAAATGGCAAGCAACCTTTCGGGACGAGACTCCGCCGCCACGAGGCGGAACCTTGGCGGAACCAATCTAGGGCTCCAGCAGAGCTGTTCTGCCGGGGACACTTCCCTCCGGGAGGGGGAAATCATCGCCATCATCATCACCAACGCTCCTCTCATCGGGACAGGGCAATCTCCATCAACATCTTCATCAGCACCATCTCATCTCCAAACCCTAGTTCATCTCTTGTATCCAATTCTTGTCTCCAAGTCCGGGATTGGTGCTAGTAGGTTGCTAGTAGTCTTGATTACTCCTTGTAGTTGATGCTAGTTGGTTTACTTGGTGGAAGATCATATGAACAGATCCTTTATGCATATTATTACCCCTCTGGTTATGAACATGAATATGCTTTGTGAGTAGTTACGTTTGTTCCTGAGGACACGGGAGAAGTCTTGCTATTAGTAGTCATGTGAATTTGGTATTCGTTCGATATTTTGATGAGATGTATGTTGTCTAACCTCTAGTGGTGTTATGTGAACATCGACTACATAACACTTCACCATTATTTGGGCCTAGAGGAAGGCATTGGGAAGTAATAAGTAGATGATGGGTTGCTAGAGTGACAGAAGCTTGAACCCTAGTTTATGCGTTTCTTCGTAAGGGGCTGATTTGGATCCATATGTTTCATGCTATGGTTAGGTTTACCTTAATACTTTTGTTGTAGTTGCGGATGCTTGCAATAGAGGTTAATCATAAGTGGGATGTTTGTTCAAGTAAGAACAGCACCCCAAGCACTGATCCACCCACATATCAAATTATCAAAGTACTGAACGCGAATCATATGAGCGTGATGAAAACTAGCTTGACGATATTCCCATGTGTCCTCGCGAGCGCTTTTCTTATTATAAGAGTTTGTTCCGGCTTGTCCTTTGCTACAAAAAGGATTGGGCTACCTTGCTGCACCTTATTTACTTTTGTTACTTGTTGCTCGTTACAATTTATCTTATCACAAAACTATCTGTTACCACTTATTTCAGTACTTGCAGAGAATACCATGCTGAAAACCGCTTATCATTTCCTTCTGCTCCTCATTGGGTTCGACACTCTTACTTATCGAAAGGACTAGATAGATCCCCTATACTTGTGGGTCATCAAGACTCTTTTCTGGCGCCGTTGCCGGGTAGTGTAGCGCCTTTGGTAGGTGGAATTTGGTACGGAAAAATTTATATAGTGTGCTGAAATTTTCTCTCACTTGTTACTATGGAAAGTAATTCTATGAGGGGCTTGTTCGGGGTATCTTCACCCCTTCCAGTAGAGCAAAGATTTGCCCCTCAACCTACTGAACCTATTGAAAATGAAACTCCTTTTGAATTTCCTTCGGGTATCATGGAAAAACTGCTGGCTAATACTTTTATAGGAGATGGAACAAAGCATCCTGACGAGCATCTTTGCTATGTGGATGATATTTGTGGACTATTTAAGCTTGCAGGTATACCCGATGATGTTCTTAAGAAGAAGGCTTTTCCTTTATCTTTGAAGGAAGACGCATTGACATGGTATAGGCTATGTGATACGAGATCATGGAACTATAAAAGAGTGAAATTGGAATTTAATCAAAAGTATTACCCTATGGATCTTGTTCATCGTGATCGCAATTATATATATAATTTTTGGCCTCGCGAAGGAGAAAGCATCGCTCAAGCTTGGGGGAGGCTTAAATCAATGTTATATTCATGCCCCAATCATGACCTCTCAAGAGAAACAATTCTTCAGAATTTTTATGCTCAGCTTTCTGATAACAATCGCACCATGCTCGATACTTCTTGTGTTGGCTCTTTTATGATGAAGACTATTGAATTCAGATGGAATTTATTGGATAGAATTAAACGCAACTCTGAAGATTGGGACCTCGACGAAGGTAAGGAGTCAGGTATGACACCTAAGTTTGATTGTGTTAAATCTTTTATGGATACCGATATTTTCCGTAAGTTTAGCACTAAATATGGACTTGACTCTGAGATAGTAGCTTCTTTCTGTGAATCTTTTGCTACTTATGTTGATCTCCCTAAGGAGAAGTGGTTTAAATATCATCCTCCCATAGAAGTAAAAGTAGCTGCACCTATTAAAGCTGAAGAAAAGACTATCACTTATAATGATCTTATTGTTCCCACCTCTTATGTTGAGAAACCACCTTTCCCTGTTAGAGTAAAGGATCATGCTAAAGCTTCAACTGTTGTTCGTAAAAGCAATATCAGAACTTATGTACCTCCTGAGCAAGTTAAAGTAGAACCCAATATTGCAATTGTTAAAGATCTCTTGTCTGATAATATTGACGGGCATGTTATTCAGTTCGAAGGTGAAACTGCTAGAATTGCTAAACCCTGTGCTAAAGATAAACATAGACCTGTGGTAGGCGTGCCTGTTATTTCTGTTAAAATAGGAGATCATTGTTACCATGGCTTATGTGATATGGGTGCGAGTGCTAGTGTTATACCACATACTTTATACAAAGAAATTAAGAATGAAATTGCACCTGCTGAATTAGAAGGTATTGATGTCACAATTAAACTTGCCAATAGAGATACTATTTCACCAATTGGGATTGTTAGAGATGTTGAAGTCTTGTGTCCTGCTAATTTTCTTGTTCTTACTTCTCCGCAAGATAACTTTTGTCCCATTATATTTGGTAGACCCTTCTTGAATACCGTTAATGCTATGATAGACTTCAAAAAGAATGTTGTTACTGTTGGCTTGGATGATATGGTTCATGAGTTTAATTTCTCTAAATTTAGTAAACAACATCGTGAGGAAGAATTGCCTAGTAAGGATGAAATTATTGGTCTTGCTTCTATTGCCGTACCTCCAGTGATCCTTTGGAACATTATTTGCTAGACCATGAAAATGATATGTTTATGAATGAAAGAAGGGAAATAGATGAAGTTTTCTTTAAACAGGAACCTATTCTGAAATACAATTTGCCTGTTGAAATCCTAGGGGATCCTCCTCCACCCAAGGGTGATCCCGTGTTTGAGCTTAAACCGTTGCCTGATAATCTTAAGTATGCTTATCTTGATGAAAAGAAAATATATCCTGTTATTATTAGTGCTAACCTTTCAGAGCATGAAGAAGAAAGATTATTGAAAACTCTGAAGAAGCACCGTGCCGCTATTGGATATACTCTTGATGATCTTAAGGGCATTAGTCCCACTCTATGTCAGCATAAAATAAATTTGGAAGCGGATGCCAAACCAGTTTGTGATCCTCAACAGTGTTTGAATCCTAAAATGAAAGAAGTGCTAAGAAAGGAAATACTCAAGCTTCTGGAGGATGGTATAATTTATCCCGTTGTTGATAGTCAGTGCGTAAGTCCTGTCCATTGTGTCCCTAAGAAGGGAGGTATTACTGTTGTCCCTAATGATAAAGATGAGTTAATTCCGCAAAGAATTATCACAGGTTATAGGATGGTAATTGATTTCCACAAATTAAATAAAGCTACTAAGAAAGATCATTACCCCTTACCTTTTATTGACCAAATGCTAGAAACACTATGCAAACATACACATTATTGCTTTCTAGATGGTTATTCTGGTTTCTCTCAAATACCTGTGTTGGCTAAAGATCAATCAAAGACTACTTTTACATGCCCTTTTGGTACTTTTGCTTATAGACGTATGCCTTTTGGTTTATGTAATGCACCTGCTACCTTTCAAATATGCATGATGGCTATATTCTCTGACTTTTGTGAAAAGATTTGTGAGGTTTTCATGGATGATTTTTCCATCTATGGTTCCTCTTTTGATGATTGCTTGAGCAATCTTGATCGAGTTTTGCAGAGATGTGAAGAAACTAATCTTGTCTTGAATTTGGAAAAGTGCCACTTTATGGTTAATGAAGGTATTGTTTTGGGACACAAAGTTTCTGAAAGAGGTATTGAAGTTGATAAATCCAAGGTTGATGCTATTGAAAAGATGCCATGTCCCAAGGACATCAAAGGTATAAGAAGTTTCCTTGGTCA
The DNA here is from genome assembly GCF_002162155.2 of Triticum dicoccoides. Classification (NCBI taxonomy): domain Eukaryota; kingdom Viridiplantae; phylum Streptophyta; class Magnoliopsida; order Poales; family Poaceae; genus Triticum; species Triticum dicoccoides. The sequence continues at coordinate 512,171,866 of NC_041393.1, read as the reverse complement.
CGTAGGGTTTTATAGGAGGTTCATTAAGGACTTCTCAAAAATTTCTCGGCCTCTGACTAATTTGTTACAAAAAGATGTACCATTTGTCTTTGATGATGATTGTGTAGAAGCATTTGAAATACTTAAGAAAGCATTAGTCTCTGCACCTATTGTTCAGCCACCTGATTGGAATTTACCCTTTGAAATTATGTGTGATGCTAGTGATTATGATGTAGGTGTTGTTCTAGGGAAAAGAGTTGATAAGAAATTAAATGTTATCCATTATGCTAGTAAGACTCTAGACAATGCTCAAAGAAATTATGCTACTACCAAAAAGGAATTTTTAGCAGTGGTGTTTGCTTGTGATAAATTCAGACCCTATATTGTTGATTCTAAAGTAACTATTCACACCAATCATGATGCTATTAAATATCTTATGGAAAAGAAAGATTCTAAACCTAGACTTATTAGATGGGTTCTCTTGTTGCAAGAATTTGATTTGCATATTGTTGATAGAAAAGGAGCTGAGAACCCCGTTGCAGACAACTTATCTAGGTTAGAGAATGTTCTTGATGACCCATTACCTATTGATGATAGCTTTCCTGATGAACAATTAAATGTCATAAGAACTTCTCGTAGCACTCCATGGTATGCTGATTATGCTAATTATATTGTTGCTAAATTTGTACCACCTAGCTTCACATACCAATAAAAGAAAAAGTTCTTTTATGATTTGCGACATTACTTTTGGGATGACCCACATCTTTAGAAACAAGGAGTAGATGGTGTTATTAGAGGTTGTGTGCCTGAGCATGAACAGGAACAGATCCTACGCAAATGTCACTCCAAAGCTTATGGAGGACACCACGCTGGAGATAGAACTGCACATAAGGTATTGCAATCGGGTTTTTATTGGCCTACTCTCTTCAAGGATGCCTGTAAGTTTCTTTTATCTTGTGATGAATGTCAATGAATTGGTAATATTAGTAGACGTCAAGAAATGCCTATGAATTATTCACTTGTTATTGAACCATTTGATGTTTGGGGCTTTGATTATATGGGACCTTTTCCTGCCTCTAATGGATACACACATATTTTAGTTGCTGTTGATTACGTTACTAAGTGGGTAGAAGCTATTCCAACTAGTAGTGCTGATCATAACACTTCTATTAAAATGCTTAAGCAAGTTATTTTTCCGAGGTTTGGAGTCCCTAGATATTTAATGACTTATGGTGGTTCACATTTTATTCATGGTGCTTTCTGTAAAAGGCTTGCTAAATATGATGTTAATCATAGAATTGCATCTCCTTATCACCCACAGTCTAGTGGTCAAGTAGAATTGACAAATAGAGAGCTCAAATTAATTTTGCAAAAGACTGTTAATAGGTCTAGAAATAATTGGTCCAAGAAACTTGATGGTGCATTATGGGCCTATAGAACTGCATATAAGAATCCTATGGGTATGTCTCCGCATAAGATGGTTTATGGAAAAGCATGTCACTTACCTCTCGAACTAGAACATAAGGCATATTGGGCTATTAAAGAGCTCAACTATGATTTCAAACTTGCCGGTGAGAAGAGGTTATTTGATATTAGCTCACTTGATGAATGGAGAACCCAAGCCTATGAAAATGCCAAGTTGTTTAAAGAAAAAGTTAAGAGATGGCATGATAAAAGGATACAAAAGCATGAGTTTAATGTAGGTGATTATGTATTGCTATACAACTCCCGTTTAAGATTTTTTGCAGGAAAACTTCTCTCTAAATGGGAAGGTCCCTACGTTATCGAGGAGGTCTATCGCTCCGGTGCCATAAAAATCAACAACTTCGCAGGCACAAATCCGAAGGTGGTAAACGGTCAAAGGATCAAACACTATATCTCAGGTAATCCTATAAATGTTGAAACTAATATTATTGAAACCGTAACCCCGGAGGAATACATAAGGGACACTTTCCAGAATGTTCTAGACTCCGAAAAGGAATAGGTATGTGTTACGGTAAGTAAACCGACTCCAAAACAAATTCTAAGGCAATATTTCTCCGTTTTGGAATATTTAGAAAAATAGAAAAATAAGTAGCACTCCGGGAAGGACACGAGGCCTCCACGAGGGTGGAGGGCGCGCCCCCTCCCCCTGGGCGCGCCCCCCTACCTCGTGAGCACCTCGTGTGCCCTCCGGACTCCATTTTCTTGCACGATACGTATTTTGGTCTGTAAAAATTCATTATATATTCTCCCAAAGGTTTTGACGACCGTATCACGCAAATATCCTCTGTTTTCGTTTCGAGCTGTTTTCATTGCAGATTTGAGGATTCCGGAGACTCGATTATCCTTCTATGAGGGTGAGCCTATGCCATGGAAGGTGGACGACAAGCTTGCATCATCAACAACACCTCCACCTACAACAACAAAGAAGGAGACATAATCACATGGGTATGGGCACTCCCCTCGGCAACTGCCAAACTTGGGGGAGGTGCCCCGGTATCGTATCACCATCACAACTTCTATCTTTTCCGTTTTTCTTAGTTCGATCGTAGTAGTAGTATCTTTATATAGTAGAATAAAGTCATGGCATGATTTAGTTTTGAAGTTTTCCTTTATGACCCCTCTATGCAATCGAGTCTGTGAGCTATATTTAATAAAGATTAGTGTTGAGTCAAGGGCTTGATTACTTTGCCATGATCTTGAGTGAATAAAATAAGAGAATAAAAAGAAACAAAGAGCTCATATTGATCTTATTGAAAGTAATGACTTCACATAGAAAGAGTATGATGATTAAAAGTTGTTGGGAGTTGGCAAATATAGCTTTGGTCATCGTTGCATTTAATAGGAAGTAATAAGGAGAGAGAGGTTTCACATACATATATATTATCATTGACATCTTTTATGATTGGGAACACTCATTAAAATATGACATGCTAAAGAGTTGATGTTGGACAAGGAAGACAACATAATGAGTTATATTTTCTTATATCTGAGATAAAGTATGTTGTCATGGTTCCTCTAACATGTTGAGATTGCCTTTCCCCCTCATGCTAGCCAAATTCTCAGCACCAAGTAGAGATACTACTTGTGCTTCCAAATATCCTTAAACCAGTTTAGCCATGAGAGTCCACATATCTACCTATGGATTGAGTAAGATCCTTCAAGTAAGTTGTCATCGGTGCAAGAAATAAAAATTGCTCTCTAAATATGCATGACTTATTAGTGCAGAGAAATAAGCTTTGTACGAACTTGTTGTGGACGCAATAAAAGCGACGGACTGCATAATAAAGGTTCACATACAAGGGGCAATATAAAGTGACGTTCTTTTGCATTAAGATTTTGTGCATCCAACCATAAAAGCACATGGCAACCTCTGCTTCCCTCTGCGAAGGGCCTATCTTTTATTATTATCCTCTACTTTATGCAAGAGTTACGGTGATCTTCACCTTTCCTTTTTCATTTTATCCTTTGGCAAGCCCAGCATGTTGGAAAGAACATGATATATATATATCTAATTGGATGTAGGGGAGTATGAATTATTATTGTTGACATTACCCTTGAGGTAAAAGGTTGTGGGGCAAAACTATAAGCCCCTATCTTTCTCTGTGTTCGATTAAAACTCCGTAACCACAAGTATTGTGTGAGTGTTAGCAATTATGAAGGACTAAGTGATATTTGAGTACGTGGACTTACTTTTAAGCTCTGACATAGACTCTTTCCGATGTTATGATAAATTGCAATTGCTTCAATGACTGAGGGTATAATTTGTTGGTGCTCAATAAGGTTTCTGATTCATACTTTGGCTTTGTGAAAAGATCATCACTTTAACATAAGTAATCATATGACAAAATTTATATATGTGGCTGTTATGAGAATAATCATGATGCCTTCATGTCCGTATTTTATTTTTTATCGACGCCTCTACCTCTAAACATGAGGACATATTTATTGTTATCGGCTTTTCGCTTGAGGACAAGCGAGGTCTAAGCTTGGGGGCAGTTGATACGTCCATTTTGCATCATGCTTTTATATTGATATTTATCGCATTATGGGCTGTTATTTCACGTTATGTCACAATACTTATGGCTATTCTCTCTTATTTTACAAGGTTTACATGAAGAGGAAGAATGCCGGTAGCTGGAATTCTGGGCTGGAAAAGGAGCAAATATTGAAGGGCTATTCTGCGCAACTCCAAAAGTCCTGAAACTCCACGAAATACCTTAAAATAAATAAAGAAAAATCATCACCAAAGATTAAGGCTAGGGGGCCCACACCCTGCTCACGAGGGTGGGGGGCACGCCCCTCCCCCTGGGCGCGCCCCCCTACCTCGTGGGCCCCCTGGTGGCTCTCCGACGTCCGTCTTCTCCTATATGAAGTATTTCGATGAGAAAAAAAATGGCAAGCAACCTTTCGGGATGAGACTCCGCCGCCACGAGGCAGAACCTTGGCGGAACCAATCTAGGGCTCCAACAGAGCTGTTCTGACGGGGACACTTCCCTCCGGGAGGGGGAAATCATCGCCATCATCATCACCAACGCTCCTCTCATCGGGAGAGGGCAATCTCCATCAACATCTTCACCAGCACCATCTCACTCCAAACCCTACTTCATCTCTTGTATCCAATTCTTGTCTCCAAGTCCGGGATTGGTGCTAGTAGTGTTGATTACTCCTTGTAGTTGATGCTACTTGGTTTACTTGGTGGAAGATCATATGTTCAGATCCTTTATGCATATTATTACCCCTCTGATTATGAACATGATATGCTTTGTGAGTAGTTATGTTTGTTCCTGAGGACACGGGAGAAGTCTTGCTATTAGTAGTCATGTGAATTTGGTATTCGTTCAATATTTTGATGAGATGTATGTTGTCTAACCTCTAGTGGTGTTATGAGAACGTCGACTACATAACACTTCACCATTATTTGGGACTAGAGGAAGGCATTGGGAAGTAATAAGTAGATGATGGGTTGCTAGAGTGACAGAAGCTTGAACCCTAGTTTATGCGTTGCTTCGTAAGGGGCTGATTTGGATCCATATGTTTCATGCTATGGTTAGGTTTACCTTAATACTTTTGTTGTAGTTGCGGATTCTTGCAATAGAGGTTAATCATAAGTGGGATGTTTGTTCAAGTAAGAATAGCACCCCAAGCACCGGTCCACCCACATATCAAATTATCAAAGTACTGAACGCGAATCATATGAGCGTGATGAAAACTAGCTTGACGATATTCCCATGTGTCCTCGGGAGCGCTTTTCTTATTATAAGAGTTTGTTCCGGCTTGTCCTTTGCTACAAAAAGGATTGGGCTACCTTGCTGCACCTTATTTACTTTTGTTACTTGTTGCTCGTTACAATTTATCTTATCACAAAACTATCTGTTACCACTTATTTCAGTACTTGCAGAGAATACCTTGCTGAAAACCGCTTATCATTTCCTTCTGCTCCTCGTTGGGTTCGACACTCTTACTTATCGAAAGGACTACGATAGATCCCCTATACTTGTGGGTCATCACGCGCTCATATGATGGGCACCAAAGGACAGCAACATAACCACAAGCAAATTAAATCAATCATAGCAATTCATCAACCACCAATAGGACAACGAAAATCTACTCAGACATCATAGGATGGCAACACATCATTGGATAATAATATGAAGGATAAAGCACCATGTTCAAGTAGAGGGTACAGTGGGTTGCGGGAGAGTGGACCGCTCTATATAGAGGGGGAAGGTGATGGAGATGTTGGTGAAGATGACGGAGGTGTTGGTGAAGATCACGGTGATGATGATGGCCCCCGGCGGCGTTCCGGCGCCACCAGAAGCAAGGGGGAGAGAGCCCCCCTTCTTCTTCTTCTTCCTTGACCTTATCCCTAGATGGGAGAAGGGTTTCCCCTCTGGTCCTTGGCTCCCATGGCATGGGAGGGGCGAGAGCCCCTCCGAGATTGGATCTGTCTCTCTATATCTCTCTCTCTTTCTATGTTCCCAGATCCTTCCCCTTCATCGTTTCTTTTATATCCGGAGATCCGTAACTCCGATTGGGGTGAATCTTTCGCCCAGATTTTTCTCATAAAATTAGCTTTCTTGCAGCAAAAGAAGAGCGTCAACCGCCTTATGGGTGGCCCACGAGGGTGCCAGGCGCTCCCATGGGGGAGGGCGCGCCCCTGTCTCATGGCCACCTCGGGCACCGTTTCGCGTTGATTCTTCCTCCGGAAAATCCCAAATATTTCAAAATAATTCTCCATCCGTTTTTATCCCGTTTGATTCTGTTTGATATTGTGTTTCTGCGAAACATAAAACATGCAACAAACAGGAACTGACACTGGGCACTGGATCAATATGTTAGTCCCAAAAATAGTATAAAAAGTTGCCAAAAGTATATGAAAGTTGAATAATATTGGCATGGAACAATAAAAAATTATAGATACGACGGAGATGTATCAGTCGCCGGGATGAGGCGGTGGAACTACGGAGTAACGGGAGAGAGAGAGGGGCCCCAAGGGCTTGGTGTGTGCTCTTGGGGAGCCCCCTCCCCTCTATAAATAGGTGGAGGGGAATTGAAAACAGCCCCTCCAAGCCCTAGGGTGAAGCTAAGGGGAAGAGGACTGGAACTCCAAGTCTAATCCTATTCCTACTAGGACTCCTTCCTTTTTTGCCTTCCCTGGCCACATGTGCTTTTGAGGACTTGGTGCGCCTGGCCCAATAATGCCAAGGCACCTCCCCGCAGCCCATGCTAGCCCTTGGATCGTGGTGAACCCACTTATGGACTTCCGGACCCCACCGGAATCCTCCGGAACCTTTTGGCAGCTTCCCGGTACAATACCGAAAAAACTGCACATTTTTCCGGAACCCAAAATATGACTTCCTACATATAAATATTTACCTCTCGACCATTCCAAGACTCCTCATGACGTCCGGGATCTCATCCGGGACTCCGAGCAACATTTGCTTACCACTCATCAAATATCCAATTAGTACCCTTGCGTCAACGAACATTAAGCATGCGACGCTGCGGGTTCGAGAAATATGTATACATGGCCGAGACACTTCTCCGATCAATAACCAATAGCGGAACCTGGATGCCCATATTGGTTCCTACATATTGTATGAAGATCTTTATCGGTCGAATCGTTATGATAACATACATTATTCCCTTTGTCATCGGTATATTACATGCCTGAGATTCGATCGTCGGTATCTTCATACCTATTTCAATCTCATTACCAGGAAGTCTCTTTACTCGTCCCGTAATGCATCATCCTGCAACTAACTCGTTGGTCACTTTGTTTGAAAGGCTTCTTATGATGTGCATTACCGAGAGGGCCCAGAGATACCTCTCCAATACTCGGAGTGACAAATCCTAATCTCGATCTATGGCAACCCAACAAACACCTTCGAAGATACCTATAGAGCATCTTTGTACTCACCCAGTTACATTGTGATGTTTGATAGCACACAAGGCATTCCTCCGGTATCCGGGAGTTGCATAATCTCATAGTTGGAGGAATATGAATTTGACATGAAGAAAGCAATATCAATAAAACTGAACGATCATAATGTTAAGCTAATGAATGGATCTTATCCATCACATCATTCTACTAATGATGTGATCCCGTTCATCAAATGACAACACATGTCTATGGTTAGGAAACTTAAACATCTTTGATTAATGAGCTAGTCTAGTAGAGGCTTACTAGGGACACAGTATTTTGTCTATGTATTCACACATGTATCAAGTTTCCGGTTAATACAATTCTAGCATGAATAATAAACATTTATCATGAAATAAGGAAATATAAAATAACAACTTTATTATTGCCTCTAGGGCATACTTTCTTAACCCTGGACCTGTACTGGCCACAGCCCCTGTACGCCAGATTGGTTGAGTGTTGAAGCCGACCTCACCTCCATCTCCCAGCATCTCCATGCGTTGGTCGAAGGCGGCAATCTGAGCAAAGAGCTCATCAACATTGATAGTGGTCTTGATAGTGCCAATGTCCGCCACTACAGGGTCGTAATCATGATCTAATCCAGCGATTATGGGGTCCACCATCACTGGATCGGAGACCGGAAGCCCTGCCGCTGCGAGTTCATCCCCGAGGCTCTTCATCTTGGAGATGTAGGCAGTTCTGGACATGGTGCCCTTCTTCGTTGTGGTGATGGTGATCCTCAAGTTCGTGATGCGGGATTTAGACTGCGATGCAAACAGAGTGGTGATGCCGGTCCACAAATCATAGGTGTTTTCCTTACTGACGAACTGCACCAAAACTTCCTTGGAGAGGGAGTTCATCAGGTAGCTGAGGACCTGTTGGTCCTTTGATAGCCATGGTGCATAAAGTGGATTTGGTACCACTTCCATGGTCTTGTCCGACTTCTGATGCTCCACCATGGCTGGGGGTGCTGCGTCGGTTCCATCCAGGAGCCCCGTGACCTGTGCTCCTCGCAGGCCGGGCATGACCTGGGCCTTCCACAAGAGTTAGTTCCCATTGGTGAGATTTTCGGCTGGCGGAGGTCCGAGATTGAGGATGATCGGTGCCGACCTGGAAGACACATGGCGATGGGGATTGCTTCTGGTAGCAAGATCGGGAAGAGAATAGGCTCTGTATACCATGTAAGTCGGAAGCATTCCTACTCCCTCGTGAGGGAGTCGCGTAGGGTTTTATTGATCGAGACAGGAAGCCCCTGTCGTGGCTTACAATTTTCCATCTATCTCTAGGATATGATGAATTAGAGGAGAGAGGAGGTCAACCAAGATACGGGAGAGAGGCGGGATAGAGATTGATTACATGAGTTTAAACAAGCTTCTATCTACTCCCTCCGTCCCAAAATATAAGAACGTTTTTCAATCTATATTAGCTTAAAAAATGTTCTTATATTATGGGGTTGAGGGAGTAAGTCAAACAGCCAGGTGCTGCATATGCTTTGTCTTCATCGACTCCGAGGAGCAGCTCGAGCAGAAGATCGCCACAGCAGCACGATCAACCATCCTCTCCTCTACGGTCGCTGTCGTCCGTCGCCAACCATTGCTGCTCCGGTCAACCTTCGGCCTCCCCGACCCCACTACCGAGCTCGCAATGAGCTCCTCACCCGAGATTCCGCAGTCGACGCCGGAGCTTTGCTCCGCACGTGCCTTGGCCATGCCCCGTGTACCCTCTGACGGCCCCGTGCTCACCCTGCTATGCCCCCGCATGCACTCGCCCGCGCGTCGCCGCACCCTTGCCGTCCCGCACCGCGCGAACTCTGGCCGAGCTCGCGGCCACCACGACCGCCCGTGCCCGCATAGCCCCTTCCAGTTACTGCCTGCTGCTGCTGCGGTGATGTTTGATGCCACCTCTACTGCTCTGTTGATGCCTGCTACTTTCGCCTCATGTGCCGCTACTAGCCACTCCCCATCCCGCTGCCTCCCGCCATGCTCCGCCTACGCCTACCTTCACTTGCCCGCAACTGTTGCCACTCATGCATGACCGTGCATGCCAGCACGCGTGCCTGTCCGCCCGCTGTCGCTCACACACGCCCGCACTATGCCCAGCTGTTGTAGTTGCTCGCTGTTGTTGCCACTGCTGCTTCCCGCGTTGCTCTCTACCTAGTGCTCACTGCTCTACTACTGCTCTATGCTGCCGCATACTACTGCTGCTGCTTTTGCCGCCTGCTGCTCCTCACTATGCTGTTGCTGCCGTTGTTGTTGGAATAAGCCACGGCGTGTGTGGTCGGGCTCGTCGGGGCACGTCAGGTGCGCGCGGGATGTGCGGGATACATTGGTGCGGTCGCGCTCGTCGGGCATGTCGGATGCGCGCGGGACGTGCGGGGACGCAGCAGAAGCCGTGGCAAAGTGTGCGCGTGTGTGCGCTTGTGGTAGTAGTGTGTGCATGCATGTGTTGGAGTTCGTTAGCTTGATAGTGCATGTAGCATGGAGGAGTTATGCATGCACCATGAAGTAGGGAGGTTATTACGATCAGATGGATCGAGACGCGTAGAGTATTGTGCGCGTCGTGCGTGCTGGCCGGGCAGATCACTCATTCCACTACGTGCTTGTATGCGCAGGAGATGTAGGCGCTGCGTTTTCTAGGACTACAAAGCTGCAGTCATGGGTGTGTGCTTGTATGAGTTTTGTGCTCTGGGAATAGTAACGGGGTTGTGTCTGCAGCAGGGTGAAACTCTAGTATATTGTCGTTTTCCTCCTTCTACCTCTAGTCCTAAGTGAGAGAGAGAGCTGCAACAACAATTTGTATACAGAGCTTCGGTTCGGGCGGTCACCGGCGACCATGGCGCTCGTCCCACATGGCGACGACGCGGGTGGATCGGCGACGATGGCGATGCCAATGCTGACCACAGACAACTACACGGTCTGGGCCATCAAGGCACAGGCGATCCTCGATGTCCACATCGTGTGGGAGGCGGTGGTGCCGGGTGATGCGGCAGTGAACGCGCGGAAGGACAAGATGGCACGCGCTATGCTACTCGGGGCGTTGCCGGAGGACGTGCTGCTGCAGGTGGCGACGAAGCTCACCGCCAGGGAGGTATGGGACTCCCTGAAGGTGAGGTTCGTCGGTGCCGATCGCGTCCGTGCGGTGAGGCTGGCGATGTTGCACGGTGAGTTCGACCGCCTGAAGATGGCGGACGGTGAGGAGCTTGACATGTACGGCGGGAGGCTCGCGACAATGGCGGCGAGGTACGCCAACCTCGATGAGACGCTGGGTGACGCGGCGCTCGTCAAGAAGCTGCTGGATACGGTGCCGGATTGGCTCTTCCCCGTCGTCGCCGGCATCGAGCAGTTCCACGACGTAACGACGATGGCGCTCGACAAAGCGCTCCGGCGGCTGCGCGCGTTCGATGAGCGAGTTTGGCATCGACGGCAGGACATCGGCGAGCGGGCGGACGGACATCTCCTGTTCACGGCGGTGCAGTGGCGAGCACGGGAACGGCAGTGTAACACCCCGAGACCGACGCTCCAGATGCCTTCCTTGTATTCCGAGATTCATCGTGTGATTTGTTTTGTTCGTTGCATTCATCCTTGCATCATGTGCATCTCATCATGTCATCACGCAACCCCTTTTTAAAACTCAACTAAATATGTTGCATAGATCGTTGATCTAGTTAAATCGAGGGAACTCACATGGTGTTTTCTCTTTATAACATATCCTCCCAATATTAATAGGGAGCTATAACAAAGCATTCCATTGTTTGGGAATCACCATAACACACGTGCAAAATAAATCCCATGCCTTTTCTGCTCCGAGTTGACCTCAAAACCTTGTCAATACTTATTTCTCTGTTTATCGGAGCCCCACCAAAAATCTCAACATTTTTGGACACTTCTAAAACCTTGTCCTAGTTCAAACCATTTGAATTAAATTCAAATGAGTTTGAATTTAAACTTCCATTCATGCCCACTTCTATTTTACCTGGATCAAGCTCATTTTTAGGAGTGCGGAAAAATTAACCCTATGTGCATATTCTTTCCCTAACCCCCTCTTCATTTTCCTTCTCTCTAATGCTTTTCTGTGTTAGAATTAAAGAGAGAGAGGAGAGAGCCCAGCCCAGTTGCACCTTCTAGCAGCAGCATGCCACTAGGCCAGGTCGGCCCACCAAACCCTTTGAGGCCCAACCCTTTCTAACCCTAGCGAGCATCTCTCGATCCTCATCTGCTCGATCCTCATCTCCCCTCGTTCCCCCTCCGCCGCCACACACACGCACGCACACAGCTAGCGCCAGGAGGAGCGCCCGCGATCAATCCCCATGGCGCGCCTCCCCTGCCAGTGATGCCACCCTCCTTCCTCTTCTGCGTCGGCGCCGTCCATCCCCGTCGCCCCACTGCATCACCTGCTTCCTCGTCGCACGCCTCCTTGCCAAATCCCCGTCACCCGAGCGCTCGAGGAACGGAGCTTGTCGAGCATCTGCGCCCGCAGGCGTCGTCCTCCATGCCTAGCAGAAACCCCGCGTCGCTCGCCTCTCATCGCCGACCTGCCCGTCCTCGCATCTCCGGCCTCGTCCCTGACCCGAGCTGCCGAATCCAGCCGGATCGAGCTTGCCCGCGTCCACCACCACCACCACCTTGCTCCGTCGCCTGCCTCCCCTACAACCTCGCATCATCCCGCTGCCCATCCTCGCCGGCGCGCCCGACCTCTTCACCCCGTTGCTTCCCCGCTGCTCCTCCTCATGCCTCGTTCTGGCGTCGTCCGCGACGTCCGACGACCACATGCGCCAACCTCCACCATCTCCCTGGTCAAGTTGACGCAAGGGCCAACCCGAAGCTCTCCTTTGCGTCGTCATCAGCCGCAGTTGCAGGTCCGGCAGACCCGTGCCCACCATGGCCCTCCTTGCGCCCCTGCTTCCTCTCCAACGGCCTTTCGTGGCTACAACCACCTTTGTGGCCAAGTCCCTACTTCCCGCCCCTGTTCCTGTTGATGCCAAGTCCAACGGTCACCGAGCGTGCAATTCGCCAAGTACCACTACCAATGCCTCTGGATTCGCCAAGCACACCGGCTCTGTGGATTTTGGCAAGTCCCTCGACGACCGCCGCTTAGTACCACTACGTTTGCCATGTAGATTTACACCAAGACCGGACCGACAAGTACCCCGACAACATGTGAACCTCTACCGTCGACCTCGGATACGTCAAGTTCCTCTCCAAAACATGAACCACTACCGTCGCCGTGTACTACTACTTCCACTACCGTCGCCGTGTACCACTACGTCCACAACATGTCGTGTACGACTATCGTCGCTCGGATTCGACAAGACAACATGTACCACAACCGTCGCCAAGTACAACTACCGCACGGTTACGCCAAGTTCATCTACGAAACATGTACAACTACTTCCACTACGACCCACGAGTACCACTACTTCCCTTGATGATTCGAACCGCTCCGAAAACGCACGCTTCGAAGGTATAACCAACGAGACGATCACCCATGGATCGAATGCTTTGTTGTATGAGATGCTCGCGTTTCCACCATGTCCGAGTTGTCGCTTGCGCGTTCCTCGTTTCCATGCCACCGACATGTGGGACACCCGGTAATCGGGATCACCCCACCATCCTTTTGCATGACACACTCACCGACACTTTCTTTTGCATCGACATCTCAATGAGTTGTCGGATCACTGCAATGTTGCCGTGGCACCCCTTTTGTTCCGCCATGGTGACCAAATGCTCCCTATCATATTAGATGTCAACATTTTCATAAAAATTGCATAAAAATTGCATATGTCATCCGCATCATGATAACAACTTTTAAATGCTTAAAATTGGTGTTTGCTTTAAAACTACTAAATGACATGGGGACTTTCCGGAATTGTTGTTTGTTGGTTCCTGCCTCATTTAAACTTGCCTAGATAGTTAGTTTATTTATGCTTCACCTCTTGCCATGTTTAACAACACTTAATATTGTTTTGTAGCTTAAACGAGATTAAACTAAATATGTCAATGTGGTGTTTCGTCAATATGCAACTTGTTGCATATTGAGCTCCACTTAACTTGTAGTGTTGTTCGTGCATATTGCCATGCCATGCCTCATTAAACCGGACATGCATCATACTTGATTGTGCATCATGTCATGATTATGCTTGTGTATTTACCATGTTGTTTGCTTCTTTCCGGTTTGCTTCTCTCGTTAGCTTTGGTTTCGTTCTGGAGTTGTGAGGATTCGTTCGACTACGTTCGTTTGTCTTCTTCATGGACTCGTTCTTCTTCCTTGCGGGATCTCAGGCAAGATGACCTTTACCCTCGATCTCACTTCTATCTTTGCTTGCTACTTGCTCTGTTCTATTGCTATGTTGCGCTACCTATCACTTGTTTACCATGCCTCCCATATTGCCATGTTAGCCTCTAACCTTTTTCACGTTCCTAGCAAACTATTGCTTGGCTATGTTACCGCTTTGCTCATTCCCTCTTATAGCGTTGTTAGTTGCAGGTGAAGTTGAAGATTGCTCCATGACGGACAGGATTATGTTGGGATATCACAATATCTCTTATTTAATTAATGCATCTATATACTTGGTAAAGGGTGGAAGACTCGGCCTTATGCCTGGTGTTTTCTTCCACTCTTGCCGCACTAGTTTTCGTCATACCGGTGTTATGTTCCTTGATTTTGCGTTCCTTACGTGGTTGGGTGATTTATGGGACCCCCTTGACAGTTCGCTTTGAATAAAACTCCTCCATCAAGGCCCAACATTGATTTTAACATTTGCCACCTAAGCCTTTTTCCCTTGGGTTCTGCAGACTCAAGGGTCATCTTTATTTTACCCCCGGGCCAGTGCTCCTCTGAGTGTTGGTCCAAACTAGAGCACCGTGCAGGACCATTCCTTGGCAACTTGGATTACGTCGGTACCTATACGCTTCGCTTATCCGGTGTGCCCTGAGAACAAGATATGTGCAGCTCCTATCGGGATTTGTCGGCACAGTCGGGTGGTCTTGCTGGTCTTGTTTTACCATTGTTGAAATGTCTTGTAAACCGGGATTCTGAGTCTGATCGGGTCTTCCTGGGAGAAGGAATATCCTTCGTTGACCGTGAGAGCTTGTGATGGGCTAAGTTGGGACACCCCTGCAGGGTTTAAACTTTGGAAAGATGTGTCCGCGGTTATGTGGTAGATGGGAATTTTTTAATGTCCGGTTGTAGAGAACTTGACACTTGACTTACTTAAAATGCATCAACCGCGTGTGTAGCCGCGATGCCCTCTTTTCGGCGGAGTCCGGGAAGTGAGCATGGTTTTGGGTTATGTTTGACGTAAGTAGGAGTTCAGGATCACTTATTGATCATTGCTAGCTTCACGACCGTTCCGTTTGCTTCTCTTCTCGCTCTTATTTGCGTGTGTTAGCCACCATATCTTACTTAGTCGCTGTTGCAACCTCACCACTTTACCCCTTCCTACCCATAAGCTTAAATAGTCTTGATCTCGCGGGTTTTGAGATTGCTGAGTCCTCGTGACTCACCAGATACTATCACAACAGTTGCAGGTGCCGATGATACCAGTACAGGTGATGCAACCGAGCTCAGATAGGAGCTCAACGAAGACCTTGGTTGTTGCTATGTATCGTTTCATGTTGATCAGTAGTGGAGCCCAGTTGGGATGATCGGGGATCCAGCAGATGGGTTATCTTCTTTTCTTTTAGCTTCGTCCGTAGTCGGACTATGTGTGTACTCTGAATGTTGTATGCTTGATTTAAGTATTTGTGTGAAGTGGCGATTGTAAGCCAACTCTTTATCCCATTATTGTTCATTACATGGGATTGTGTGAAGATGACCCTTCTTGCGACAAAACCACAATGCGGTTATGCCTCTAAGTCGTGCTTCGACACGTGGGAGATATAGCCGCATCGTGGGTGTTACAAGTTGGTAATCAGAGCCATCCCCGACTTAGGAGCCCCCTGCTTGATCGAATCATTGGCGTTGTTGAGTCTAGAACAAAAATGTTTTGAGTCTTAGGATTATATATATCGGAGAGTAGGATTCTTTTTACTTCTCAGTCCCTTCGTCGCTCTGGTGAGGCCTCCTAACGTAGATGTTTTGTCTTTCCTCTTCTCAAATTTCACTAATTTTTTTTACGATCACGCGGGTATCTTGGGATCGTTCCGATATTCTTATGACAAGAACATTGTTCTTGGTGCCTCCTGACATTTAGGGGTTGTGGCAGTGTCCCGGGGAGTTGAGCTCCGAGGTGTTGTCGTCATAATTTTATCGTTGCAGTTCTAGAATACCTGAGTTTTGCCGACATCAAAAATCTCTTTTATGCAGTTGTTGGTGAGATAACCTCGACGCCACCCAGTACTGGGGAGTTCGGGAGTATTGCCATAGCTTGTATAATGTATGCTTTTCGAAGGTTGAGGTACACGATTTCCGAAGGTTTCTTGGTTATGTGTTGACGGATGGATACAGCTTGGATGTAGGGATTGTTAGTTTTGGGTGAGATATATATTGCTTCCCCTGTATCCCCAACAGCAGAATGCATAACCAGAAAGTTTCGGGAGTTTTATAGGTGGGAATCCAAGTAGCTCTAGTTTTTTTCTTTCCGCAGATGCATGATATGAGATTGGGGTTCGACGTCTAGTGGTCCGCCTATCCATGGTCGTTTTTACAGTGGTCTCATTGTGTCTTAAAGAATCCTTGGCTATGCCGATTCGGGGACACTTCGTATGTCATGTGCACTGCCTTGTACATGATGGTGTTGTACGATCGAGCCCGTGTGGGCCCCACCACAAAAACTTCGGACGAAATCTCTATCATATGTTTGTTCCGGCTTATTCTGCAAGCCAAATCATTTGTTTTGTTTTATTTGTGGTATTCGAGTTGCTTCGAAGTCAAATGTTGAATCCATACCTTTCCTAAATGGTGTTCTCATATTGCTATGTGAATACTAATCCTTCTTGATCATCGAGATTGTCATGTCAATTCTTTCCGATCAGTGTGCTTCTCTTCAAGTGGATCCGAACATTTCAACATCCGCAAGATCAATTCTAAGTTTTCTCAACAGTATTCATTTCATCTACCGCAAGTTGTCTTTGTTTTCCCCACCCTCCCACCCTTTTCTTCAATGACTCATATATTTTCATCATGTATGCATTTATTCATGTGAAGTCACTTCACCCTTTTCAATCAATGTTCTGATCCGGTGATACCTCCTGAAGATGCTCACGAGCATCAAGGTTATCATTCTTTGTTCTCTTTTCTTCTCTGGTGGATTCAATTCGAGCTTTGTCGATCATATCCTTTCCTCGTTTCAAATGTTTTCTCATGCCGGTGCACCTCTTAATCATTCACTTCTCGACATTCCTTCGTTCCCGAGTGTTGAATATATCTCAGAAGGCTCGTCTTTTCATTCAAGATCCATTGAAGATATTTGGAGATTATTATCTCATTCTAGTCATTTAATTCAACCGGTGCAATCTCTCTTCAAAATCATTCAATGGTGTTTTCTTTTGAGTGGGCCCTAACGCACAAGTCTTTTCCCAGGATCTTACCTGACTCTTCTAATTATCAGGAGCGATTCTCAAATTCATTTCCAAGTTTGATGTAAGAATGAATTTCCATTAGTCACATGCCTTCTCCAAGGTCGTTTTCAAATTCTTTTCATCTTTGGCTCAACCTTTTTTTTAATCCTTCCGGAGTGTCTCAACAATTCATGGTGGTGTTTCTCATCGTCATTCTCGGATTTTGAAGACCGAAGAAGAGTTCCTCTTAAATCCTTACCTATTCTTCCAGAGATTCATGGTTCTAGCTTTATGTCATCCTCTCATAATTGTTTTCGATTGTGAGAATTCTTTTCAACCATCCGACGCATTTCAGGAGTTTCTTCCTTTCTTGATAACCATTTCTGAATATTACTCATTCTCAACCTTCAACTCTTGTTCTCCAAATCTAACCGGTGCATCATTCAAGTATTCTCTAATTAGTCCATGATCTCTTCGTTATCATGTATCTAAATCCCCTCAAGTATCTTCATTCGTTTTCCAATTCTTCCCGGCGAATTGTGCCTTTGCTACGTTCATTTTCAATTCTTTCGGTGGTTCATTCAAGATTTCACTTCCTTCTATATCATATCAATTCATTCGTTCTTTCCGAATCCTACCGGTTGTTTGTTCAAGTTTTTCCCAAGTTTGTGCTATATCTCTCTTAATCATTTCTACGAGAATAAGTAGTATGCCAAATCCGTTGCTTGTCATCAATTTAAATTGGTGAAGGATAGGCATAACGTAATTCTTATTATTGTTTCATCCAAGTGATCTAGTTTCTTGTGTCCAGAGTTGTTCATCATGTCACATTTCTTGGTTCGAGATGCTTCATCTTTTCTTTTACCAGAGTTCTTCATGGAGGATCTACATGGTGGGTCGTCAAGGATTCTTTTCATTCTTCAATTGTACTTCAAGATTACTCTCGAAGCTAAGATCCGCCAAGCTATACTCAAAAATAAACATGGTGCTCAACACATGTTTTTTTCTGAGGAGTTCAAGCATTCTTTATCGTGCATTCCAAAGTGCAATTATTTCTACCTTATCTTTTGATGTGGTGTTATATCATTTTTGACAATTTTTGTTCATGTTTCACGATTCACATGTTGTCAAGAACGAGGTATTTTAAATCCATCAATCTCTTCGTTGGAGTTAGCTTGGTATAGATTTCACCTAAAGCCTTCCCTAAGGAATGTTGTATTGTGGTGCTTATCAATGATCCAAGTTTTCTCCTATCCTCTCGGCAAAAGCAGTTTTCATCTCTTTGTTGATCTCAAGCAAGCATTTGTTTTCGGTAGTGGCAGAATTTCAGCTCAAATTTTGAGAAGTTTTACATAAGCCCACTACAAGCTTATTCGTTTCGTTGTTGGTTTTCGAACAACTCCGTTATAACCTTCTTGGAAGGGTGCTTTCCAAGCTCATTTGTGGCAGAAGTTGGCATTTTCTTCTCCATTCTGTTATTCCAATGATTTATCTTCTATTCTTTCTTCCGGAGGCATTGTGATGTTGCTCTTTTCACTCATAATCTCGATTGTGAGGATCATGTTCTTTTCGTGCTTATCCATTTAACCGGAGTGTTGTGTTCTCATTCAAGTTCTTTCATCTTATCAAGTTTTGCCTCTCTTTTCAACCTGAGTGCCGTCTGAAATCCTTCTTACCCATTGTGCCATTCTTTCAATAGTTCCGGAGGCAGTGTGTTGTTGATTTCATCAAGTATTATCCCATCTTCTCAAGTTCATGTTATATTCCTTCCATGTTCAACCGGAGTGCTGCCCGAATTCTTCCTCTCTCATCTTCTTTTAATCGGAGTGGTTTTGAATTCTATCTTGTCCATTAAACTCTTGATTCATGTCTTTGCAACCTTTAAGTCCTCGTATTGTTCCTTTTTCCTCTTTTCTAATGGATTGTTTGCAATCTCGTTCATCTCTATTGTACTCTTTCTTTTAAATTGCTCAACCTCTCAAGGTTCGTGGTTTCACTCGTTCGTCAAAGAAGCAACTTAGTTTTACCTCTTCTCTTTTTCTTCCATTTCTCTCCGGTGCCATCCTAGATCTCGGGACGAGATCCTCTTGTAGTTGTGGAGTGTTGTAACACCCCGAGACCGACACTCCAGATGCCTTCCTTGTTTTCCGAGATTCGTCGTGTGATTTGTTTTGTTCGTTGCATTCATCCTTGCATCATGTGCATTGCATCATGTCATCATGCAACCCCTTTTTCAACTAAATAAATTGCATAGATCGTTGATATAGTTAAATCGAGGGAACTCACATGGTGTTTTCTCTTTATAACATATCCTCCCAATATTATTAGGGAGCTATAACAAAGCATTCCATTCTTTGGGAATCACCATAACACACGTGCAAAATAAATCCCATGCCTTTTCTGCTCCGAGTTGACCTCAAAACCTTGTCAATAATTCTTTCTCTGTTTATCAGAGCCCCACCAAAAATCTCAACATTTTTGGACACTTCTAAAACCTTGTCCTAGTTCAAACCATTTGAATTAAATTCAAATGAGTTTGAATTTAAACTTCCATTCATGCCCACTTCTATTTTACCCGGATCAAGCTCATGTTTAGGAGTCCGGAAAAATTAACCCTATGCGCATATTCTTTCCCTAACCCCCTCTTCATTTTCCTTCTCTCTAATGCTTTTCTGTGTTAGAATTAAAGAGAGAGAGGAGAGAGCCCAGCCCAGCTACACAATCTAGCAGCAGCATGCCACTAGGCCAGGCCGGCCCACCAAACCCTTTGAGGCCCAACCCTTTCTAACCCTAGTGAGCATCTCTCGATCCTCATCTGCTCGATCCTCATCTCCCCTTGTTCCCCCTCCACCGCCACACACACGCACGCACACAGCTAGCGCCAGGAGGAGCGCCCGCGCTCGATCCCCATGGCGCGCCTCCCCTTCCAGTGATGCCGCCCTCCTTCCTCTTTTGCGCCGGCGCCGTCCATCCCCGTCGCCCCACTGCATCGCCTGCTTCCTCGTCGCACGCCTCCTTGCTAAATCCCCGTCACACGAGCGCTCGAGGAAAGGAGCTCGTCGAGCATCTGCGCCCGCAGGCGTCGTCTTCCATGCCCAGTAGAAACCCCGCGTCGCTCGCCTCTCATCGCTGACCTGCCCGTCCTCGCATCTTCGGCCTCGTCCCTGACCCGAGCTGCCAGATCCGGCCGGATCGAGCTGGCCCGCGTCCACCACCACCACCACCTTGCTCCGTCGCCCGCCTCCCCTGCAACCTCGCATCATCCCGCTGCCCGTCCTCGCCGGCCCGCCCGACCTCTTCACCCCGTTGCTTCCCCGCTGCTCCTCCTCATGCCTCGTTCTGGCGTCGTCCGCGACGTCCGACGACCACATGCGCCAACCTCCACCATCTCCCTGGTCAAGTTGACGCCAGGGCCAACCCGAAGCTCTCCTCTGGGTCGTCATTAGCCGCAGTTGCAGGTCCGGTAGACCAGTGCCCACCATGGCCCTCCTCGCGCCCCTGCTTCCTCTCCAACGGCCTTTCGTGGCTACAACCACCTTTGCGGCCAAGTCCCTGCTTCCCGCCCCTGTTGCTGTTGACGCCAAGTCCAACAGTCACCAAGCGTGGAATTCGCCAAGTACCACTACCAATGCCTCTGGATTCGCCAAGCACACCGGCTCTGTGGATGTTGGCAAGTCCCTCGACGACCGGCGCTTAGTACCACTACGTTTTCCATGTACATTTACACCAAGACCGGACCGACAAGTACCCCAACAACGTGTGAACCTCTACCGTTGACCTCAGATACGTCAAGTTCCTCTCCAAAACATCAACCACTACCGTCGCCGTGTACCACTACTTCCACTACCGTCACCGTGTACCACTACTTCCACAACATGTCATGTACGACTATCGTTGCTCGGATTCGACAAGACAACATGTACCACTACCGTCACCAAGTACGACTACCGCACCGTTACGCCAAGTTCATCTACGAAACGTGTACAACTACTTCCACTACGACCAACGAGTACCACTACATCCCTCGACGACTCGAACCGCTCCGAAAACGCACGCTTCGAAGGTATAACCAACGAGACGATCACCCGTGGATCGAATGCTTTGTTGTATGAGATGCTCGCGTTTGCACCATGTCCAAGTTGTCGCTTGCGCGTTCCTCGTCTCCATGCCACCGACATGTGGGACACCCGGTAATCGGGATCACCCCACCATCCTATTGTATGACACGCTCACCCACACTTTCTTTTGCATTGACATCTCGATGAGTTGTCGGATCACTGGAATGTTGCCGTGGCACTCCTTTTGTTCCGCCATGGTGACCAAATGCTCCCTATCATATTAGATGTCAACATTTTCATAAAAATTGCATAAAACTTGCATATGTCATCCGCATCATGATAACAACTTTTAGATGCTTAAAATTGTTGTTTGCTTTAAAACTACTAAATGACATGGGGACTTTCCGGAATTGTTGTTTGTTGGTTCCGGCCTCATTTAAACTTGCCTAGATAGTTAGTTTAAATATGCTTCACCTCTTGCCATGTTTAGCAACACTTAATATTGTTTTGTAGCTTAAACGAGATTAAACTAAATATGTCAATGTGGTGTTTCGTCAATATGCAACTTGTTGCATATTGAGCTCCACTTAACTTGTAGTGTTGTTTGTGCATATTGCCATGCCATGCCTCATTAAACCGGACATGCATCATACTTGATTGCGCATCATGCCATGATTATGCTTGTGTGTTTACCATGTTGTTTGCTTCTTTCCGGTTTGCTTCTCTCGTTAGCTTCGGTTTACTTCCAGAGTTGTGAGGATTCGTTCGACTACGTTCGTTTGTCTTCTTCATGGACTCGTTCTTCTTCCTTGCGGGATCTCAGGCAAGATGACCATTACCCTAGATATCACTTCTATCTTTCCTTGCTACTTGCTCTGTTCTATCGCTATGCTGCGCTACCTATCACTTGTTTACCATGCCTCCCATATTGCCATGTCAGCCTCTAACCTTTTTCACCTTCCTAGCCAATCATTGTTTGGCTATGTTACCGCTTTGCTCAGCCCCTCTTATAGCGTTGTTAGTTGCAGGTGAAGTTGAAGATTGCTCCATGACGAACAGGATTATGTTGGGATATCACAATATCTCTTATTTAATTAATGCATCTATATACTTGGTAAGGGTGGAAGACTTGGCCTTATGCCTAGTGTTTCGTTCCACTCTTGCCGCCCTAGTTTCTGTCATACCGGTGTTATGTTCCTTGATTTTGCGTTCCTTACGCGGTTGGGTGATTTATGGGACCCCCTTGACAGTTCGCTTTGAATAAAACTCCTCCAGCAAGGCCCAACATTGGTTTTAACATTTGCCACCTAAGCCTTTTTCCCTTGGGTTCTGCAGACTCAAGGGTCATCTTTATTTTACCCCCCGGGCCAGTGCTCCTCCGAGTGTTGGTCCAAACTAGAGCACCGTGCGGGACCATTCCTTGGCAACTTGGATTACGTCGGTACCTGTACACTTCGCTTATCCGGTGTGCCCTGAGAACGAGATATGTGCAGCTCCTATCGGGATTTGTCGGCACAGTCGGGTGGTCTTGCTGGTCTTGTTTTACCATTGTCGAAATGTCTTGTAAACCGAGATTCCGAGTCTGATCGGGTCTTCCTGGGAGAAGGAATATCCTTCGTTGACCGTGAGAGCTTGTGATGGGCTAAGTTGGGACGCCCCTGCAGGGTTTAAACTTTGGAAAGATGTGCCCGCGATTATGTGACAGATGGGAATTTGTTAATGTCCGGTTGTAGAGAACTTGACACTTGACTTAATTAAAACGCATCAACCGCGTGTGTAGCCGTGATGGTCTCTTTTTGGCGGAGTCCGGGAAGTGAACACGGTTTTGGGTTATGTTTGACATAAGTAGGAGTTCAGGATCACTTCCTGATCATTGCTAGCCTCACGACTGTTCCGTTTGCTTCTCTTCTCGCTCTTATTTGCGTATGTTAGCCACCATATCTTGCTTAGTCGCTGCTGCAACCTCACCACTTTACCCCTTCCTACCCATAAGCTTAAATAGTCTTGATCTTGCGGGTTTTGAGATTGTTGAGTCCTCGTGACTCACCAGATAGTATCACAACAGTTGCAGGTGCCGATGATACCAGTACATGTGATGCAACCGAACTCAGATGGGAGCTCAACGAAGACCTTGGTTGTTGCTATGTATCGTTTCATGTTGATCAGTAGTGGAGCCCAGTTGGGACGATCGGGGATCTAGCAGATGGGTTATCTTCTTTTCTTTTGGCTTCGTCCGTAGTCGGACTATGTGTGTACTCTGAATGTTGTATGATTTATTTAAGTATTTGTGTGAAGTGGCGATTGTAAGCCAACTCTTTATCCCATTCTTGTTCATTACATCGGATTTTATGAAGATGACCCTTCTTGCGACAAAACCACAATGCGGTTATGCCTCTAAGTCGTGCTTCAATACGTGGGAGATATAGCCACATCGTGGGTGTTACCGGCAGCAAGGCGGAGCACGGGACGATGATGATGGGCGCAGCGTGGTGTCGGGGAGCGGCGGCAACAAGCGCAGGTGGTGCTACAAGTGCAGGGAACACGGGCACTTCCGGCGTGAGTGCCCGCAGCTTAGGAAAGGATTGACGATGGACTCCTCTAGGCCATGGCTTAGGGGGTGTGTGTTGGAATAAGCCACGGCGTGTGTGATCGGACTCGTCGGGGGCGCGTCGGACGTGCGGGATACACTAGTGCGGTTGGACTCGTCGGGCGCGTCAGATGCACGCGGGACATGCAAGGACGCAGTGGAAGCCGTGGCAAAGTGCGTGTGTGTGTGCGCTTGTGGTAGTAGCATGTTCGTGCGTGTGTTGGAGTTCGTTATCTTGACAGTGCATGTAGCGTGGAGGAGCTGTGCATGCACCATGCAATAGGGAGGCTGTTATGATCAGATGGATCGAGCTGCGTAGAGCGCTGTGCGCGTCGTGCGCACTGGCCGGGTGGATCGCTCACTCCACTACGTGCATGTATGCGCAGGAGACGTAGGCGCTGTGTTTGCTAGGACTACAAAGCTGCGGTCGTGGGTGTGTGCTTGTATGAGTTTTGTGCTCTGAGAATAGTAATGGGGCTGTGTGTGCAGTCGGGTGAAACTCCAGTATATTGTGCTTCTCCTTCTTCTACCTCTAGTCCTAAGTGAGAGAGAGAGCTGCAACAACAGTTGTTGCCTCGCGGCCTCCTGGTTGAAGACTCCCATGGCACCGGGCATGCATCGTCGTGGCCTCTGCCGGCTATGCCACTGCCGGGTGGACCCGTCCTAATTTAGATAGCGTATAATTAATGGTTAATGTAACTAGGGGTAATCACCCACTGACTATTGGGTCCCACCTAGTTAAATAGCTTGTTTAACCAGTTAAACTAACCCACAGTCAATGAAGTTGGGCCCCACTGTCTAGTTAAAACAGTTAAGATTATCTAACTAAAATATAGACAATGACAGCCGGGACCCACTTGCAATATTCATTGATTGACTAGTCAAACTTTGACTGGGAGAACTGGGCCCCTGGCCCACTGTTAACCACACAGCCATCTGTTGTGTGTGCACTTAGTAATTTAGTATTTAATATTTTTGAATTAAATTAAATCCAAAAATTCCAAAAAGTCATATAATCTTTAAAAAATAGAAAATAAATCGTAAGTCAATTAAAAATAATTTATATATGAAAAATGATCAGAAAAATATAACAAATCCGAATATGCCATCCACATACCTGCCACACCCCTCTAACATAATGAACCTGGACATATTGCATCAGGTTCGTCTAACCAAAAAATACCTAGAGCTGGGAAAATATTACCAGATATTTTCCCACTTCTTTTAAAATTCTTAGAATTGCATTAGGTCACATCAACACCATCTTTTGCCATGACATGCATTCATGTTGCATTTGTATGCCTTATATTTATTGTATCTTCCCCGTCCTTCTCTCCGTAGACCCCGAGACTGCCGTCGATGCCCCTGTGATCGACTATGGCGCCGATGATCAGCTTCCTCCTACAGAGCTTCCAGGCAAGCAAAACTCCCTTGATCATCCAGATATCGCCCATTCCTTCCACTGCTAGGAAAAAGCCTATTAGTAGCGCGGGTTAAATAGCTAGTAGTAGCGCAGGTGCCTGCACTATTACTACGACGATATAGCTAACCGGTAGTTGTAGCGCAGTTCATCCCGCACTACTAGTACGTGTGTTAGTAGTAGAGCGGATTCCACACACGCTACTACTAACTATTGTAGCGCGTGTCTGTGCCGCGCTACTACTATTAATTTCAAAAAAAAAAATCTCGACCCCGTGCATGCTGTCAATGGTGTCCATGGTTCGATCCAGTGACGACAGGGGTCGCCAGAGGTGCGGACGGGTAGGGGCAGACCAAATCCGGCGACGGATGTTGGAGATGGACTGGATCCAGTGTAGAGCAAGACGATGGTGTGAGGATCCTCTTGGCGGCCAAGGCGGAGAGCTCCTGGTTGGCCATGTCGATGACCTGCGCACGCATTGGCATGGGAGGTGAGTAAAACTGAAGGGAGAGGGAGAGGGAGAGGGAGAGGGAAAAAGAGAAACAAGGGAGAAAGGAAGGAGAAGGAGGGTGCATCGGGGCTGGTCACCGGTGATGAGGTGCTCCGTTGTGGTGGCATGGAGGTGAGGGGAAGACGGGCGAGCTCCTGGACGCCAGCGACGCGAGGAAGCGGACTCGTTGGGCACCATGGAGGATCAGATGTGCTTGGGCAGGAGCACCATGGGAGAGCCTATGGAGAGAGGGGGAGAGTGAGGAATGGAGGAGGGATTCGGCTGAGGATATGAGTACTTCACCTACCTCATACTTAGTAGTAGCGATGGGTATAATACCGCGCTACTACTATCAACTTAGTAGTGGCGCGGATTTATACGCCTCGCTACTACTATGGCATGTCTCGGGGGGCAAGGGGTAAAAACCCGCACTACTACTATGAACTTAGTAGTAGCGAGGGGCAAAAACCCGCGCTACTAGCAAGTAGCAGTAGTGCGGGGTATAAACCCGCGCTACTAGTGAGCGTCTGCCTATAAGCTTTTCCCTAGTAGTGTTCTCTCTTATTCTTGCATTAGATTTTGCTACTTTGTGTTTGATAGTTCCTATTCTAATGCATAGCCTGTTTTTGATAACCTGCTGTTTATACTATACATGTTGTCCTAAATTCTTAGTATAGGCATTACAATGTCCCATCAGTGGCCTACATCCTTGTCCGTGTTGCCACGCTGTACTATCTGGGTTGACCGAGATGATGGATCATTGTACTGAGACCCTAACACTCCTAAAGGCCCTTACAATTGTATGGTTCTGCAGATCCACACAATGTGTGATCTATCGAGGGTGATTCCTTGTATTTCACTCTCGATGTTGATTCTGTATTGTAGCACATCTAGTGTGATCTACTGAGGGTGATTCCTCGTATTTCACTCTAGATGATGTCTCTCTCGTGTGAACCTATCGAGGGTGAATCCTCAGTTTCACCTTGATGGTATTGACCTGAACCCCGACTGTTACAATGATAAAGACGGGTCGGCCCCAAGGGTACCTGTGGGAGATAATGTGGCGAAACGACCGGGCAGGTGGAGATCACCCAAGAGAGAGGTGGGCATGGTCCCTGGTCATGGTTCGCGAGTTACCAAGTCGGAGCGACGGCCCTGGTCATCTCTATGAGTTATTAATAATACAATAACAGCTTTGGGTATTTGATCTGAGTTGGCCACAGGCCTTTTCGCACTAACCACCACGTGAGATAATGGTTATGGCACCCTCAGTGTTGCACGTTCCTTCCAAAAGCGATCCAGATGTCATAGTTCAAAGATGTGGGCTGATTGTTGGGGTGAGTGTAACCGTCTGCTCGTGTATATAGAGGTGGACTTTGGTCTCCTCCAGTCACGCAACGTGCATGAGTTCTTAGGGCAATTGGCCCATGACCCCTTTGCTCTTAGGATTTAGGCCTGCGTGTTGACCTCTCTTGAGAGCCTAGGTTGGTCTACGGTGTGTCGATTGCCCGAGGTCGGGCATTACCCAGAAAAAGTGTGTCCAGCCAATGTGGTGCACCCCTGTAGGGAAGTAATCTATTCAAATAGCCGTCTCCATGGTAACGGGACGCTTGGAGTTGTATCCGGGTCTATTACAACTAGAACTGGATACTATATGAAAACTTAAATGATGTTCTGCTCCAGGATTGCTTTCTCGCAGGTTAGTTGAGGAAGGATCTCATAGCATTGGTGGTGTAAAAATGTTACTATATTTTATTATATTCTCCTCTCTTCTACTGCTGCAAGATGATGGCTGCAAGAAGTTGTAGTCTTTGATAGGATGAGGTTCTCCCCCTTATTCTGGCATTTTTGTAGTTTAATCCAAAGATATAGCCCCATTCCTTTGACATTGATGCATACTTAGCATAGTTTTGATGTAAGTCTTGCGAGTACTTTGGATGAGTACTCATGGTTGCTTTGCTACCTCTTTTCTTCTTCCTGGATGTTGCGATCAGATGATTGAGCCCAGTAGCCAGAGGATCCCGAGCTTGGCTACTATGTGAAGATCTAGGACAAGGAGTAGTTCGGAGGTCCCAGGCAGGAGGCATGTGCCTTTTCAATCTAGAGTGGTTGTTTGTTTTCGTCTTATTATGGTAAAGTTGTCTAACTATGTCTGTACTCAGATAATATTTGCTTTGATGACTATTGTATTATGGGTCCTCGTGACCCGGGCTTGTAATATAAAGATTTACGTTTATCTTTGTGTCGTAGAGTTGTGTTTTGATATTAACGTGAGTCACCATTCGTGGTCGTGCATGATGCATGTATGATTAGAGCACGATTATAACGGGGGTGTCACAACAGCTGAACTATACAAGATGGTGAGGTAGCCCTCTTACAATGCCGATCCTAAGATATCTGGCACGCGAAGAACACACGCGACTCATTATCATCAACGGGGCATCGGAAGAACTAAACACCCTCATACTATGTCCTAGCACATCTAACCTCCACGGCAACACCCCCAATAGGGAGAATGGCACGCAACGTCGCCACTACCGAGTCCGCAACGGACAAAGTCTTCACCCAAAGCCCGGACACGGCAATGATGTCTTCAAGAAAAGCGAGACACCCTCGGTGTCGTCATCGTTGATGACCCACAAGAATAGGGGATCGATAGTAGTCCTTTTGATGAGTAAGAGTGTCGAACCCAACAAGGAGCAGAAGGAAATGGCAAGCGGTTTTCAGCAAGGTATTCTCTGCAAGCACTGAAGTTATCGGTAACAAATAGTCTGGTAGTAAGGTAATTTGTAATGAGCAATAAGTAACAATAGTAAAAAAGGTATAGTAAGGTAGCCCAATCCTTTCTATAGCAAAGGACAGGCCGAAACTTTCTCTTATAGCAAGCAAAGCATTCTTGAGGACACATGAGAATTCATCTAGTCACTTTCATCATGTTTATTTGATTCATGTTCGGTACTTTGATAATTTGATATGTGGGTGGACCAGTGCTTGGTTGTTGCTCTTACTTGAAATAGCCTCCCACTTATGATTACCCCCTCTCGCAAACATCCGCAACTACGAAATAAGAATTAGGATAAATCTAACCATAGCATGAAACATATGGATCCAAATCAGCCCCTTACGGTATAGCTCATAAACTAGGGTTTAAGCTTCTGTCACACTAGCAACCCATCATCTAATTACTACTCCACAATGCCTTCCCTTAGGCCCAAGTATGCTGAAGTTTCAAGTAGTCGACATTCACATTACACCACTAAGGGAAACAACAACATACATATCATCAAAATATCAAATGAATACCAAATTCAAATGGTTACTTATAACAAGACTTCTCGCCTGTCCTCAAGAACAAAAGTAACTACTCACAAATCAGATTCATGTTCAAGATCAGAGGGGTATTGAATATCATTAAGGATCTGAACATATAATATTCCACCAAATAAACCAACTAGCATCAACTACAAGATGTAATCAACACTACTAGCAACCCACGGGTACCAATCTGAGGTTTTGAGACAAAGATTGAATACAAAAGATGAACTAGGGTTTTAGATGAGAGGGTGCTGGTGAAGATGTTGATGAAGATTGGTCCTCCCACGATGAGAGGATCGTTGATGATGTCAATGGCTTCAATTACCCCCTCCCAGAGGGAAGTTTCCCTGGTGGAATCGCTCCGCTGGAGAGTAAAAAGTGCTCCTCCCAGGTTCCGCCTTGAAACTTTCCCTCTTATTTTTTCTAGGTCAAAAGGCATCATATAGCAGAAGATGGGCTTCCCAGGCCTGCCAAGGGCCCCACAAGTCCAGGGGCGCGCCCTGGTGGGTAGGACGTGCGCCCCAGGCTTGTCGCTGCCTGGTGGGTCCCCCAATGGTAATTCCTTCGCTAATATTTTCTATATATTCCAAAACAATTCTCCATCAATTTTCAGGTGATTTGGAGTTGTGCAAAATAGGTATCTCTGATGGAGCACTTTCCGATACTGAATTCCAGTTGCTGGCAATCTCCCTCTTCATGTGAAACTTGCAAAATAAGAGATAAAATGCATTAGAATTGTATCATAGGGTGAAATAACAATCCAAAACACAAAGAATAACAGTAGGAAAACATGATGCAAAATGGATGTATCAGTTGGCGGTGCCAAGGTACAGAGCTTTCGCTCGGCAACTCACCCGTGCCACCACGAGGCCGCCGAGAGTAGCACAACGATGTCAGAACCCCATATCTGCATCAGGACGCCGCCCCATCGAGAGAGAGGGCAGGTTCAAGCTACCCGTTGTATCCCTCCCATTGCCAACAGAACCCGGAAGGGGAGCCACAGCCACCGCAATGATGCCCATGGAAGAGCAACCATGCGGACTTCCCTCCGGGGCCACCGCCCCGGCGTCCCTGCCGCGTGATACCGTGCGTCGTCCACCTCATAATGCACTCAACCACGGTAAGAAGAGCGACGAGACTCCATCTACTCCTAGCCCGACATCAGTCCCCGAGTCTGGGTAGGTGCCTCCACCACAGGAGGCACCCACACCTGCATTGCCAACCAATATCCGGTGGACTGGGGGGGGGGGACACGACCTCGAGACTGCTGACAAGCCAGCCTCGAGCCCTTGGTCAGGCGAGCTCACACGACGCCATGTCCATGGTCACCGGCGCAGATCCACGCACCAATGCAACGCTAACACGTCCACCAACATCGAGCACCACCTGGACCAAGCCCCACCTCACCTACCCGGAGCACCAGCTCCGATCTGCCTCCAGCCGAAATCTGGTCCGCCCGAGCACAAAAAAGTTATCTCGATGAGCGACCCCGCGTGCCGCCGGCCTGCACCCAGGAGAAGGGCGGTTGCCACCTCCACCTGCACACTGCCGTTGGACGTCGACCGTCGTGTTGCGCCCGCGCCGACCACCTGTGCACACACCACCACGCCGAACCAAAGCAACGGAGAGGTCCATCCAGAGCCAGCTGCCATCGGAGGGGAGGTCCAGCCTGGATCCGGCCATGGAGGAGGGTCCGGGCCTCCTGAGGCACCGGTAGCCATATCTAGCGCGGCCAAATCGAGCAGCCAAGGCAGCCCCGAGCCCGCCCCGCAGAAGAACAATGGCGGGCACGAGGTACGCGCGAGCCCCCACCGCCGACACCCTTGGTTGCGTCGTCGCGCCCCGCGCGCCAGTGCACCGCCACCAGCCGAGGACCGCCTGCCCGCGCCAGACACCACCAGCTGAGGGAAGAAGAGGTCCTGCCGCCGCCGACCTCCCAGTCGGCGGCGAGGGAAGGAGGTGGGAGGAGGGGTGGAACCCCGGCGGCGCCAGGGTTGCCCTCCTAGTAGCGCGCGAGAGCGACGCAGGAGGGGAAATGGTCGAGAGAAAACCCTCTCATTCACCAATCGCCTTACCCAAAGGACTCTGAATTCCTCAGCAGCTAACTACCTCACTTCTCAAAGCATGCAACCACGCCACATCAACACCTATGCATGTCCAGCATAAGCTGTGATTTGTATGCATTAACTTAACAATGCAACCATACCATATTAGCAATCCATGCATGTCACTCATAAGCTATATTGCTTAAGTTAACTATTTTTCCATATACGATATATGTGCCGGATACTTGAAGCATACCCGCATAGTTTTTATGGTTAACATTCTGTTATCTACAATGTAAATTGAGAACAGTGTTACATTTGCATTGCATTTAGTTGTTTTTATCACCTATTAATACAATTATTTTAGCGGCAACGCGCGGGACATCATCTAGTATGCATAAATATCTATCCGCAGAAGAAATGCATCATAAATACTTCAAGTTGCACGCAGCGGCCTGCTGGAATCAGGTGGCAGTAGTACAAAGAGGCAAAGGTTCACTGAAATCAAACAAACAAACATTGCACATGCTGATATGCACGCAGGGATTCCAGTCCATCACAGATAAACCGCCGTGCTTTCATGAATGAACTGAGAGGCAGAATTACAATTTTGGTTGCTGCATCCTACTGCTTCCGTTGCTTTCATGCATGAAATGGCAGAAGTACAAATTTTCTTGGTGCATCCTACTTCCGTTTTCACAACCAATAGTCATTAGTACGAAGCATCGAATTAATTAATTTGACCGCTTAAATACAACCTTGCTCACTTACGTCCTTGGACCAATGGTGGGATGCTCTGCTCGTTTCTGAAGTAGTCTGTAGGATCCACGGCCGCCTTCACCGACGCGAGCCTCTGGAAGTTGCTCGCGAAGTACTGCTCGCCCCAAACCTTGCCGCCGTCGAACGTGGTGACGTCGTCCACCACCACGTTCTGGCCGATGTCCAGGTCCCGGTAGTTCACGTACGCTTGCCTCGGGTTCTTGCTCACGTACTGCTCCATGAAGTCGTAGAAGTTGCCCAGCCAGGTGTTCGCCGCCGTGCCCCCGTCTCCCTGCCAGAACACCATGTACTGGACGTTGTACAGCACGCCGCTCCGGTGCGGGTACGGCGTCGCGTCGGTGGGGACGCTCCCCATGAACCCGCCGTGGGGCTCCAGGATGACGAGCCCGGCGCCGTTCATCGTGAACCAGGAGAAGATGTCCTTCCAGACGCCCTTGGAGATGGCGCTCTGGACGTAGTCGGACTTGCTTTTGGTGTACGTGCTCAGGCTGGTGGTCCGGCTCAGGAGCGCCTCCACCGGCGTGTCCCTGTTCCAGAAGCTGATGAAGGCTATGGACTGGAGCCAGGTCATCGACTGGCAGTCGGCGCTCGTCATGGTGAGCTCCGGGAACTGGTCGCCCATGGTCGACACGAGCGAGCTGCACGTGCCGAGGTATAGGGCCTGGAACAGGGCTTGCTGGCCCTGCACGATCACCCTTATGGTGAGGTCGTTGGGGAGTGATGGCCCGACATCTTGCCATCTGGTCACGATGTCTACGGCGCCCTGGTCAAGCGTCTTTGCGATGTTGAACATGGTCACCGTCGGCGGGACCTGCACGAGCTGGACCTTCCACGAGAGCACGATGCCGAAGCTCCCGCCGCCGCCGCCTCGGATGGCCCAGAAGAGATCCTCCCCCATGCCGGCCCTGTCGAGGAGATCCCCGTTGGCGGTGACAAACTTGGCGTCGAGGACGTTGTCGACGGCGAGGCCATACTTGCGCATCATCATGCCGATGGCGCCACCGCTGAAGTGGCCGCCCACGCCGATGGTCGGGCACAAGCCGGCCGGGAACGCGAGCTGGGAGTTGTCCTTCGCGATGGTGTAGTACAGCTCCCCGATGGTGGCGCCAGAGTCGACCCAAGCAGTGGACTCAAGCTGGTTGACGCTCACGGCGCGGAGATTGGCGAGGTCGACCACCCCGAACACCTCGGGCCGCGCCGACCGGTACGACAGGCCCTCGTAGTCGTGCCCGCCGCTGCGCACGCGGAGACGCACGCCCTGCATGCGGCCGCAGAGCACGGCGGCCTGGACGTGGGAGGCGTCGGTCGGCGTCACGACGCAGAGCGGCCTCACCGTGGTGTTGGTGAAGAATCTGGCGCTCCTAATGGAGGAGACCAGCACGCCGGCGAAGCTGCTCGAGCTTTTCGTGTACACGAGCTCGCTAGGTATCTTCTCCCGTAGGCATTGGAGGAAGTCATCGGGGGAGGCTAGGGAAGGGACCGAGGCCAGGTAGCATGAGAAGAAGCTAACGAGAAGCGCGAGTGCTAAGCCTTTGAGCATCGCCATCTTTTGCTTCCTACACTGATAGTGCCTTCGCTGTGCTTAAACTACCGGCCTAAGCTCCTTATATACTACTCGTAATCCGAGTCGCTCCAAGCCGTGGAGAACTTATTTATGTGAAATTTGTTGGGCTAGGATGACTTGAGTTATGACCTCGGGATACATGAATTCATCCTGGCTCTAGCGAGATGCAAAAGTCTAGGCCAACGATTCCCTACGGGCCTTGACAGTACAATAAGGTGACATAAATGCATTTTTAACCGTCATCTGTAAAAAAAAATTCCTCATCCGCTCCGCGGACGAGGGCCAGTCTGCGAACAAGGATGCGGCAAACTGCCATCCAACACTATTCTCATACTTTTCAAACACTTTATAAATCAACCGGATTAAATTTATGCAAACACAGCCGGGTTTCATATAAACATGATGAATTTCATACAAACATGATGGATTTCATGCAAACCGTCAATTGGACGAAAGGGTTACATTTTGAACATATTTTTAACTAAAAACAATACTGAGCTAAGATAAAACTAGTTTACAGCCGGCGCCGGCTTGAGGTGGCAACTTGCTAGTCTACTGCCGGCCGCGGCGAATCTCCATTGTCGTCCACATGTCCGACAGTCGTGTGCCCCGGAGGTATATGCTTCAGCCAAACGGCGGCTCACTTTCCCAACGCTCACCGGAGTGGAACCGCCGGCTGATGTTTCAGCCAGAGGGGAAGGGAGGCGCCTCCGCTTTTATGGAGCCAAGGCAGGGGTCGACGATGGCCTGCGCTCAAGAACCGGGCAAGTCACCGGTTGTGCAAGCCGGCGACACACCGGCGGTGGCCAGCGACGGCCTCCCGTGTTCTACTTTCCCTTGATGTTGGCAGTAGACGCGGACGTGCTAGCCACCGACTCGTCGATCTCTGCGCAGTCGGCTTCTTTCTCTGCCGACAAGGCATGGCTATGCGCGTTTTGACGGAGGATGGCGCGGTCACAGGCACGGGAGGCATGGTACGACGCGGCATCGTCGACGACAGCGACGATGCCCGCGTCATCGTGCTCCCCACAGTGTCGGCCTAAAGCAACTCGTTGTCGTGGTTCTAAGTCTGATAGTAGTGTAGGGGGGGTACTAAGGAGAGGCAAGATCCTAGCTATGGAGTAGTTGTGCACACAAGAGTTTTACGAGTTCAGGCCCTTCTCGGAGGAAGTAACAGCCCTATGCCTCGGTGTCCGGAGGCGGTCGACTGGATTATATGTGTGAGAGTTACAGGGGTGTGAACCCTTCTGCCAGTGGAGGGGGTGGCTTATATAGAAGATGCCAAGACCCCAGCCAGCCCACGTAGCGGAGGGTTTAAAGTACATTAAGGCCAGGCGTTACTGGTAACGCCTTACATAAAGTGTCATCATGACCATAAAGACTACTTAATTACAGACCGTTTGGATACAGAGTAGATCTTGAACTCCTGGTGGTCGAGTGAGTCTTCATGGTCGAGTGTCTTCATGTTAGTCGAGTGTCTTCTAGTCCGTCGAGTGGAGTCCCTCTAGGTCGACTGGAAGACGGCTTCTTCTAAAGATGCCCTGGGGGAGGGTACCTTGGACAGTTCCATGACCCTACCCCAGGTACATGACTTCATCATTAGCCCCCGAATGGATCGAGGTTTGAGTGAGGAAGGAGTTGATAATCTTTCCGACCAGTTTTCTGGTATTGTGAATGTGTCTTACTCTGGACCAATGGCTTTTAAGTGATGGTGTTAACTTTTCTTTCAGTCGCCTTGATCCATTCTTTATATCTGTCGAGTGAACTTTATAAACTTGGAGATTCCGAGCGACGGATCGCAGGAAATCTTCCGTCTGACAAGTTGCCCTGTGGTTAGCGGATTCAGCGGGATCCGGATTTCGGGAAGCGCGCGAAGCGGAGAAGGCCACGGTACTCGGATGGGATAAGGCAGAGACGCCTCGATTCCCGCGCCGCCTTTTTCGCCACCTATCGCTCGCGCGACTGTTCCGGGATTTGACAGGATTGCCTGGGCCTACCAGTCAGCCACTCGGAAGCGACTCTATATAAGGAACTGGGCAGAGGTTTTTGAACAGTGCTCCCTCATTTTCCCCTCCCCCGTCTTCAGATTCATCCGCTGCGCTTGCCATCTGTTCAGCGTCGCTGCTCTGTTCCGGCCTCGTCGGTGACAATGGTGAAAGAGAAGACGGCGGCTTTGGAGCGGGCAAAGAAGGCGACGGCGAAGGCGAAGGGGAGAGCGACTAGTCGGGGAGGATCCTCGTCACGGTCCCGCCTGCCGCAAGGTTGGATCCAGGGGGATTGGATCCGCTCGACCATCACCCAGAAGGATCTCGACGACCTGGCCAACGAAGGGTTGATCGAGCACGGGGCAGCGAGGCTTCCGGGGACGGAGTGGCAGCCGCAGCCCCAGGAGGGTGAGTGTGTCCTCTTAGCGACTCATGTCGATCGTGGGTTTTCTCTACCGCCGCATCTTTTCTTTCGGGGGTTCCTGAACTTCTTCGGGGCTCAGCTCCACCACTTCACACCTAATTCCATTGCCTATCTCGCCGCTTTCGTGTCTTTGTGCGAAAACTTCTTGGGTTGTCGGCCGCACTGGGCCTTTTCAAACACATATTCACTTGTCGCTCTCAGACGGTCAAAAAGGCTAATCCGAATGACGAGAGAACCCAAGTAATCCAGATGTGCGGGGGTCTTGGGGTCCAGATGAGGAGTAAGAGTGCCTTTCCAGCTATGACCCTTCCCGAGTCAGTTAGAGGGTGGCAGTCGACCTAGTTCTATTGCCAAGACCGGTCGACGCCAGGGCAGTCGACTGGGCTCCCTCCCTTCACCATGAGTCGAGTGAACAAGCCGTCTTCTCTGAAAGTAATTCCGGAGGAGAAGGCTCAGGTTAAAATGTTGATGGAGCGTGTAGTCCAACTCATTCGCGACGGTGTGACTGGCATGGATCTTCTGGAGGTTTTCCTTCGACGGCGCATCCAGCCACAACAATACCGAGGCCACCCGATGTGGTTGTACTCTGGTACCGAAGACACCACTCGGGTCCACCCACAGGAGGTTGACGACGTCACACTAGAGAGGTGGATGACGGCCATCACAGGAAACAAGGACAACCCTCGTGGGGCCAGGAGGATCCCGCCACTCGACCAATCTTATGAACCAGACAAGGTATGACTACTTATCTCCGGCTGTAATCATGTTTCGTCCATTCGGCTTTGTAGCGGCTCAGTCAATCGACTTTTGTCTTGTTTGTTGTCTTTCAGGCTACCACTGAGTTGTATTCGATGCCCAACGGGGCGCAAGCACAGACCAAGGAGGAGGAGGGAAGTGGAGGTGAAAGTCAAGAGGAGTGGGAATCGGATGGTGACGAGGGTGATGAAGATGTTGGCTCCGATGAGGAGGAGGAGGAAGTAGCGCCTTCTTGTTCTGAAAGAAGGTCCAAGCTTGCCCATGACCCTGCAGTCGAGCGCGGTAAGGGGGTCGCGCCTGTTGCGCAATCGACCAAGCGTCCTCGGACGACCTCTCCAGCGCCGACTGAGAAAGCGCCGAAGCAATCTCGAGTGGTGCCGTCGAAGCCGACGATGGCTTTACCGAAGATGAAGATGGTGATTCCCACTATTTCCGGGTAATGACATAACTTGTGTCCTCTTGTTTCATATGGATTTATTCTTGGTCGACTCGTTAGCTGACCGACTGATTTCTGAAACTTCAGTGCTGCTACTTCTGATACCTCGGCCAGACCTGAAGATCAAGAAATGGAGGATGCCGTCACTTCCAACCCTGGTATGACCTATGAAGTTTCGTTTTCAGCCGGTGGGATCTTCGTTTTTAACTTTGACTCTTTTCTGCAGCTCCATCTAATATCATCATTGATCTTCCTGATGATGATGAAGACGAGGAACCACTGAGGCAGAGGAGGAATAGGAGAGCGTCTGCTGTCAAGGCAGCTTAGGTCGTATCGGCACCTGAGACGTTGGTTGCGGAGGGTGACAGTGTCACTCGGCCTACCGTATCCTTTGTGGTGCCGCTGAGGAGTGTTCGCCCTTCATCGCCGAGTGCCGGTCAGCCTTCACTTTTCTCTACCCACCACGTCCCTGAAGACCAAGCAAGCGCTACAAAAGAAGCCATACGCCAGGCGGGGGTTATGATGGAGCAAGTGAAGGTGATCCGAGACGCCAGTCAAGCAGCTTATGACGCCAGTTCAGCCCTTCAGAGCAATGTTCAGGTTGGTCGGTCACTGCCTGTTCTGTTAGGATATGGTATCTGAAAACTTTTCTTTCTGGAAATTTTAGTATCTGTCGTATGCCCACTGGGTGTTCCACTGGGTGTGTCGATTGAGATTCTGGATTGGTGGGGGCACGCTGAGTGCACCCACTGGGTGTAGTCCCCAAGGCTATGGTCGACTGCTGGCAGTGGGCCATAGTCTTTATGTCTTGAGTTTTTTTTCACTGTCTTCACTCGATCTGGTTGAATGGAATCAAAAACCGGTGGGGGCACGCTGAGTGCACCCACTGGGTGTAGTCCCCGAGACTGTGGTCGACTGCTGGCAGTCGACTATAGTCTGAAGAACACACACACTCTTTTTTTTGGTCGACTGATCGACTCTGAGTCTAGATGATAGAACTAGTGGGGGCACGTTGAGTGCACCCCCTGGGTGTAGTCCCTGAGACTACAGTTGAATGTTTAGATTCAGCTGTAGTCTTAGAAATACTACAATTTTTCTCTTAGTCACTCGGAAGTGACCTATCTTTGACGTCTGTCGATTGGTTTTTTGAAGAAATCTTGCGAGCTTTCAGCTCGTTATACTGAATTGGAGAACAAGCATATCCAACTCGAACTTGATCTGAAGCTCGTCCAGGAGAACTTCTTGAAGGTGAAGGAGGAGGCAAAAGGTATGTTTGGTGAGAATCTTGATGACTGCCTTTGCTTCTTGTCCATCCCTGAGTCTGATCTTACTGTGATTTTATAGATAAACTGAGGGATCCTCTGAAGAAGAAGGATCTTGACCTCGCTGAGGCGCAGAAAGCAGCTTCCGAGAAGACCAGGCTCGCAGAAGAGAAGTTGGCTTCGATCAGCAAACTTGAAGGGGAAAACACTAATCTGAAAGCTGCTCTCGACGTGGCCAACCAGGAGATCACACGACTAAAGAATGACAAGATGGTCCTGAGTGACAAAGCTAGCAAACTGGTGGGAAAGAAGAATGATCTGGAGGCTTATCTGGGAGGACTCGCCAAGAAGCTATTCCTCATGCTTGAAGGTAACCCTTTGTATCTGACAGGCTTTTTAATTTTGACCTTGCCACCAAACTGCTGCCTTAACTTTGGGCTTGTGTCTACAGAGTTCTGCCAGAACTTTGAGGAGGAGACTGGTCGACTGGAGACGAGCCTGGATCCCATCAACTCTCCTGTGAAGGATGAAACTGCCATGAGCGTGCTCCGACTCGAGTCTCGCGTTGCTGCCATTGTTGACTATCTTGCAAGGCTGAAGGTTGCGACGTCACGCATCGACACGACGCTCTGGCCAGGAGAAGCACTTCAGAATGACCTTGAGTCCCTGATGACTCGACTGAACGAAGTTCAAAGTCGAATGCAAAATGGAAGAAGTCTTCTGCCAGGTGCGGTGCCGATGTTGCTCTATTTCTTGTCCGTGTCCACTACAAGGATGCGCGAGAAGACAAGCTGGCAGCTCTCAAGGTGGCCAATACCAAGAAGCATGACTTCCGATCCTTCATGGAGACCTTCATCGCTGCTGCCACTCGGATCGCAGATGGAATCGACCTGGACGAGTTCGTTGCGCCTTCCAGCCCTCCTCAGGAGGGGTAAAAAACTTCTACGCTTGATGCTTTAAATTTGCCTCGGAATGCCGAGTAGTTTTTGTAACCGACAAACTTTAACAGGCTTGGTGCCTGAGCACTTCTGGATCCGTAAGACGTTACCTGAATTAGGTTTGCCGTTGGATATGCTTGCTTCTTCCTTCGAACGATCATCATCTTTTGCTTGGAATATATACTAGTGTTTGTGATGCTCTTTTGCAGGTCGGTACGAAGCACAATTGACTTGTACTCGTCACGCTTAGGCGAGCACTGGGCTGCAGCTAAGCCTCCGAGTGGGAGACTTGCTCACCGCTCGGTAGGATTTTAAGAAACTTAGGCGAGCACTGGGCTGCAGCTAAGCCCCCGAGTAGGAGGTTTGCTCTCCACTCGGTAGGATTTTAAGAAACTTAGGCGAGCACTGGGCTGCAGCTAAGCCCCTGAGTGGGAGGTTTGCTCACCACTCGGTAGGATTTTAAGAAACTTAGGCGAGCACTGGGCTGCAGCTAAGCCCCCGAGTGGGAGGTTTTCTCACCACTCAGTAGGATTTCTATGGTGTACCCCCGAAGGAGAAGATAGCAGTCGACCTGCGCTTCGTCCTCCTTGCGGAGTGCACGTTGTATTTGTGGCGTAGCTTGGAAGGAGAAGGCAGGAGTCAACCTGCGCCTCGTCCTCCTTGCGGAGCACATGTTGTATATGTGGCGTAGCTCAGAAGGAGAAGGCAGGAGTCGTCCTGTGCCTCGTCCTCCTTGCGGAGCGCATGTTGTATTTGTGGCATAGCTCGGAAGGAGAAGGCAGGAGTCGACCTGCGCCTCGTCCTCCTTGCGGAGT
>NC_041393.1:512086824-512131891 GCF_002162155.2 Triticum dicoccoides | reverse complement strand
TGGCGTAGCTCGGAAGGAGAAGGCAGGAGTCGTCCTGCGCCTCGTCCTCCTTGCGGAGCGCACGTTGTATTTGTGGCGTAGCTCGGAAGGAGAAGGCAGGAGTCGACCTGCGCCTCGTCCTCCTTGCAGAGCGCATGTTGTATTTGTGGCGTATCTCAGAAGGAGAAGGCAGGAGTCGTCCTACGCCTCGTCCTCCTTGCGGCTTAGGCGAACACTAGGTTGCAGCTAAGCCTCCGAGTGGAAGGCTGGCTTACCACTCGGTAGGATTTTCAAAAACTTAGGCGAGCACTGGGCTGCAGCTAAGCCCCCGAGTGGAAGGCTGGCTTACCACTCGGTAGGATTTTCAAAAACTTAGGCAAGCACTGTGCTGCAGCTAAGCCCCCGAGTGGGAGGTTTGCTCTCCACTCGGTAGGATTTTGTTTAAACTTAGGCAAAACGGATTCGCAGCTAAGCCTCCCAGTGGAAGGCTGGCTTACCACTCGGTAGGATTTTCTTTTACAAACTTAGGCAAAACGGATTCGCAGCTAAGCCACCCGCTGGGGGGACTGTTTATGTGGACGAAGGTAACAACAATCACTGGGAAAATTACAAAACTCTTGTCTTTGATAAATAAATTAAAGAAGTACTTTTATTACAACTCATCCGAGTGAATACTTAAGTATAAAAGGGGCGGAGCAGATCCGCATTCCAAGCTCGTGTCTCTTCAATCTGGCGATCGACATTGTACAGACAGTATGCTCTGTTGTGGAGAACTTTGGTAACAATGAAGGGGCCTTCCCAAGTAGGGGCGAGTTTGTGTGGCTTCTGTTGGTCCACTCGAAGGACCAAGTCGAAGTTTGACCCATTATCAGTGATGATGCTATGCGGAACTCCATATGTGAATATTAATTCTCTAATGAAGCTGATGGCAGTGCCAGCATCAAGATTTTTAATGGGCTTGGCCTCGATCCACTTGGTGAACTTGTCGACTGCCACTAGTACATGGGTGAAGCCGCTCCTGCCAGTTCTCAAGGGTCCAACCATATCTAAACCCCAAACAGCGAAAGGCTAGACGATCGGGATGGTCTTCAAGGCTGAGGAGGGTTTATGTGACATGTTGGAGTAGAACTGACATCCTTCACACTTGTCGACAATCTCTTTCGCCATTTCATTTGCTCTGGGCCAGTAAAAATCTGCTCGTTATGCTTTAGCCACAATGGTTCGAGAGGACGCATGATGGCCACAGGTCCCCGAGTGGATATCGTTGAGAATCATTCGACCCTCTTCCGGTGTTATGCATTTCTGGCTGACTCCAGTCGCGCTTTCTCTGTACAACTGTCCCCTCAGGATGGTAAAGGCCTTGGATCAACGGACGACCTCTCGAGCCTCTTCTTCATTCTCTGGGAGATCTTTCCTTAGAATATACGCGATATAGGGCACTGTCCAGTCGGGAGTAATAACCAGAACTTCCAACGATTAAGTCGACCACAGCTGGGACCTCGACTTCAGTCGGATCTGTGGCGCTTTTTGGCTGTGGGGCTTCTTCAGTGAAAGGATCTTCTTGTACTGACGGCATGTGAACATGCTCCGAAAACACGCCAGTCGGGATGGCTTCTCTTTTGGAACCTATCTTTGCCAAGTCATTGGCTGCTTAATTTTTCAGTCGGGGGACGTGATGGAGCTCTAATCCCTCAAATTTCTTTTCCAGCTTTCTGACTGCATTGCAGTAACCAGTCATGGCTGGGCTTCTGACGCCCCACTCCTTCATCACTTGGTTGACCACTAAATCCGAGTCACTATAGACCATGAGGCGACGGACGCCGAGTGAAATGGCCATACACAACCCATACAAGAGTGCTTCGTATTCTGCTTCATTGTTGGATGAATCAAAGTGAATCTGGCGTACATATCTGAGCTTATCTCCTCGGGGGGAAACCAACACTACCCCGGCACCGGAACCATTCAACATTTTAGAGCCATCGAAGAACATAGTCCAGTGTTCTGAGTGAACTTGAGTTGGTAATTGATGTTCAGTCCACTCGGCGAGGAAATCTGCTATTGCTTGGGACTTGATAGCTTTCTTTGCCTCAAATCTGATATCCAGGGGAAGAAGTTCAATCGCCCATTTTTCCACTCGGCCGGTTGCATCTCTGTTGTGCAGAATCTCTGATAAGGGGGCCTCGCTGACGACTGTGATGGTATGGTCAAAGAAGTAGTGAGCAACTTTCTTCGTGGCCATATAGATCCCATATACAAGCTTCTGATAATGAGGGTATCTTTGCTTTGATGGGGTTAGGACTTTAGAAATGTAATATACTGGGGGCTGAACTTTGAAGGCTTTCCCTTCTTCTTCCCACTCGACCGTAAGTACAGTACTGACGACTTGTCCTGTGGCTGCAATGTAAAGCAGCAAAGGCTCTTTGCTGATCGGGGTAGCAAGCACCGGCTGGGTGGAAAGCAGAGTTTTTAACTCTGCAAACGCTGCATCAGCTTCAGGAGTCCACTCGAACTTGTCTGACTTCTTCATCAGTCGGTAAAGAGGCAATGCCTTCTCACCGAGACGAGAGATGAATCGACTTAAAGCGGCCAAGCAACCAGTAAGCTTCTGAACATCGTGCACATGCACAGGTCGTTTCATTCGGAGTATAGTGCCCACTTTCTCTGCGTTTGCATCGATTCCTTGTTCGGAAACGAGAAAACCGAGTAACTTTCCACCAGGAACTCCGAATGTGCACTTCGATGGGTTAAGCTTGATATCATACCTCCTGAGGTTGGCAAATGTTTCAGCGAGGTCAGTCAGCAGGTCAGAACCTTTCCGTGACTTGACCACAATGTCATCCGTGTACGCTTCCACATTCCGACTGATTTGAGTGAGCAAACACTTCTGAATCATACTCATGAACGTGGCTCCGGCATTCTTGAGGCCGAATGGCATGGTGACATAACAGAAGCACCCAAATGGGGTGATGAAAGCTGTTTTGATCTCATCGGGTCCAAACAGACGGATCTGATGGTACCCAGAATAAGCGTCTAAGAAAGACAGTCGCTCACATCCCGCAGTCGAGTCGACTATTTGGTCGATGCAGGGAAGAGGAAAATGATCTTTCGGGCAGGCCCGATTGATATGTTTAAAATCAATGCACATGCGAAGTGAGTTGTCCTTTTTGGGGACCATGACAACATTGGCGAGCCACTCGGAGTGGTAAATCTCTCGGATATACTCTACTGCTAAGAGCCGAGCCACCTCTTTGCCAAGAGCCTTCCTTTTCTGGACGGCGGACCGTCGCAGATGTTCCTTGACAGGTTTTGCCTTTGAATCGACTCGCAGACGATGCTCAGCCAGCCCCCTGGGTACACCCGGCATGTCAGAAGGTTTCCATGCAAAGATGTCCCAGTTCTCACGGAGGAACTAGATGAGCGCTTCTTCCTATTTAGGGTCGAGT
This sequence comes from Triticum dicoccoides, assembly GCF_002162155.2. Lineage (NCBI taxonomy): Eukaryota > Viridiplantae > Streptophyta > Magnoliopsida > Poales > Poaceae > Triticum > Triticum dicoccoides. The sequence continues at coordinate 512,128,469 of NC_041393.1, read as the reverse complement.
GTTGTGGAGACATGAGTCGGAGCAGCGTTGGGGTCGGTCGGGTGGATGTGAACTGGTTTTGTCTCACCGGATGACTTGAACGCTGACTCCGTGACAGGCTTTTTGGCTCGCAACAAATCATTCGGGTCTGTGTTCCTCTAGTGTTCCTGCCACTCTTCTGCCACCATCTGAGCATCGGCGATCTTTGAGCCTTTCTGGAAGCACTCTTCTGCCTTCTTGCGATTACTAGTAATAGTGATCACGCCTTTAGGGCCAGGCATCTTTAGTTTGAGGTACACGTAACATGGTCGAGCCATGAAGCGTGCATAAGCTGGCCTGCCCAAAATAGCGTGGTAGGCACTCTCGAAATCTACAACCTCAAATGTCAGCTTCTCTTTGCGGAAGTTCTTGGAATCACCAAAAACCACATCAAGAGCAATCTGGCCGAGTGACGCGGCCTTCTTGCTAGGAATGACTCCATAGAAACTCATGTTGCTTGTACCAAGTCTGGACATCAGAATGCCCATCCCTTTCAGCGTCTCAGCATACAGTATATTCAAACTACTGCCACCATCCATCAATACTTTAGTCAGTCGAGTGCCCTCAACGACTGGGTCGACCACCAGAGCTTGCCTCCCAGGGGTGGCTATGTGCGTCGGGTGATCAGACTGGTCGAATGTGATGGCTGTCTGAGACCACTTCAGATAATTGGGTGTTGCTGGAGCAACCATATTCACTTCTCGGTTTATAACTTTCAGTCGACTTTTGCTTTCAACGTCAGCAAAAATCACCAGAGTAGAATTGACCTGAGGGTATTCCTCGTCACTATCTCCCTTGTCCTCAGCTTTGTCTGACTCCTTTTCCTTGTCCTTGGGCTGTTTCCCCTGGAACTGCTGTATCAGAAGTCGACACTGTCGAGTGGTATGCTTCAGGTAAATGAAATTACCCTCTTCATCTTTCTTGGTGTGGATGTGACACGGCAAATCCATCATGTCATTTCCTTCTTTATCCTTTACTTTTTTGGGATTCCAAGGCCCCTTGGGCTTTCCTTTGAACTTTCCTTGAGTCACGGCCAGGGCTTCTCCAGGAGCAGCTGGCTCGGCTTTCCGCTTTTGCTTCCGACTGGAGTTCCCTCCTCCGGTTTCTTGGGCGACTGACTTATGCTTGCCGCTCCGGAGCTGATCCTTTTCCTCACCATTGGCATATTTGGCGGCTATTTCCATCATTCGACTCAGAGACATGTCTCCGGTTCGACCGAATTTCGGACTTAGCTCTCTGTACTTTATGCCTTCCTTGAAGGCGCAGACTGCCTGGTGATCAGATACATTCTCCACTGTGTGATGCAACGTGATCCATCTCTGGATGTAATCTCTCAAAGTCTCATTCGACTTCTGCACACAGGATTGCAACTCTGTCAGTCCTGCTGGTCGCTTGCACGTTCCTTCGAACATTCTGACAAACACTCGGGAGAGGTCCTCCCATGTGTAAATGCTGCTGGGTGTCAACTGATTCAGCCATGCTCTGGCTGACCCTTCCAACATAAGAGGCAGATGCTTCATGGCCACCTCGTCATTCCCGCTGCCGATCTGGACAGCCACTCGGTAGTCCTCAAGCCAAGTATCATGCTTAGACTCACCGTTGAACTTACTGACTCCAGTCGCCAACCTGAAGTTGGGAGGAATCACTGCGGCTCGGATGACTCTGCTGAAACACTTTGGTCCGGAGACATGCACTCGGGTGCTGGTGGGTACATCTCTGTCGTTGTCCTCTCTGTGAGCTCTGTTCCGGTCGACCAGACCTTGAACGATGATGGATCTCGCATCAAAGCCTGGTTCTCTGGGGTCAACTGGGATTCTTCGCCCGCCACTGTGCTGGCGTCTATCATCCTGCTGTCGAGGCACATAAGATCCACCCCTTGGGGGAGGAGTAGGCACTCGATGTCGATCGTTCCGATCGAATCGGTGATCATACTGCTCATGGTTCCTGTACTGATCATGACGGTCACCACGCCCTTCACGTCTCGGGGGCGATCTGGGGCTATGAGCTGAGTGGACCATATTCGCTGCCACGGATCTGCTGTGAATCCTGTTCCGCGACTGCGATATAGCTGAATTCTGACCTCCTGCTGCCCGGAGCAAATCTCTGATCTGCATCAAGCCTCTGCCAGCCTTTGACTGGGAAGGCTGAATTGATTCTGCTATACGGGCTGGAGCTGCTAGATTCTGAATCGGAGTTCGATATACCTGAGTCGGAGGTGGAAAGAGCTGGCGTCGACTGGAGTCTGGAATCCGTTGCCGCGCGCGCTCGTCGTGTGCCCGCTGAAGGTTCTCCAGTCGAGTGCGTTCGGCCAGGTGGGCCAAGCATGCGTCCTCCAAGGCGCGAGCCTCAGGGGTTTCTCCAACGATCGGAGTGTGAAGAGCATCCACGTTCCAGCGGCGAAGCTCTTCCCTCTGCTGCGAATTGCGGGGCTCGGGGAGGTATTCCTCATGGACGTGCGACGGATCGCCTCCGCCGTTGCCTCCCTCGGCACCGGGAAAGCCAGGGGGAACGTGCGGTCCGTTGACCATCAGGATCTCCGCCGCTGGATCACTGCTGTCGCACTCGGATGCAGTCTCTGCGGAGCCAGTCGACAGGTCGAACAGGCCGTAGAGAGATTCATCAGGCTCGATTGCCGCGACTTGGACGGCGGTCGACTGGCGAGCAACCGCGTGCCTCACCCACCGCTGAAGCCTCGACCGACCAGAGCGCTTACGCCGGCGGGAAGCTGGGAGGGAGGATGTCCCAAAAACTGGTCGATACTGGGTCGACAGTTGTCGCAGAAGGACACCGCGGATGCACGCTCGAAAGTGCGTAGCTCCGCAGACTGGGAGCGCGTCAACGTCGAGCGGAGCCTCCTGCAGCCAGGCAGAGTCATCGGCGACGAACGTGAGCGCGCCGAGATGGATCTCGCGGCCCTCAACCAAAACTCCACCTGAAACCATGATGATGGGAATCGGAAAAATTGCAACTTCTCTAATAAGTCGCTAAGACACCTGCCCCACGGTGGGCGCCAACTGTCGTGGTTCTAAGTCTAACAGTAGTGTAGGGGGGTACTAAGGAGAGGCAAGATCCTAGCTATGGAGTAGTTGTGCACACAAGAGTTTTACGAGTTCAGGCCCTTCTCGGAGGAAGTAACAACCCAACGTCTCAGTGCCCGGAGGCGGTCGACTGGATTATATGTGTGAGAGTTACAGGGGTGCGAACCCTTCTGCCAGTGGAGGGGGGTGGCTTATATAGAAGATGCCAAGACCCCAGCCAGCCCACGTAGTGGAGGGTTTAAAGTAAATTAAGGCCAGGCGTTACTGGTAACGCCTTACATAAAGTGTCATCATGACCATAAAGACTACTTAATTACAGACCGTTTGGATACATAGTAGATCTTGAACTCCTGGTGGTCGAGTGAGTCTTCATGATCGAGTGTCTTCATGTTCGTCGAGTGTCTTCTAGTCCGTCGAGTGGAGTCCCTCTAGGTCGACTGGAAGATGGCTTCTTCTAAGGATGCCCTGGGGGAGGGTACCTTGGACAGGTCCATGACCCTACCCCAGGTACATGACTTCATCACTCGCCACTCCTCCGCGAGCTAGCTTGGAGCCGCGAGTTGCTGAATCACGCACCGGCTTGGGGTGGCAACTTACTCCGTTGGGCTAGGCGAGGGAAATGGAGCAGCGAGCTACGTCGCTCGTATCTAGCGGGCTCGGCGGGCCACCTAGCTGTCTTTTATGCCGGAGAACTGATCTTCCTGCTCATCGAATGCCATCGAAAGGGTGAAGAAAATGGTGAAATGAGGAGATGGGGAGCGACGGATTGGCCACGTTTAAACAGAGGATGGACGGGAGGAGTTTTGCCGGCGTCGTGTTTAATGTCGGACCGCTCATGAACGGATGTGTGGCCAGAGTAGGTTTCTCGGCTTCCACGCAGGTTTAACGGAGGCATTTAAATGCGGCGAGGAGACATGTTCAGCCGGACGTGCAACGGGCGGTGCCCTTGGCCGGCAAGCCGCTTCAATGGTGAAGGCAGTGAGAGGTCACGTCCGCCCTGAGTTGTCTTCAATGTGGAGCAGCGTGCCTTACAGCGGCATGAATGCGGGCAGCTGGTGCCAGGGGAACGCGTGTGGGCGAGGGAGGGGGTTTGGGTGGGTCAGGGTGGTTAGAAGCGGGCGTGGGTAGTGTCCGTACTGTTAGGGAGCGCAGTACTTTCAAAAACAAATCCTATGATCACGCAAGATCTATCTAGGAGATGCATAGCAATGAGACGGGAGAGTGTGTCCACGTACCCTCATAGGCCGAAAGCGGAAGCGTTTATTAATGCGGTTGATGTAGTCGAACTTCTTCGTGATCCAAGTACCGAACGTACGGCACCTCCGCGTTTAGCACACGTTCAGCTCGATGACGTCCCTCGTGCTCTTGATCCAGTTGAGGATGAGGGTTAGTTCCATCAGCATGACGGCATGGCGACGGTGATGATGATGTTACCAGCGCAGGGCTTCGCCTAAGCACTACGTCGATATGACAGAGGTGTGTAATTGTGGACGGGGGCACCGCACACGGTTAAGAGAAGACTTGGTGTGTTCTAGGGTGCCCCTTGCCCCTGTATATAAAGGAGGGAGGAGGAGGAGGCTGTCCCTAGAGGGGGCGCGCCAAGGAGGGGAGTCCTACTTGGACTCCCGGTCCAAGTAGGATTCGCCCCCCCCCCCACCACCACCTTTCCTATTCCAACTAGGAGAAGGAGGGAAGGGGAAGAAGGGAGAAGGAAGGAGAGGGGGGCGCCGCCCCCTCCTAGTCCAATTCGGACTAGCCCATGGGGGGGCGCACGGCCACCCCTTGTGGCCCTTCTCTCCTTTCCCCTAAAGCCCATTAAGGCTCCACAACTCCCTGGGGGGTTCCAGTAACCTACCGGTACTCCAAAAAATACCCGAACTTCTCCGAAACCTTTCCGACGTCCGAATATAGCCTTCCAATATATCAATCTTTATGTCTCGACCATTTCGAGACTCCTCGTCATGTCCGTGATCTCATCCGGGACTCCGAACAAACTTCGGTCATCAAAACACATAACGAATAATACAAAGCGTCATCGAACGTTAAGCGTGCGGACCCTACGGGTTTGAGAACTATGTAGACATGACCGAGACACATCTCTACTCAATAACCAATAGCGGAACCTGGATGCTCATATTGGCTCCTACATATTCTACGAAGATCTTTATCGGTCAAACCGCATAACAACATACGTTGTTCCCTTTGTCATCGGTATGTTACTTGCCCGAGATTCAATCGTCGGTATCATCATACCTAGTTCAATCTCGTTATGAGTAAGTCTCTTTACTTGTTCTGTAATACTTCATCATGCAACTAACTCATTAGTCACATTGCTTGCAAGGCTTATAGTGATGAGCATTACCGAGAGGGCCTAGAGATACCTCTTCGAAACACGGAGTGACAAATCCTAATCTCGATCTATGCCAACCCAACAAACACCTTCGGATACACCTGTAGAGCACCTTTATAATCACCCAGTTACGTTGTGACATTTGGTATCACACAAGGTGTTCCTTCGGTATTCGGGAGTTGCATAATCTCATAGTCTGAGGAACATGTATAAGTCATGAAGAAAGCAGTAGCAATGAAGCTGTAACGATCATAATGCTAAGCTAACGGATGGGTCATGTCCATCACATCATTCTCCTAATGATGTGATCCCGTTTGTCAAATGACAACACATGTCTATGGTTAGGAAAGATAACCATCTTTGATTAACGAGCTAGTCAAGTAGAGGCATACTAGGGACAGTATGTTTTGTCTATGTATTCACACATGTACTAAGTTTATGGTTAATACAATTCTAGCATGAATAATAAACATTTATCATGAAATAAGGAAATGAATAATAACTTTATTATTGCCTCTAGGGCATATTTCCTTCAGTCTCCCACTTGCACTAGAGTCAATAATCTAGATTACAAAGTAATGATTCTAACACCCATGGAGTTTTGGTGCTGATCATGATCTTCTCGTGGAAGAGGCTTAGTCAACGGGTCTGCAACATTCAGATCCGTATGTATCTTGCAAATCTCTATGTCTCCCTCTGACACTTGATGACGGATGGAATTGAAGCGTCTCTTGATGTCATTGGTTCTCTTGTGAAATCTAGATTCATTCGCCAAGGCAATTGCACCAGTATTGTCACAAAAGATTTTCACTGGATCCGATGCACTAGGTATGACACATAGATTGGATATGAACTCCTTCATTTGCTGCTTCTGAAGCAGCTATGTACTCCGCTTCACACGTAGATCCCGCCATGATGCTTTCCTTGGAACTGCACCAACTGACAGCTCCACCATTCAATAAAAATACGTATCCGGATTGCGACTTAGAGTCATCCGGATCAATGTCAAAGCTTGCATTGACGTAACCGTTTACAATGAGCTCTTTGTCTCCTCCATAAACGAGAAACATATCGTTAGTCCTTTTCAGGTATTTCAGGATGTTCTTGACCGCTATCCAGTGCTCCAATCCGGGATTACTTTGGTACCTCCCTGCTATACTTATAGCAAGGCACACATCAGGTCTGGTACACGACATTGCATACATGATAGAACCTATGGCTGAAGCATAGGGAATGACTTTCATTTTCTCTCTATCTTCTGCAGTGGTCGGGCATTGAGTCTGACTCAACTTCACACCTTGTAACACAGGCAAGAACCCTTTCTTTGACTGATCCATTTTGAACTTCTTCAAAACTTTATCAAGGTATGTGCTTTGCGAAAGTCCAATTAAGCGTCTTGATCTATCTCTATAGATCTTGATGCCCAATATGTAAGCAGCATCACCGAGGTCTTTCATTGAAAAACTCTTATTCAAGTATCCCTTTATGCTATCTAGAAATTCTATATCATTTCCAATCAACAATATGTCATCCACATATAATATTATAAATGCTACAGAGCTCCCACTCACTTTCTTATAAATACAGGCTTCTCCAAAAGTCTGTATAAAACCATATGCATTGATCACACTATCGAAGCATTTATTCCAACTCCGAGAGGCTTGCACCAGTCCATAAATGGATCGCTGGAGCTTGCACAATTTGTTAGCACTCTTTGGATCGGCAAAACCTTCTGGTTGCATCATATACAACTCTTCTTCCAGAAATCCATTCAGGAATGCAGTTTTGACATTCATCTGCCAAATTTCATAATCATAAAATGCAGCAATTGCTAACATGATTCGGACAGACTTAAGCATCGCTACGGGTGAGAAAGTCTCATCATAGTCAACTGCTTGAACTTGTCGAAAACCTTTCGCAACAAGTCGAGCTTTGTAGACAGTAACATTACTGTCAGCGTCTGTCTTCTTCTTGAAGATCCATTCATTTTCTATGGCTTGCCGATCATCGGAAAAATCCACCAAAGTCCACACTTTGTTCTCATACATGCATCCCATCTCAGATTTCATGGCTTCAAGCCATTTCATGGAATCTGGGCTCATCATCGCTTCCTAATAGTTCGTAGGTTCACCATGGTCTAGTAACATGACTTCCAGAACAGGATTACTGTACCACTCTGGTGCGGATCATACTGATCTGGAAGACCTACGAGGTTCTATAATAACTTGATCTAAAGTTTCATGATCATCATCATTAGCTTCCTCACTAATTGGTGTAGCAATCACTGGAACTGATTGTGATGAACTACTTTCTGATTCGGGAGAAGGTACATTTACCTCATCAAGTTCTACTTTCCTCTCACTCGCTTCTTTCGAGAGAAACTCCTTCTCTAGAAAGGATACATTCTTAGCAACGAATATCTTGCCTTCGGATCTGTGGTAGAAGGTGCACCAACAGTTTCCTTTGGGTATCCTATGAAGACACACTTCTCCGATTTGGGTTTGAGATTATCAGGTTGAAGCTTTTTCACATAAGCATTGCAGCCCCAAACTTTAAGAAACAACAACTTTGGTTTCTTGCCAAACCATAGTTCATAAGGCGTCGTCTCAACAGATTTTGATGGTGCCCTATTTAAAGTGAATGCATCCGTCTCTAAAGCATAACCCCAAAACGATAGCGGTAAATCAGTAAGAGACATTATAGATCGCACCATATCCAATAAAGTACGGTTACGATGTTCGGGCACACCATTTCGCTGTGGTGTTCCAGGCGGCGTGAGTTGCGAAACTATTCCACATTGTTTTGAATGAAGACCAAACTCGTAACTCAAATATTCTCCTCCACATTATTTTCTTGTTACGATGATTTTCCACTTCACTCTAAAATTCTTTGAACTTTTCAAATGTTTCAGACTTATGCTTCATTAATTAGATATACCCATATCTGCTCATATCATCTGTGAAGGTCAGAAAATAAGGATACCCGCCACGAGCCTCAACACTCATTGGACCGCATACATCAGTATGTATTATTTCCAATAAGTCAGTAGGTTGTTCCATTGTTCCAGAGAACGGAGTTTTAGTCATCTTGCCCATAAGGCACGGTTCGCAAGGACCAAGTGATTCATAATCAAGTGATACCAAAAGCCCATCAGCATGGAGTTTGTTCATGCGCTTTACACCGATACGACCCAAATGGCAGTGCCACAAATAAGTTGCACTATCATTATCAACTTTGCATCTTTTGGCTTCAATATTATGAACATGTGTATCTCCACGATCGAGATTCAATAAAAATAGACCACTTAGCAAGGGTGCATGACCATAAAAGATATTACTCATATAAATAGAACAACCATTATTCTCTGATTTAAATGAATAACCGTCTCGCATCAAACAAGATCCAGATATAATGTGCATGCTCAACGCTGGCACCAAATAACAATTATTCAGGTCTAAAACTAACTCAAAGGTAGATGTAGAGGTAGCGTGCCGACGGTGATCACATCGACCTTGGAACCATTTCAAACATGCATCGTTACCCCGTCCTTAGCCAATCTTTGTTTAATCCATAGCCCCTGTCTCGAGTTGCAAATATGAGCAACAGAACCAGTATCAAATACCCAGACGCTACTGCAAGAATTAGTAAGGTACACATCAATAACATGTATATCAAATATACCTTTCACTTTGCCATCCTTCTTATCCGCCAAATACTTGGGGCAGTTCCGCATCTAGTGACTAGTCCCTTTGTAGTAGAAGCACTCAGTTTCAGGCTTAGGTCCAGACTTGGGTTTCTTCTCCTGAGCAGCAACTTTCTTGCCGTTCTTCTTGAAGTTCCCCTTCTTCCCTTTGCCCTTTTTATTGAAACTAGTGGTCTTGTTGACCATCAACACTTGATGCTCCTTTTTGATTTCTACCTCTGTAGCCTTTAGCATTGCGAAGAGCTCGGGAATTGTATTGTTCATCCCTTGCATATTATAGTTCATCACAAAGCCTTTATAGCTTGGTGGCAGTGATTGAAGAACTTTGCCAATGACACTATCATCAGGAAGATTGACTCCCAGCTGAGTTAAGTGGTTATGATACTCAGACATTCCGAGTATGTGTTCACTGGCAGAACTATTCTCCTCCATTTTGCAGCTATAGAACTTGTTGGAGACTTCATATCTCTCAATTCGGGCATTTGCTTGAAATATTAACTTCAACTCTTGGAACATCTCATATGCTCCATGATGTTCAAAATGTCTTGGAAGTCCCGATTCTAAGCCGTAAAGCATGGCACACTGAACTATCGAGTAGTCATCAGCTTTGCTCTGCCAAACATTCTTAACATCATCAGTAGCATCTGCAGTAGGCCTAGCAAAGCGGTGCTTCTAGGATGTAATTCTTTAATGCAACAACGAGAATAATCCTCAAGTTACGTACCCAGTCCATGTAATTGCTACCATCATCTTTCAACTTAGCTTTCTCACGGAACGCATTAAAATTCAAAGGAACGGTAGCACGGGCCATTGATCTACAATAACAAAGACATGCAAAATAACTATCAGGACTAAGTTCATGATAAATTAAAGTTCAGTTAATCATATTACTTAAGAACTCCCACTTAGATAGACATCCCTCCAGTCATCTAAATGATCATGTGATCCAAATAGACTAAACCATATCTGATCATCACGTGAGATGGAGTAGTTTTCAATGGTGAACATCACTATGTTGATCGTATCTACTATATGATTCACGTTCGACCTTTCGGTCTCAGTGTTCCGAGGCCATATCTGCATATGCTAGGCTCGTCAAGTTTAACCCGAGTATTATGCATGTGCAAAACTGGCTTGCACCCGTTGTATGTGAATGTAGAGCTTATAAGACCCGATCATCATGTGGTGTCTCGGCACGACGAACTGTAGCAACGAGGCATACTCAGGGAGAACACTTGTACCTTGAAATTTAGTAAGGGGTCATCTTATAATGCTACAGCCGTACTAAGCAAAATAAGATGCATAAATGATAAACATCACATGCAATCAAAATAAGTGACATGATATGGCCATCATCATCTTGTGCTCATGATCTCCATCACCGAAGCATCGTCATGATCTCCATCGTCACCGGCACGACACCTTGATCTCCATCGTAGCATCATTGTCGTCTCACCAACTATTGCTCCTAAGACTATTGCTACCGCTTACTGATAAAGTAAAACAATTACATGGCGATTGCATTGCATACAATAAAGCGACAACCATATAGCTCCTTCCAGTTGCCGATAACTTTGTTACAAAACATGATCATCTCATACAACAATTTATATCACATCATGTCTTGACTATATCATATCACAGAAAGCCCTGCAAAAACAAGTTAGATGTCCTCTACTTTTTTGTTGCAAGTTTTACGTGGCTGCTACGGGCTTCTAGCAAGAACCGTTCTTACCGACGCATCAAAACCACAACGATTTTTCGTCAAGTGTGTTGTTTTAACCTTAAACAAGGACCACCCATAGTCAAACTTGATTCAACAATTTGGAGAAACAGAAACCCGCCAGCCACCTATGTGCAAAAGCACGTCGGTAGAACCAGTCTCATGAATGCGGTCATGTAATGTCGGCCCGAGCTGCTTCATCCAACAATACCGCCGAATCAAAGTAAGACGGTAGTGGTAAGCAGTATGACTATTATCGCCCACAACTCTTTGTGTTCTACCTGGACATATATCATCCACACATAGACCTGGCTCGGATGCCACTGTTGGGGAACGCAGTAATTTCAAAAAAAATCCTACGATCACACAAGATCTATCTAGGAGATGCATAGCAACGAGAGGGGAGAGTGTGTCCACGTACCATCGTAGACTGAAAGCGGAAGCGTTTAGTAACGCGGTTGATGTAGTCGAACTTCTTCGCGATCCAACCGATCCAAGTACCAAATGTACGGCACCTCCGCGTTCAGCACACGTTTAGCTCGATGACGTCCCTCATGCTCTTGATCCAGTTGAGGATGAGGATGAGTTCCGTCAGCACGACGGTGTGGCAATGGTGATGATGATGTTCCAGCGCAGGGTTTCGCCTAAGCACTACGTCGTTATGACCGAGGTGTGTATAACTGTGGACGGGGGCACCGCACACGGCTAAGAGAAGACTTGGTGTGTTCTAGGAATCCAGATTTCACAAGAGAACCAAGCACATCAAGAGACGCTTCAATTCCATCCGTCATCAAGTGTCGGAGGGAGACATAGAGATTTGCAAGATACATATGGATCTGAATTTGCAGACCCGTTAACTAAGCCTCTTCCACAAGCAAATCATGATCAACACCAAAACTTCATGGGTGTTAGAATCATTACTTTGTAATCTAGATTATTGACTCTAGTGCAAGTGGGAGACTGAAGGAAATATGCCCTTGAGGCAATAATAAAGTTATTATTTATTTCCTTATTTCATGATAAATGTTTATTATTCATGCTAGAATTGTATCAACCGGAAACTTAGTACATGTGTGAATACATAGACAAATAGAGTGTCACTAGTATGCCTCTACTTGACTAGCTCGTTAATCAAATATGGTTAAGTTTCCTAGCCATAGACATGAGTTATCATTTGATAAATGGGATCACATCATTAGAGAATGATGTGATTGACTTGACCCATTCCGCTAGCTTAGCACTTGATCGTTTAGTATGTTGCTATTGCTTTCTTCATGACTTATACATGTTCCTATGACTGAGATTATGCAACTCCCAAATACCGAAGGAACACTTTGTGTGCTACCAAACGTCACAACGTAACTAGGTGACTATAAAGGTGCTCTACATGTGTCTCCGATGGTGTTTGTTGGGTTGGCATAGATCGAGATTAGGATTTGTCACTCCGATTATTGGAGAGGTATCTCTGGGCCCTCTCGGTAATGCACATCACTATAAGCCTTGCAAGCAATGTGACTAATGAGTTAGTTATAGGATGATGTATTACCGAACAAGTAAAGGGACTTGCCGGTAACGAGATTGAACTAGGTATGATGATACCGACGATCGAATCTCGGACAAGTAACATACCGATAACAAAGGGAACAACGTATGTTATTATGCGGTTTGACTGATAAAGATCTTCGTAGAATATGTGGGAGCCAATATGAGCATCCAGGTTCCGCTGTTGGTTATTGTCCGGAGATATATCTCGGTCATGTGTACATAGTTCTTGAACCCATAGGGTCCGCACGCTTAACGTTCAGTGACGATCGAAATTATGAGTTAATGTGTTTGATGTACTGAAGGTTTTTTGGAGTCCCGGATGAGATCATAGACATGACAAGGAGTTTCAGAATGTTTGAGACGTAAAGATCGATATATTGGAAGGCTATATTCGGATATCGGAAAGGTTCTGTGTGGTTCGGGTATTTATCGAAGTACCGGAGAGTTACGGGAATTCGCCGGGGAGTATATGGGCCTTATTGGGCTTTAAGGGAGAGAGGGGCTTCCTAGGGCAGGCCGTGCGCCCCCTCCCCCAAGGCCTAGTCCGAATTGGACTAGGGGGAGGGGCGGTGCCCCCTCCTTCCTTCCCTTCTTTCTTCCCTTTCCTTCTCTCCTACTCCTACTACTTGGAAGGGGGGAATCCTACTCCCGGTGGGAGTAGGACTCCCCAGGGCACGCCATACTAGAGGGCCGGCCCTCCCCCTCCTCCACTCCTTTATATACGGGGGAGGGGCACCCCATAGACACATAAGTTGAGCATTGATCTATTAGCCATGTGCGGTGCCCCCTCCACCATAATCCACCTCGGTCATATCGTTGCAGTGCTTAGAGGAAGCCCTACGCCCGTAGCTTCATCATCACCTGTCAGGACCCCGACTCAATGCCACATCGATCTAGCATGTAACACCTCATATCACTTTGCGGCCTCACGCACGGTATTCCCACGGGTGTCGCCTTACCTTTGCCCAGGACCGTTTGCGCCTTTTGGCACACGTATATGATAGTGTCGCTAGCATCCATATGATAAGGAGCCCGGGCTGACATGGCTAGTCGTAAACCCAAAGTGGCACAAACTTACAGGGACAGGCATCCATGACCCAGCATCGAACGTGTCGGTCATCAGCGAGTGAATCCAGGCTGTAGCACTGGGCTAGCAGGACTCCGGTGAACCGGGCTGTAGCGGGCTAACAGGACTCCGGTATTCATCGCGTGACATTTCCCCGAAGGGACAGACACAGGAACGAAGAAGGACACATGCCGGCCAGCCTAGGTGTTCCGGAGCAGTAGCAAGCTACCATGGCTCGGTGGAAACACTAGGAGACATTTCCCGGTAAGAGAGGCTACTAAAGATAAACAACTAGATGGTCAGATCCCACACATACCAAGCATTTCAATAACATACACACAATATGCTCGATATGTGCAAATACAATATGGCATCACAACATGACTCTACGACTCAAGTAATTTATTCAATAGGCTCCGAGGAGCGAGATATTACAAACATGGGTCTCATGACCCAACAATCAGAGCATACAAGTCAAAGCACATGCGGAAGCTTAACATGTCTGAGTACAGACATCTAGAAATGAAAAAGGTTGAGAAGCCTGACTATCTACCAGATCCTGTCGAGGGCACAAGATCATAGCTGAGGTAACAAGCTAAACATCGAAGCCCACGTGGAACTACTAGTGAGACTGAAGTCTCTCTGCAAAAACATAAATTAAGCAACGTGAGTACAAATGTACCCAGCAAGACTTACATCAGAACTAACTACATATGCATCATTATCAACAAAGGGGATGGTGGGGTTTAACTGCAGCAAGCCAGCTTTGACTCGGTGGCTATCTTGAACTACGACTGCAAGTAACTCTTTTGAGGTGGCGCACACGAGTCCACATATTCACCATATCAATACACCACTATGGATCCGCTCTCGTCTCCCTACGAGAACGCCGTCCATAGCACTCACGCTTATCTTGCGTATTTTAGAGTATCCACTTTCACTTGTCTATGAACTGATATAAGTAACCCAGAAGTCCTTTACCGCGGACATGGCTATTCGAATAGATGATGTTAACCCTGCAGGGGTGTACTTCTTCATACATGTTTCCACCACTTAGCGTCTGCACACGACATGTGCTCGGCAGACTTCAAGCGAAAGCTGACGTGGGTGTAGACCACGACCTACCTAAACACTCAAGTCTCTAGTACAGGTTTATCGCCTATTCGGGTTCCATCCATGAGGAGATCCGGCCGGAGTTTCGCTCACAGCCCCAAACGATGTGAACAGGGTTCCGTGACACCAAACGGGCGCCCGGTATACCCGGCCACGTGCCTACCACATCACAGCCCACCCCTCCGATCAGCGCTGTGCACGGCCTCCAGCATACTACAAACACCAGAAACTACTTGCAACTCCTGGACAGAGGACTTGGGTGAATAAGAAGTCGAGCGGGGTCATATTTCAGGGCCCAATGTATGGTAGTAGCTGAATCATGGATCACAAACACAGAACTCAGTTCCTGAGGACGGCTGCAATGAGACAACCCACCATGTACTCCTACATGGCCTCTCACCGCTACCTTCACCAAATCGTGTTCACACTCTTAGCTCACACACAGTAGGACATGTTCACACACCTCTGATTCATCCCCGATGAATCAGACCTGACTCAACTCTAAGCAGTAGCAGGCATGACAAACAAACATGAATGAGTAGGCACAACAGGGCTCAAACAACTCCTACTCATGCTAGTGGGTTTCATCTATTTACTGTGGCAATGACAGGTCATGTAAAGGATAAAGGGGTTCAGCTACCGCAGCAAGTAACAGATGAATCGGTGTTGTCCTAATGCATTAAAAGAGAGCAGGAGCGAGAGAGTAGGATTGTATCGGAATGAACAAGGGGGTTTTGCTTGCCTGGCACTTCTGAAGATAACATTGAGTCTTCATCAGTGTCAACGATCACATCATCGATACAACGTCTATCGAGGGGGAACAACACCGGCAAACACAGAAGAAACATGATCAATGCAATGCACAATATGATGCATGCTATGACATGGCAATATGAATATGTTTTGAGCTAATGCAACTAGCAACAGATTAAATGAAGTTGGTTTGAATACAAGATTCAAATTCCAACTCCATATATGGTTATTTAAATGCCCTTTATTTGTTTTGTCCAAAACAGAGGACAAACATTGTTCAAACATGCATGAAAATGGTACAGATGGATTCCTTGAATTTTCCTGATAATTTTTCATATATAAATTATTTAATTTGGAGTTACGGTTGAATTTCTATGAATTTTAGAAGTTTATACAATTTTCTGGAATAATAAATCATTTAAGATTTATTTAAATTCCAGAAAGGAATTATTGCGTCAGCATGACCTCATAGTGACGTCAGCAGGTCAACGGGCGCCGTCCAGGTCAAACTGACCTGTGGGCCCTGCGTGTCAGTGTCTGGACTAACTAACCTAATTAAAATTAACCCTAACAAACTTGGTTAGTCGGGCGGGGCCCGCATGTCAGTGGGAGAGAGGGGAGAGTCAAACTGGGCAGTGGGGTCAACCCACGCCGGTCAAGGGTCAACGGTCGCCGGCGTTTAGCCGGCGGCGAGCCCGACGCGACGGCGAGAGTGGTTTTGGCCGTTTCGGCAACCAAACGAGCCGCGGAGGGTGGCTATGGGTAGCTGGGAACATGCCGCAACTTCTGGTGGAGTCGGTTGGGGTCGGGGCGGCCGGAATCGGCGCCGGCGACGACTTAGGTGGCCGCCGGAGTTCGGTTGCGCGCGGGGTCGCGTTTCAGTGCGTAGAAGAGCGGGGCAAGGGGCTAGAAGGGTGCTACGCATCGTGAGGAGTAGGTTGGACACTCCAGGGTGACCATTTGGTCACCGGAGCATCGTCGACAGCGAGCTCAGGCGGCGGTGCATCTCGGTCATCAAGGGGGCGACGGCTATGGCAATCAAACGAAGAGGGGAAGAGGGGGAAACGGTGGCGGAGCTCACAGCGGGTGCAGCGGTGGCCTCGGCGAGGTCGGGGACGGTCCGGAGCCGACGAATTTGACGGTGATGGCCGGCGGGTCCGAGGTAGAAGACGAGCTCGGTGAGGCCGTTCGGGGGCTTCTGGAGGGGCAAGGCTCAGTGAGGTGGGTCGAGGATGGAGTGGCGGAGCTTGTGGGCTGGTCGGGGAAGCGAGGGAGGCCCAGTGGCCGTGGTGGCAGTGGACGGCGGCGACGAGCGCGCTCGGGCGCGAGAGGGGGAGAGCAGAGAAGGGAGAAGGGGTCGGGAGAGAGTGAGAGAGAGGAGCGAGGGGGCTGCGTGGCTTCACCCGAAGAGGCCAGGGCGAAGCGGCAAGCAGGAGGTGGCCGGGGCGGCGTCGGCGCTCGCCACGCCTCGCCTCTGTCCTTCTGGCGAGGGAGGAAGACGACAGGGGAGGGAGGCGGCGGTGGGCTGGGCCGGAACGGAAGCTGGGCCGGCTCTGCTGCAGGTGAGCGCCAGGTAAGTGGCTGGGCTCTCTCTTTTTTATATATTTCTGTTCTGTTTTCTATTTAATTGCCACTGAATTCAAATTCAAACAAATTTGAAAACAGTGCCAAAACTCCCCTGGATAATTTTATGTCTCTTAAGGTCTACTCCTCATAAACATAAAATATCTCAGGGCATTTGAAAATATATTCATTATATATTATGAATATAACTCCAAATTCAAATAAAATATTGATTTAAAATCAGAGCCCAAATAATTCCTTAGAAATGTCCCAAAATTTTGGTTTGATTTATAACTCTTGCCAAAATTGTCAGAGCTATTTCTAGGGCATTTTGGATTTACTGATTGCAATTTTAGGGTTTCTTGCCCCTTTATTAAAATGATTTCCGAGGCTTTCAATTTCCTCATTTCAACTTTCAGAATATAGACATGATGCACACATGAAGCTAGCCTAGAGCATTACCAGAAGCTAGGGATGTGACATCACCATCATCATGCCTTCATGCTGACAAAACTCTCCCTCGACACTCTACTGGATCGTGAGTTCGTGGGAAGTCACCGAGCCGAACGTGAGCAGATCACGGAGGTGCCGTACTTTCGGTACTAAGATCGGTCGGATCGTGAAGACGTACGACTACATCAACCGCGTTGTCATAACGCTTCCACTTACGGTCTACGAGGGTACGTGGACAACACTCTCCCCTCTCGTTTCTATGCATCGCCATGATCTTGCGTGTTCCTAGGAAATTTTTGAAATTACCGCTTTCCCCAACAGTGGCATCCGAGCCAGGTTTATGCGTAGATGTTATATGCACGAGTAGAACACAAGTGAGTTGTGGACGATAATAGTCATACTGCTTACCAGCATGTCATACTTTGACTCGGCGGTATTGTTGGATGAAGCGGCCCGGACCGACATTACACATACGCTTACGCGAGACTGGTTCTACTGATGTGCTTCGCACACAGGTGGCTGGTGGGTGTCAGTTTCTCCAACTTTAGTTGAATCGAGTGTGGCTACGCCTGGTCCTTGTTGAAGGTTAAAACAGCATATACTTGATGAAAAATCGTTATGGTTTTGATCCGTAGGTAAGAACGGTTCTTGCTCAGCCCGTAGCAGCGACGTAAAACTTGCAACAACAAAGTAGAGGACGTCTAACTTGTTTTTGCAGGGCATGTTGTGATGTGATATGGTCAAGACATGATGCTAAATTTTATTGTATGAGATGATCATTTTTTGTAACAGAGTTATCGGCAATTGGCAGGAGCCATATGGTTGTCGTTTTATTGTATGCAATGCAATCGCCCTGTAATTGTTTTTACTTTATCACTAAGTGGTAGCGATAGTCGTAGAAACAATAGTTGGCAAGACGACAACGATGCTATGATGGAGATCAAGGTGTCCCGCCGATGACGATGGTGATCATGACGGTGCTTTGGAGATGGAGATCAAAGGCACAAGATGATGATGGCCATATCATATCACTTATATTAATTGCATGTGATGTTTATCTTTTATGCATCTTATTTTGCTTAGTTCGACGGTAGTATTATAAGATGATCCCTTACTAAACTTCAAGGTATAAGTGTTCTCCCTGAGTATGCATCGTTGCGACAATTCTTCATGCCGAGACACCACGTGATGATCGGGTGTGGTAGGCTCTACGTTCACATACAATGGGTGCAAGCCAGTTTTGCACACGCAGAATACTCGGGTTAAACTTGATGACCCTAGCATATGCAGATATGGCCTCGGAACACTAGAGACCGAAAGGTCGAGCGTGAATAATATAGTAGATATGATCAACATAGTGATGTTCACCATTGAAAACTACTCCATCTCACGTGATGATCGGACATGGTTTAGTTGATTTGGATCACGTAATCATTTAGATGACTAGAGGGATGTCTATCTAAGTGGGAGTCCTTAAGTAATATGATTAATTGAACTTTAATTTATCATGAACTTAGTCCTGATAGTATTTTGCAAATAATGTTGTAGATCAATAGCTCGCATTGTTGCTTCCCTATGTTTTTATGTTCCTAGAGAAAACTGAGTTGAAAGATGATAGTAGCAATGATGCGGACTGGGTCCGTAATCTGAGGTTTATCCTCATTGCTGCACAGAAAATTATGTCCTCGATGCACCTAGGTGACAAACCTATTGCAGGAGCAGATGCAGACGTTATGAACGTTTGGCTAGCTCAATATGATGGCTACTTGATAGTTTAGTGCACCATGCTTTACGGCTTAGAATCGGGACTTCAAAGATTTTTTGAACGTCATGGATCATATGAGATGTTCCAGGAGTTGAAGTCAATATTTCAAGAAAATACCTGAGTTGAGAGATATGAAGTCTCCAACAAGTTCTATAGCTAAAAGATGGAGGAGAATAGCTCAAGCAGTGAGCATGTGCTCAGATTATCTGGGTACTACAATCGCTTGAATCAAGTGTGAGTTAATCTTCCAGATAAGATAGTGATTGACAGAGTTCTCTAGTCACCATCACCAAATTACTGGAACTTCGTGATGAACTATAGTATGCAAGGGATAACGAAAACAATTCCCGAGCTCTTCGTGATGCTGAAGTCGACGAAGGTAGAAATCAAGAAAGATCATCAAGTGTTGATGATTGACAAGACCACTAGTTTCAAGAAAAGGGCAAAGGGAAAGAAAGGGAATTTCAAGTAGTATGAAAAGCAAGTTGTCACTCCCGTGAAGAAGCCTAAAGCTGGACCGAAGCCTGAAACTGGGTGCTTCTACTACAGAGGAAATGGTCACTGGAAGCGGAAATACCCTGAATATTTGGTGGACAAGAAGGATGGCAAAGTGAACAAGGGTATATTTCATATACAGGTTATTGATGTGTACCTTACTAGTGTTTATAGTAGCCCCTGGCTATTTGATACTTGTTCAATTGCTAAGATTAGTAACTTGAAATTGGAGTTACAGAATAAACAGAGACTAGTTGAGGGTGAAGTGATGATGAGTGGTGGAAGTAGTTCCAAGATTGATATGCTCATCGTCGCACACTCCCTATACTTTCGAGATTAGTGTTGAACCTTAATAAATGTTATTTGGTATTTGCGTTGAGCATAAATATGATTAGATCATGTTTATTGCGATACGATTATCCATCTAAGACAGAATAAATTGTTATTCTGTTTACATGAATAAAACCTTCGATGGTCATACACCCAATGAAAATAGTTTGTTGGATCTCGATCATAGTGATACACATATTCATAATATTGATGCCAAAAGATGCAATGTTGATAATGATAGTGCAACTTATTTGTGGCACTGCCGTTTGGGTCATATCGGTGTAAAGAGCATGAAGAAACTCCATAAATATGGACTTTTGGAATCACTTGATTATGAATCATTTGATGCTTGCGAACCGTGCCTTGTGGGCAAGATGACTAAAACTCCGTTCTCCGGAACAATGGAACAAGCTAGTGACTTATTGGAAATAATACATACCGATGTATGCAGTCCAATGAGTGTTGATGCTCGTGGAGGGTATCATTATTTTCTGACCTTCACAGATGATTTGAGAAGATATATCTACTTAATGAAACACAAGTCTGAAACATTTGAAAAGTTCAAAGATTTTCAGAGTGAAGTGGAGAATCATCGTAACAAGAAAATAGAAGTTTCTACGATCTGATCGTGGAGGAGAATATTTGAGTTACGAGTTTGGCCTTCATTTAAAACAATGTGGAATAGTTTCACAACTCACACCACATGGAACACCACAGCGTAATGGTGTTTCCGAACATCGTAATCACGCTTTATTGGATATGGTGCGATCTATGATGTCTCTTACCAGGTTACCACTATCATTTTGGGGTTATGCATTAGAGACAACTACATTCACGTTAAAACAGGGAACCATCAAAATCCGTTGAGACGATGCCTTATGAACTATGGTTTGTCAAGAAACCAAAGTTGTCGTTTCTTAAAGTTTGGGGCTGCGATGCCTACGTGAAAAAGCTTCAACCTAATAAGCTCGAACCCAAATCAGAGAAGTGCGTCTTCATAGGATACCCAAAGGAAACTATTGGGTAGACCTTCTATCACAGATCCGAAGGAAAAATCTTTGTTGCTAAGAATGGGTCCTTTCTAGAAAAGGAGTTTCTCTCGAAAGAAGTGAGTGGGAGGAAAGTAGAACTTGATGAGGTAATTGTACCTTCTCCCAAATTGGAAAGTAGTTCATCACATAAATCGGTTCCAGTGATTCCTGCACCAATTAGTGAGGAAGCTAATGATGATGATCATGAAACTTCAGATCAAGTTATTACCGAACCTCGTAGGTCTTCCAGAGTACAATCCACACCAGAGTGGTACGGTAATCCTATTCTGGAAGTCATGTTACTAGACCATGATGAACCTATGAACTATGAGGAAGCGATGATGAGCCCAGATTCCGCAAAACGGCTTGATGCCATGAAATCTGAGATAGGATCCATGTATGAGAACAAAGTGTGGACTTTGGTTGACTTGCCCGATGATCAGCAATGCCATAGAATATAAATGGATCTTCAAGAGGAAGACGAACGCTGATAGTAGTTTTACTATCTACAAAGCTCGAATTGTCGCAAAAAGTTTTCGACAAGTTCAAGGTGTTGAATATGATGAGATTTTCTCACTCGTATCGATGCTTAAGTCTGTCCGAATCATGTTAGCAATTGCCACATTTTATGAAGTCTGGCAAATGTATGTCAAAACTGCATTCCTTAATGGATTTATTAAAGAAGAGTTGTATATGATGCAACCAGAAGGTTTTTTCAATCCTAAAGGTACTAACAAAGTGTGCGAGCTCTAGTGATCCATCTATGGACTGGTGCAAGCATCTCGGAGTTAGAATATACGCTTTAATGAGTTGATCAAAGCATATAGTTTTATACAGACTTGCGGTGAAGCCTGTATTTATAGGAAAGTGAGTGGGAGCACTACAGCCTTTCTGATAAGTATATGTGAATGACATATTGTTGATTAGAAATAATGTAGAATTTTCTAGAAAGCATAAAGGAGTGTTTGAAAGGAGTCTTTCAAATAAAGACCCCGGTGAAGCTGCTTACACATTGAGCATCAAGATCTATAGAGATAGATCAAGACGCTTGATAAGATTTTTCAATGATTACATACCTTGATAAGATTTTGAAGTAGTTCCAAATGGAACATTCAAAGAAGGAGTTCTTGCCTGTGTTTCAAGGTGTGAAGTTGAGTAAGACTCAAAACCCAACCATGGCAGAAAATAGAAAGAGAATGAAAAATCATTCAATATGCCTCAGTCATAGGTTCTATAAAGTATGTTGTGCTATGTACCAGACCTATTGTGTTCCTTGCCATGAGTTTGGAAAGGGGGTACAATAGTGATCTAAGAGTTGATCACTGGACAACGGTTAAAATTATCCTTAGTGAAGATTAAGGAAATGTTTCTCGGTTATGGAGGTGATAAAGAGTTCGTCATAAAAAGTTACATCGATGCAAGCTTTTACACCGATCCGGATGACTCTAAGTCTCAATCTGGATACATATTGAAAGTGGGAGCAATTAGCTAGAGTAGCTCCATGCAGAGCATTGTAGACATAGAATATTTGCAAAATACATACAGCTCTGAATGTGACAGACCCGTTGACTAAACTTCTCTCACAAGCAAAAACATGATCACACCTTAGTACTGTTTGGGTGTTAATCACATAGCGATGTGAACTAGATTACTGACTCTAGTAAACACTTTGAGCGTTGGTCACATGGCGATGTGAACTATGGGTGTTAATCACATGGTGATGAGAACTATTGGTGTTAAATCACATAGTGATGTGAACTAGATTATTGACTCTAGTGAAAGTGGGAGACTGGAGGAAATATGCCCTAGAGGCAATAATAAAGTTATTATTTATTTCCTTATTTCATGATAAATATTTATTATTCATGCTAGAATTGTATTAACCGGAAACTTAGTACATGTGTGAATACACAGACAAACAGAGTGTCACTAGTATGCCTCTACTTGACTAGCTCGTTAATCAAAGATGGTTAAGTTTCCTAGCCATAGACATGAGTTGTCATTTGATAAAAGGGATCACATCATTAGAGAATGATGTGATTGACTTGACCCATTCCATTAGCTTAGCACTTGATCGTTAAGTATGTTGCTATTCCTTTCTCCATGACTTATACATGTTCCTATGACTATGAGATTATGCAACTCCCGAATACCGGAGGAACACTTTGTGTGCTACCAAACGTCACAACGTAACTGGGTGATTATAAAGGTGCTCTACAGGTGTCTCCAATGGTGTTGGTTGGGTTGGCATAGATCGAGATTAGGATTTGTCACTCCGATTGTCGGAGAGGTATCTCTAGGCCCTCTCGGTAATGCACATCACTATAAACGTTGCAAGCAATGTGACTAATGAGTTAGTTACAGGATGATGTATTACGGAATGAGTAAAGAGACTTGCCGGTAACGAGATTGAACTAGGTATGATGATACCGACGATCGAATCTCGGACAAGTAACATACCAATGACAAAGGGAACAACATATGTTGTTATGAGGTTTGACCGATAAAGATCTTCGTAGAATATGTGGGAGCTAATATGAGCATCCAGGTTCCGCTATTGGTTATTGATCGGAGATATATCTCGGTTATGTCTACATAGTTCTCAAACCCGTAGGGTCCGCATGCTTAACATTCGGTGACGATCGGTATTATGAGTTAATGTGTTTTGATGTACTGAAGGTTTTTTGGAGTCCCGGATGAGATCATAGACCTGACAAGGCATTTCAGAATGTTCGAGACGTAAAGATTGATATATTGGAAAGCTATATTCGGACATCGGAAAGTTTCTGAGTGGTTCGGGTATTTATCGGAGTACCGGAGAGTTACGGGAATTCACCGGGGAGTATATGGGCCTTATTGGGCTTTAAGGGAGAGAGAGAGAGGGGCTTCCTAGGGCAGCCCCCCCCATACCTAGTACGAATTGGACTAGGGGGAGGAGCGGCGCCCCCTCCTTCCTTGCCTTCTTTCTTCCCTTTCCTTCTCTCCTACTCCTACTACTTGGAAGGGGGGAATCCTACTCCCGGTGGGAGTAGGACTCCCCAGGGCGCGCCATAGTATAGGGTCGGCCCTCCCCCTCCTCCACTCCTTTATATACGGGGGAGGGGGGCACCCCATAGACACACAAGTTGATCATTGATCTCTTAGCTATGTGCCGCGCCCCCCTCCACCATAATCCACCTCGGTCATATCGTTGCAGTGCTTAGGCGAAGCCCTGCACTGGTAGCTTCATCATCACCGTCATCACGCCGTCGTGCTGACAAAACTCTCCCTCGACACTCTGCTGGATCGTGAGTTCATGGGACGTCACCGAGCCGAACGTGTGTAGATCGCGGAGGTGCCGTACTTTCGGCACTTAGATCGGTCGGATCGTGAAGACGTACGACTACATCAACCACGTTGTCATAACGCTTCCGCTTAAGGTGTACGAGGGTACATGGACAACACTTTCCCCTCTCGTTGCTATGCATCGCCATGATCTTGTGTGCGCGTAGGAAATTTTTGAATTTACCGCGTTCCCCAACAGTCTGGGTCGTCATGCCGATTGATATAGTCCTGATTTCAATGGCTTCCATGGTCCGGACAGTGGTCCGGACATATGGCGGCAGTTTGAGGGTCTGTGTTGGAGATTCCCTAAGTAGGCTATAAGAATTTAACTATTACATGTTTGCTTAGTTAGAGAAGAGAGGAAATGATAGAGAAAAGAAGCGCATTATAAGTTACGAGCTAGCTGCAGCACGAGTCCCAGGACACTTTGGGAGAATGTAAGGTGGATTAGCTATTAATAAAGTAGTTCATTAAACTTACTGTTGTACATGTCGGTTATTAGGTTGACTATATATGACGTGACAACTTTTTATATCTGACACTGTACTGGGAACCCTGATGGATTGAGCATATCACTGTCCATCTAACCATCCAACTACAGGGATATCATCGAAGATGCCCAGAAAACTTGGTTAACAATACAGTCAACAATCAGATATAAAAAGTTGTCACGTCATATATTGTCAACCTAATAACCGGCATGTAAAATAGTAAGCTTAATGTACTACTTTATTAATAGCTAATCCACCTTATATTCTCATAAAGTGTCCTAGGACTCGTGCTGCAGCTAGCTCCTAACTTATAGCGCGCTTCTTTTCTCTATCATTTTCTCTCTTCTCTAACTATGCAAAAATGTAATAGTTAAATTCTTATAGCCTACTTAGGAAATCTCCAACACAGACCCTCTGATGCTCCCATTTATTCTGAATTTATTTCAGAATTTCCGGCGATGCGAGACGATATGTCGGCTCAGTCTCTCGGAGGTGCTCATAGGGATAGGGTGTGCGTGTGTGCTCATAGGGATGATTGTATGAGTGTATATATGAGCGCTTACGTTTGTACTGTGTTGAAAAAACAGTATGTGGCCACAATACGGAAACGCCCCACCCTCTTCTTCGCCGCGGCTTCCGCAATAATCCTACATCTACATAGCTATTATGGACTTCTTCTAAAACAATCATTATGTAGTATTTACTACATAAGACCATCTACAGTTGTGGACAACGAATTCAAGCCCTCAAATGCCCGTGAACGCGCCTACGGGTACTGACCAGTCATGCCTTAAATTTGATACTCTGCATCCGGATACCTCATACAACAAACCTTATGTCCATACAAAAGCATGCAAACGATGAAATCCACATATTACATAGATCAAGTAAACCAATACTACCTTAATTCTCGTCGGAGATGTCCACTATCTCCGTACATGACCCTGGGTACATGGGCAGCAACCGCAGCTCCAGCTCCTACAGCTCCTTCGGCTAATCCACATCGACCTCTACCTCCATCTCCGCTTCCACCTCGTCGAAGAGTGCGTCGGTCATCGCCATTCTTGCTAGATAAACTGCCAGTTGGCCTATACATAGTCCGCATCCTGGATAATCTGCTGCTCCGCCATCTCGGCCGCTTGGGCCACCGCGAACTCCGGCTCCATGTCCTCCATATTGAAGCCTATAGCTAGCGCCAGCTCCTCCTCTGGCGACTCTGCCTCATTCTCCTCCGGATCCGACACCTCCATTGGAGCCGGATGCTTCTCCTCTTCCTCCTCCTCCTCCTCGTCCTCCTCCTCCTCTGTCTGCTGCTCCTAATCCTCCTCCGGCTACGGCGGTCCGAAGGCAGGCCGGCAGCGATGGGGGCAACACACATCGCCCGGATCTTCTGCTTAATCTGGAACTGGCGCTCCGGCATGAGCATTGCATATGTGGTCTTTTTTTGCCGAACCATGGCGAAGTCAGAGGGCGTGGGAAGAGCGATGGACTGGGAGAGCAATGGATGGGCTCGGGATGGCAGCACGGAGAGGGAGGAGGTGGAGTGGCTAGGGTTGGGGACGCCGACCGGTTTAAATAGCCGGATTTGGCCTCGGGCAGCGGGCCAGAGTGGCGCCACGCGACGTTCACACCCCCACCGGAGGAGACATCTGTCGTACCATTGAGTTTTCAGTCGATTCTGTGTGGGACCCATCATCAGTCTGATGTGGCGGACGCGCCTAGGTACCCCATATCCACCCTATATTTCTACTGGATATGAGGGGTGCCGGTCTGGTTGGGCGTTTGAGACACGTTTGAGGAGTCCGTCTGGATCGGTTTTTGTAACCGGTAACTGGTGGGTCGTTTGTCCAAGCATTTGAACCGGATTTAGGGCACCGTGTTGTAGATGCTCTAACCTTCCTCTAAACAGGGCCGGCCCTGAGATTTCGGGGGCCCGCGGCAAAACTACTTGAGGCCCCTTAATATAAAACCACAATATCCAAAGAACATTCGTTGGAAGGAGTGGCATTTGCGAACGTTTTCCCTCGAGTTTTAGTTATAAGGAGATGCCATTTTCTTCACAAGAGCTTGCCATGTTTTGACATAGAAGACAATTTTCTTTCCATAAAATGACTGTTTGATCATGATTCAAGGGATGTGTGCCCGCTCGCTAGGACATCCCTCCCATGAATTTTCGCCAGTTAACATTTCCCATAATATATGCATCAAAATAATAAATAATATATGCACATATAAGCTGATAAGAATAAACAGTTAAAGTGTGGAGAAAAGCAATATTAAGAAACAAAAAAAGTAATCCTCTTAGCTAGTGACTTGCATCTCGCCTCTGGATGATGACGTGGGGGCAAGCGATGGAGCGTCTCCATTGTTGGTGGGTGTGACACAACGGCATAGAAAAAACAATGCATTACACACGAGACGACACACTTGATCGAGATCAAACGAAGCATCATAGGGGGGGGGGGGGCAATGTTAGCATGGTGCATTGTGTTGTTCACCACCACTTTTAGTTCCGCAGTGGTTACTAATTTGGGTTAGATCAAGTAGTGGCGGAGAACAAGAAAAAATATTAGTGTGAAAGAGTTGATATTATGCATTAAAATTATAGTTTAAATAGCCGGCTATAGCGGAGCTATAGCCTTTTCAGCAGGGTGCCACTAAATGGTCGCCTTCACAAATAGCTCGCTATAGCTGATTTGGAGGCCCGCCACTACGCCGCTATTTAAAACATTGATAAAAATAAGATAGTAAACTAAATAATCCATTCACTAATAAAGTGTGTAACTACTTAATGAAATCAATAAATGTACCGAACATGCTAGAGGAAAACAAGGAAATTATCTTTGGGTGTGGCAAGATGAAAGCAAATAGACCACAGAAAGGACTCTGATAGTTAGTGTGTTTTTTAAATCATACATTAGTGTTTTTTACCACAATTGTACTGTGGTATTTTTCATGACGAGAACTGTACCGTAGTGTTGTGCGAGCGGGGCGGCTGCCCCGGGCCCCCGAACGGAAGGGGTCCCAGGAAGTGCTATCTTCTAGTGGTGGAGGTGCTATCTTCTAGTGATGGAGGAGCCAGCAAGAAGCTATGGCGTCTGCTACTACTCGATCCTTTTTTTTCCTGTAACTTACGAAGGCGGCGGCGCCATGGGTGCTGACCGTTGGTCCATGACGTGTAAGGATAATTTACTTTTAATTAGAAAAACTGCCAGTTGGCAAGCACATTCATAAACCTGCTGTCAAGAAGAAAACATAGTGCTAGAGTTGCTACACAACACTATGGTACAGTTCTCCTCACGAAAAATACCATGATACAACTGTGGTAAAAAAAACACTAAGGTGTGATTTAAAAAACACACTAACTACCAGAGTCCTTTCTGTGGTCTCTTTGCTTTCATCTTGCTACACCTAAAGATAAGTTCCTTGTTTTCTTCAAGCATGTTCGGTACAATTATTGATTTTATTAAGCAGTTACACACTTTATTAGTGAATGAATTATTTAGTTTACTATCTTATTTTTATTAATGTTTTAAATAGCGGGCTATGGAAAATAGCGGCGGGACTCCAAATCAGTTATAGCAGAGCTATAGCGGGCTATTTGTGAAGGCGATTATTTAGCGGCACTCTGCTCAAAAGGCTATAGCGGGCTATAGCGGCCGGCTATATAAAACTATGGTATTTATGCATAATATCAACTCTTCCACACTAATATTTTTCCTTGTTCTCCGCCACTACTTGATGTAACCTAAATTAGTAACCACTGCGGAACTAAAAGTGGTGGTGAACAACACAACACACCATGCTAACATTGCCCCCTATGATGCTTCGTTTGATCTCGATCATGTGTGTCGTCTCGTGTGTAATGCATTGTTTTTTTCTATGCCATTGTGTGACACCCACCAACAATGGAGATGCTCCATCGCTTGCCCCCACGTCATCATCGAGAGGCGAGATGCAAGTCACTAGCTAAGAGGAGTACTTTTTTTGATTCTTAATATTGCTTTTCTCCACACTTTAACTGTTTATTCTTATCAGCTTGTATGTGCATATATTATTTATTATTTTGATGCATATATTATGGGAAATGTTAACTGGTGAAAATTCCTGGGAGGGATGTCCCAGCGAGCGGTCACACATCCCTTGAATCATGATCAAGTAGTCATTTTCTGGAAAAACAAATTGCCTTCTATGTAGAAAACTGGCATGCTCTTCTCAAGAAAATTTGATCTCCTTATAACTAAAACTGCCAGGGAAAACGTTCGCAAATGCCACCCCTTCCAACGAATGTTCTCTGGATATTGTGGTTTTATATTAATGGGCCTCAGGTGGTTTTGCTCCGGGCCCCAGAAATCTCAGGACCGGCCCTGACTAGTTCGATGTCCATTTGGTCTTAAAATGCAGCCTTGAACTTCTTAATTATGCTATGTAATAATGCTAATGTGGTGCTGATGTTTAATTATGCCAGGAACTAGTCTTAACTCGTGTATGAGACGAGTTTGTGTGCAAAATTAGTTTTTAATTTATTTTGAGAGATTAAGTAATATGTGATATGCAAGATGAGCAAACATTTAATTTCTTCAGAAAAATAGAGAAGTGGGATAAGGGGAAGCTTTTGAACTTTTAAAGTAGGTGATTTGCTAGAGATACCCTTAGGCATGCAAATAATTGATTGGAGAGCAAAAGCAAATCATTTGAAAAGAATTTTTTTAAACGTATAACCCCGCCTCTGCATCACTATGTTTTTTTTCTTTTGAAAAGGAGGATATACCCCCGCCTCTGCATCTGGGCGATGCATGCAACCATTTTATTAATTATTCACAATGATCTTACAAAGTAATACATCAGTAAGGCTAAAGCCTCCATCCTGGCAACACCCGTCGCTACTCCTGTCTCCTTGATGAAGGGGTGCCAAATGTCCGAACCTAATATCAAACAGACATCTCAACAAAGTCTAACATCTAAAGCCGGGTACCCGACTCGCCCAGCAAGCTAAGTGGCACAACCGGTCCGGCAAACCCTTAAGCGACACTATAATGCACACAAATATCACAAATAATTTGATGAGCCAGTGCTCTCGGATTTGGCAACTCGACAATGCAGCACATACACGTACTGACACTCACTTCCCTAGAGTATCACTTCCCTAGAGTTATGGGATGTCAACATATTCAGTCGCACTAGATCTGTGTCAAGATCGGTATTAATGAGGTTTGGTCCATAGACCCGATTTACTATACAACTAATCTACTAGTAGCTCATAAATTTCTATAGATGCGCGGTAGATTTGTTACCACTAACCGGCCAGAGTGCCAAACTATATTCGAGTTGAGTGGTCCAAGGATTTCATGAAGGTCACATGAAACTACAAGACGTTAGCCCGTGATCACGAGATTTAAGTATAGTTCAGAGATGCATGATAGAATGTTAAGTATGCAGTGGTGATTTCACAACCAAAAAAAATGTATGCAGTGGTGGCATTTGCATTAATGCGGAACGGAAGATTGAAAGGAATCTGCTGGAAATGGGAGAGCCAGCATAAAATCCAAATGGAGATGGAAGGGTAACGTGTGGTACTGTGGCTTTCTCGGGCTAGCTGCCCAATTTGACCCAAATTATTCGATTCGAAGTTCCGAACAACCGAAGCCCGTGATCAAGACAATCAATCGCCGGGAGTAATGGCTGGTTGGCCCGGAGATGCGCACCCTCCGGGAGCTGCTCAGAAGTATGGATACCACTCCTGCTTACAAAGGTTCCAGCGATGAATTCACTACTCCAATTTGGCATAGAAACTCTGGTTCTAGTTATTCCTACACTCCTTTGTTCCTCCTTTTGAATCGTAGCTACATTAGGGATTTAATTATACTTTAAGCTACTGTTTATTTAGTGGTAATTGGAATTTTGGATTTTTCCTGTTCGACTAGTTGGGTAGGTTGTGCCGAAGGTCGAGGAAAGGAGGGGCTGTCTTTGTTGAAGAGAACGACAGAGAGCAAGGCCAAGCAAGCTAATAAAGTGTGATCAAGTTCATGTGCCAGCTTGTTCCATTGGACTTTGTTTGCACATGAGCTAAAATTGGATGCGTGTGAGAATTAATTGCATGCCACGATTATAATGCAGGCCAGCGCCGCTACGGGTGCAACCATGCATGTGGAGGTGCCTGATTGCACCACAAAAGGCAAGGTATGATCCGCACGGGAGGACAAATACGACGATTGGGCTGGTTGCATTGCATCGCGAGGAAACAAAGGACGTGTTTGGTAGTCGTAGGAGCCTGGCCTGGCTAGTTCACCCTGACTCAACCGAGGCTGATTGAAGGAAAACGCGCATTGTGTTTGGTAGTCGTATATTGTTTGGTTGCATGCATTTAGGTCTCTCGCATTAGGAAAGCAATTTTGGCATGGTGTTTGGTTGCGTGCATTGGCTCGGCTCACGCAACTATACGGTGTTTGGTTGTATACGTGGGATATGATTAAGAGCTAACACTTACACTTAACACACACACCGTGCCTCCCGATTGCGGTCAATCGTGACCGCGGCGCTGCGTCCGACACGATGAGCATGGAGTCTCGGGCGAGCGTTCTTGGTGATGCCGTGGCGAACTAGTTGCTACCGTCTCCGCTGCAGAGAAAGTCCGCTCGGAGGAGCACTGAGGCAGAGGAACGGGGAGGAGAAATGCAGTGCGTGTCGGACCATGGCGACTGTGGAGGACGGAGGTCGTGGCTCCTCGTTCGACACGACGAGCATGGAGTCAGGCGCAAGCGACCCCGTTGGCGACACGGCGAACTAGTTGCTAGCTTCATCGCCGCGGAGAAAGTCCGCATGGAGATAGATGGCAGAGGAGGAGAAAGGCAGTGTGCGCACCATGGCAATGTTAGTGCAGTAGGACGAGAGAGAGGAGGCCAAGATAAATGATGCCGAAAATGACTCCAATGTAGTAGGACGTGAGCAAGAAGGTCAAAAGGAACGGCGCCGCCCTCGAGAGGGACGAATAGCAGGGCTCTGAAGTAGAGGACCGATTCGTCATGGCGGATCGAGGAGAGAAGCCCGAGATGAACAATCATCGAAACAAAAAACTTACAACACGATTGTCGTTAGGAACTGCGAGATTAGGCTACTGGTCAAAGGAAAATTCAAACGGTCGACCGTACACAACGAATTTGACAAAACGTGATCACAAAATTGAGCATTTATGGTCGATGGAACTACGAGCCGATCGCCTGAATGAAATCGTAGCATCGATGTGCATCTTTTTCATGCAGAGCTTATCTCGAACTAAAGCACCGTTTTGTAGATTAGAGGGGGGAAGGAAGAAAATAGATTAGGAAGAGGGTCACAGCTCGCATCCCTCCAGCCTTCTCTCGTGCAAGGGTCCCACCCATGTGCGCTCAGTGTATACGGACAACCAAACATGTCAAATTCTTCTCACGCGGACCACGTTCATAATGTCCCAAACTCCTAACGATGGTGCTACGCGTCGGTCGGGTCTTTGCAGCGCCAGCCGCTCGACAGTGCCCGGCCGCTTTCACCAATGTTCAATGACGTGCGCGACAATCATCCGTTCTTTGCAAGGTTCGCCGCTCCACAATGCCCAACCATTTGCAACATGGGAAGTGTTGCACTCGGCAGTTTGTAACATCAGTCGTGTTATGCTCGTTCAAAAATATTTTCTACTGTTTGCAGCTTGGCTTGTGCTGCGACTACAACAAACAACCCCTTGCTGCTGCCTGGTCCAGCATAGAGCAGCACCGAGCGCAGCGTCGCTGTCCGCTGTGAAAGCTGATGTCACGGGCCACCATTGCAGGAGCGCGGCGGCTGCCGTAGAACCACCACAGTCGATGCAACACAACGATCATCATAGCCACGCAACATCACACGTTATTATCACAACATCATCGACGAAGTGGGAGCTTCCTCGGACTTGCAGCAGTCCTGTCAGCTTTGCAACAATGAGATTCGACCATGGTCACAACCTCGCCTCCTCGGGGTCACAGCAGGCCGGTATCCATTGTCGCAGCTTCGCTTTTACCCGAGCTCGAAGCAGGCAACCGTCTTTGCACCGGCCAGATCTAGCCACGGGCGCTCTCTTTTTCTCATGTGCGACAAATAACTTGGATATGTGCTTGGGGGACGCACATCCATGGGAGCGACCTAAATATAGAAGACGAGGCTAGGAGAAAAAGATGTGGTTGTGATCTCTTCATTTGAAATAAGAACGAAAGAGTGGTGGTGCTGGTCCCACGTGGAGCACAGTTGAGGGAAAAGGTTCGCAACACAACTCATGTTGCAAAAGCAGTCGAGCACAACACTGGACCTCATTGCAAGGCTCATGCTTGTAATCACTGTTGTAAAACGCGTTAGTAGTGGCGGGCACAAAAATGGCTATGAGTGGCGGGCTTTGAGCCCAGTTAGGCCCACAACTAACCTCTCTCCCTCCACTGCTAATAAGTTACCATGGATGAAGGGACCGCTGCTTATGTTGGCCCGCGCCGTGACGCTAGCTAAGGGAGTGGCATCAGAAGAACGACACAGGGGCGGAGCTAGGCTAATGCAAGGGTATGCAATGCATACCCAATGTTTTTTGCAGAAAAGTTTCAGTATATAAGCTCCTGTGTGCCTTTATAGATCGTATGGCAGTCTAGTTTGTACGTAGAAATGATGAAAAGAAAGATTGAGCGCCACTTAGGCCTATGGCCCTGTTTGGATACTCTAACTTAGTTAGAGGTTAGAGTTAGTTTCTAACTTGTGTCTAACCCTAAACTAACTCTAACTTTGGTGGTGTTTGGATGAGAGGGTTAGATTGACAATAAATGCACTTTCTCAATCATTTGGCCATCTTTTCAACCGGATTTGTTGTGGTCGGCTCTTGTGTGGCCTCCTCCCGCTCAGAAATGACATAAACAAATTATCTTTACAAATCAAGCATCAAAAACATGATAAATTTTATTTTGTCCATACAAAACGTTATGGTCAGTTTGCAACGATGTATCTCAAATTTGGGTATCTGATCCTTCCATTAAAAAATCATCGTAGCACGGCATAAAGTTAGTATATAACCAGTTATTAACATAGACTCCGGACGGATTCAATCCAAAAATCATGTAAATAACCTGTACTGAATAATTCGCATTGCATGAGAGACGACTATCTTGTGCAAAAAGAATCAGTGGACGGAGGAGCAACACACATGCAAATAAACAGAGATTGCTCACAGTAAAAAACTAGGGAGTGCCTAGTTTCCAGCCATCTGTTTTTCAATTTGGTTTAGGTCGTTTTTCCTACCCACACAGCAGCCTCAAGCGCTAGATCAACCTGGTTGGGAGGTAGCGCAACCATGCAAATCTTCAACTTTGGCACTAGTAGTCCATCCAGTACAAAACAGACCAAAACTCCCTCACTGAGATTATTCAACCTGTAAAAACCGATAGACTAAAAAAGGAAATGAATGCAACAAGTAATGACTAAATGAGAAAAAAGAAATCTAAGAAAAAAGTACAGTTGATATAATTCTATCAGCTAAAAGGACTAAGTTTGTATCTGCAATAGGAAAAACTGAATTCATACACAAACCAAAGTTCAGTGTGTCGTTCTAGTCGTTTGACCAATATCATACCAACTGAGCAAGTTTATAAATAAGTCCCAGGAGTACAAACACATACGTCCAGGCCATAATATATTAAGATCCAAGTGCATACGATGCGAACTGCACTTTCATGTATAGCACTTAAATAATTCCTTACAAGTTGCAAGAGCATGAAGCCAGTTAGCTTACTGAATCTGCATCCCATCTGTCTCATACGGCAGAACCTTCAGCATACGTACAAGTGTGTGTGTGTGTGTGTGTGTTTGCCGAAAAAGCATATAAGAAGCACGGTCTTCAGTGTGTACAAGAAAAATGGAACTCTGTTCTGTCATGTTAGAGCATCTACAAGAAAAATGAGTGATGAATGAAAAATTAACCATAACAAGAACTAGACTGAAGTGATAAATGAATAACTGACCATGGCAGTGAACTAGACTATAGTGATATTTTTTTTGAAACGGAACTATAGTGATAAATTGAACATATTCAAAACTAAGTTATCACTGAGCTTTCAAAGTCCTCAGACAACCAAACCCCAGATAACTAATGTGGCAGAGAAAAAGCTATTTGTTAGCAAAAAGATGACTGAAAAACTAAGAACAGAGACTCACCAGATAACTAATTTAAACTACAGGAATTATAAACACATATCAAGTCTAACAAATTTAAAATGAATGCTGAAAATACAGGAATAACTGAAAACCGAAAACCGAAAACTGATACTTAGGAATAAGTACTCAAGATTTTATTTTGTCCATACAAATGAGACGTCTCACTTAAACGTACAAGTCCTCAATCAAGCTTAAAAAAATCACATTCCATGAAACAGAGCATGAGCTAACTCTTCGCGGAAGTCATTCATGTTGGTATCTTCAACAAGAGGTTCGTCTTCTGATGCAGCAGAACTAGGCATTGGATTATAGTTTTCATCTGCATCACATGCATCAAATTCCCTATCCGGAATTCTTCTCTCTCGAATGAAATTATGAA
The DNA here is from genome assembly GCF_002162155.2 of Triticum dicoccoides. NCBI lineage: Eukaryota > Viridiplantae > Streptophyta > Magnoliopsida > Poales > Poaceae > Triticum > Triticum dicoccoides. The sequence goes on along the minus strand of NC_041393.1, from coordinate 512,093,138 downwards.
GAGCCATACAAGCAACAATAATTCTAGTTTGCTTGTCCTCTGGAAATTTTGGCATGTTCAACAAGCTGCGACAGACTCCTTGAAGGTACTAGCTATGTCCTTCACAATCTTCACCATTGGGCTCTTGCTCTTCTTCAATGGACTGGTCAAAGTGCTCGAAGTGCTTGTTGACCTCTTGCATCTCTGGCTCCTCTGGTTGCTTGTAGGTGTTCCTTGAAACTCCTCCTCTTCCTCTCCTGCACCTAAATCTTGCCCTTGATTCTGACCGTAATCATCTCCAGACACAAAGGCTGTGCTTCCATCCACAGTGTAACCTCTGAACAATTGATCAAGCAACTCCTCGTTTGCTGGAGGACCCCACTGCAACTTCCGTAGGTATGGTTTCTTCTGCATGATAGTGAACAAATAAACTAGTTATGATATTTATTATTTTTGCGAAAGAAACTATTTAAGATATGAGAGCACACTTCAAAATTCAAGTAACTAGCTTTAGTGAAAAGTCTACCTCTGTGTGTGTTATCCAGAACTCAGAGTCGACATCAATGGTTCCATCTGGTTTCCTCCCCAACCCTATATGCACTTGCATGTATCGCCAGAAAGTGTAAGTATTTTTGAGTACGACTATCTGGTTCTTCACCTGCAAACGGCTATATACCAACCCCCTTCTAGCAAGTAAGCCGTCGATAACGGCTTGGTACCCTTCACCACTCATCACTGTACCATTATACGTTCCTGCTTCACGTTGCTGAATGCACAATTCTAACAAGCAAGCACTATTAGCATCATTCCAGTGGGCTCGATTGCTTTGGCTCACCAGGGGACCTCCGGAGCTCGCTAACTCCTCCACATCGTCCTCCAATTCTTCATCACCATTGTCAAAGGGAGTGCCGGAGCCGGATGCTTGCCCACGGAGGGCACTCCGCGGCGCCCGGGGAGGCGGTATGCGATAGCCGCCACCACTGCCATGGCTCGTCGTGCCGGTGCGCTGGTTACGGCGGCCGGGTGCCGCGGCGGCTGAGTTGGCTCGCTGCCAAACGACGCCGCCTGCTCCGCGACCGGCACCCACTGATGAGGAGCCGCCGCCTGCCCCCATGGACGACCCGCTGAGGAACATGCCACCATTTCCTCCTCCGCGACCGGCTGCCGCTGTCGAGGAGCCGCCAAAGTTCAGTTACCAAACGAAGGATGGCGACGGATTCGCCCATCCATCTCCTGCTCCAGCACGTGGTGGGCGATAGTGAGGGAGCCCGGAGCCCCTGCTGCGCCCAGGGAGGAGCTGCTCGTCGTTGCTCTGGAGGAAAGCTCCATACAACCCAAGCCCTGGGAACCCTTTCGACGGCGAAGCTTGCGAGTTGAGGTCGAGATCGGCGTGCGGAACTGGGCAGCTTGCAGAGGGCTGTGAACCCCACCCTTCGAGGCCGTCGCCATCCATGGCAGGTTGGGCGACCGGTGCGGCGGCCGCCGGAGTGCGCACCTGGGGGCGCCGCTGTTGGACGGGAACGGGAGGAGCGGAGAGGCAGAGGCAGGGGGCGGAGGGGCGGAGGATGAGGGCAGAGGGCAGAGGGCGGAGAATGGGGCCGGAGGGCGGAGGGCGGAGGGTGGAGGACGGGGGCGGAGGGCGGGGCCGAAGGGCGGAGGACGGGGGCGGACGACGGGGAGCGAACGGCGGCGACGGGGAGCGAGATGCGATGCGGGGAGCGAGAAGGGATGCGGGGAGCGATGCGATCCAGATGCGGGGAGTGATGATTTTTTTACTGGGACCCACCGCATCTAACCCCAATAAGCAGCTCCCCACCGGGTTGGTTTTTTTTGCTGGGTTAAATGCAAATAACTCTACTCTAACCCACCCATTTGGATGTTTTAGGGTTATTTCTGCCTTAACTAACCAATACTAAGTCTAACCCCCTTATCCAAACAGGGCCTATGTTGGGCTGGCACTCTGCTACTCGGCCTTATCCTCGAGGCTCAACGCTGGCGGATTGATCGATGTCCAGGACACCGAGCCATCGCCTTGATCGCTAAAAAAAAAGCAAGCGCCTCAAGGCTGTGATTCCGCTGATTCAACTGCCGCATCGTGTAACTTGGGGAACGCCACGCCGCATGCCGTCATCATCTTTTGACCCTCGCGGATCGCCGCCTCTCGCTGATGGATCTGCTTAGCCTGCCCATGTCGTCCTTCCCAGTACACACTCGGCGAATCTGCCATCTACTCCCTCCATTCCGAAATATTTGTCTTTTTAGAGATTTCAAATGGACAACACATACAGATGTATGTAGACATATTTTAGAGTGTAGATTCACTCATTTTGCTCCGTATGTAGTCATTTATTGAAATCTCTAGAAAGACAAATATTTAGAAACGAAGGGAGTAGCAGACAAGTCGGTGACGAGGTTGAGCGCAATTCGGCCATCGTCTGATAGTTTCTTGTGAGTGTTTATTAATGTATGTTTCTTCGAATTTTTAGTAAAGAATAGAGGGTTATCTTCATTCTCTAATTTTTTTTGATTAATCTAGTGTAACATCCAGTCAATTTTAAGTGTGGTTTGCATTGGCTCGCTATAAAACTTGTGCAGGAGTGCAAGAGAAACAGGTTGAATTTTAATATTTCCCCATCTATCGACGTTGAAAGCCAAAGAATAATTTATAGTTTTGTTGTTATTATTATGAACTTTTTATGCCATACCATCTCCGTACCAAAATATAAGTCATTTTGGTAGGCTATAATTAGCCTACCAAAACGTCTTATATTTTGATATGGAGGTAGTACATTACTGTGCAGTGAAAAGTATGACTGAGCATACCCATGTCAAAAATCCTGGCTCCGCCACTGACGACACCAGGACCTCAAAGAATAAATGATGTACCTAGCCGAATAACACTGAGGGCCTCTTTGATTCGTAGAATTTTAAAAACGTAGGAATAGGAAAAATATAGGGTTGGAGTGGCATGCCCACTTAAATCCTATAAGGTTAGTAATGAGTGTTTGATGGCACATGAAAAACAAAGAAATTGTAAAAATAGGTTGAAATGGATGTTAGATTTCCTATGAAATGTAGTACAAAAGATTTCATAGGAATTTTCAATCCTATGAATCAAATGACTAACATAGGAAAAAATTCTAAGGATTTCAATCCTCCGGAAATCCTATAAAAATTCCTTTGAATCAAAGGAGTCCTGAACGGTGTGGTGCTTCCTTCCACGGCCTATGATGTCGCGCGCCAACAACCTCAGCCATGGTGTTTCATTCACGAATGCTAATGGCGTGGCCTCCCACCTCAATATCAAGCCGCTGACATAAACGATGTCCACCAACTAAGGGTGATGTGGTGAGCTGCAACTCTCGGCCAACGGGCGAAAGAGTTTGCAGTTTGCTTAGGTGAAGATTTGTTCGAGGGGAGGACGGATCCCGGCCAACCGAGTGCGACGTGGTAGAACGCAGAGAAGAAAGACTAGGACCACTAGTAGAAAAACACCTAATAGTCCCGGTTCGTAAGGGCCTTTAGTCCCGGTGCATGAACCAGGACTAATGGGTCGTTACTAATACCTCCACCCATTAGTCCTGGTTCAAACACGAACCGGGACCAATGTGCCTCCACGTGTCCCTGTGCGCCAAGCCCAGTCAGGGGGCCTTTGGTCCCGGTTGGTGGCACCAACCGGGACCAAAAGTCCATGTTTTTTTTAGAAAAGTGGCTGCTTTAGGGGTTTTGGGCGTTATTTTTAGGTTGTTATTAGCTAGCTAATAGAGAGAAGTGTCCTCTCTTATATCTTCGTCCTTGGTTTACCAACGCTGCTGCTATATATGTTTATTTCACCCGCTGATATAATAACTCATGCATGCTCACATCATACATCATCATATATAATAACAAGTCCTACTAATCATGCATCATCATACAACTTCTACTCATTATTAATAATAAGTCATATGATCATCATCCTCATAGTCATCGAACCCAACCCTACATAATTGTTCTTAGCACATGATCATCAGTATCAGGTAGGACATGACCTAAACACCCTTAAGGTAAAATAACATAAAACAATATAGACCCTGACTCTCCATTATGAAGAATGGCGATCATACTGTCTCCAATTCTTGCCCTTCGCTTCTTTTTGCTTCCAAGAAGCTCCTTACGACTGTCCATACATTTTTTCCATTCTTTGATTGTCATGTCTCCACTTCTTTTAGAAACCCGGTATGGACAGTTCAGATTCGTAAAAAGACCTGGTTGTATGTTCAAAACATGAAGGCTACAGTGCTTATACATCAGATGAGGCACACAATCATTCGGGATTATCTGTTGAAAAACATAGTAATAACTTCGTAGTTAGCAATGATGTACTAGTTTTAGAAGTGTGCAAAAAGAAGCACGGATGTCGTAATAGTAAAAAATCTTATCAGGGTATCTCCATGGTAGTTACCGTAGTTCAACACGTGCACTAGTGGCACATATTGACCATAATATTGAGGAGTTTGATTATAGATATTGTAATTCTCAAGATCAGTACAAAATGCGACCAGATGATTTTTCTCCTGATAAGTTAATTCGGAGCCTTCGGTGTAGTAGGTTCTGTCTACCATCTTCCGCACATTCTTTGAAGAATGAAAATAAGCTGTCAATGGAAATAAGTTGTCAACTATTTTGAAATAAATAATATAAATTACTTAATAACTATGTTAAGCACACATGGGGGAAGAATTGGAGGTGTATCCACAAGGACGAAAATCGAAGGTCTCTCTTGCGCGATTGTAGGATCACCAAGATCCATGGTGACAAGCATACCCTCATCAAAACCATACATCTTGCAAAGTGCTTCCCAGTTTTTGCAACCAAAATGTGTTACACTCTGAGCATTGTACAACTTTACTTGAAAATCCACACCATGATGGGTACTTACGATAATTTTTTTGGTTTCCATACTTTCATGGTCTTCAAAACCCATCCTCTCCAAGACACAGCGTCTTGCAAAGCATGGGATAAGCTAGTCGAATTGGAAAAGATGAAAAATACACGTTAAAATAGTTGAAGTCGTGCTTAATTACGAAAAAACTATTGTCGTCGTTGCGTACCGTATGAACATCGAAGGTCTCCTCGAGCTTAATGCTGAAGTATCGATCTTCGTCCAGCTCAATGAACCTGTGCACATACCTTGGTCGTCGTGGCACCAGTCGCACTCCCCCGGGCGGTTTTCGTCGTCCGAGTATGATATTTTCGGCCTATGTTCATAATTCAAATATTAAACTAGATCATTATTATTAATCACGGGTTGACTATCGGTGATGTACGTGGCTCCTCCTTTCATTCCCGAGTGCATTATTACACCAAATTGTCTAGCACACGGGAATGAAGGAGAACTTATCCAATATGAGCATTCAATAAGCAAAACCAAAATAAGAAAAACCAAATCATAAAATAAAGTAGTATTCAAATTAGCATGCATTCAATAATTATAAGCAAAAGTACATCATCTCTTGGTGTCCGTACATCGTCGAATATTATCACTAATATAGCATCACTAATACAACTAGAACCGTAGCGCCCGACGGGTATCGTCGCGGGCGGTGGACACCCAAAGATAAGGAACCATCACAGGATCATAGCTCCAGTGAGATCCCTGAAGAACCTGCCAGGTATTGTCGAACCTGCCCTCCAATGCAACCATGTAGCGACGGACGTGGTCGTCGTCCTCGCTGACACGGGTGACGTACCACCTCCGCGGTGTCCGAACGCCTCAGCACCGTCACTGGCCCACGCGACCGCCACCAAACAAGGATCGGGTCAACAACGGGCTGCCTCCTCACCAACCTACGTCCCCAGAAGGTAGCACCTCCCAATACCAGCCCGACGAAGCCCAGTCCCGAACATGGCCCTGATCAAGCAGGCCTCCAGCGCCGAGTCGACGACAACGAGGATGCGGGATAGGCATGGCCGACGTCGACGCGGGAACTACTTATATATATAGTTAAATAAAGTAGTTTAATTAATTAAATCAACTATCTAGTTCAACTACTAAGCACTTACTATAAATAAATAAAGTAGTACTTACTAAAAACAAAATAGCACTTACTATAAATAAATAAAGTAGCCCTTACTATAAATAAATAAAGTAGAACTTACTACAAACTACTTCTATATATAGTAAAATAAATTAGTTTATTAAATCAACTAGCTAGTTCAACTATATATGAAGCACTTACTATAAATAAAATAAAATAGTACTTACTAAAAATAAACAAGTATTTTTCTAACTAATCATATTAAACACTTTCTCTTCTTATTTTTTTCCTTTTTCTAAATACTATGAACAAAAG
>NC_041393.1:512085118-512085963 GCF_002162155.2 Triticum dicoccoides | reverse complement strand
GGAGGAGGAGAGATCGAAGTGGGGATGCGGTTTTGAAATTTTCCTAAGTGCTACTTATATAGCAAAGGCTTTGGTCCCGGTTCGTGGAACCAACCGGGACCAATGCCTCCTTTAGCCCCGGTTGATGGCACCAACCGGGACCAAAGGTCTCTTTTCAGCAGCCCAAAGGGCGGGAAGCAGAGGGCTTTGGTCCCGGTTGGTGCCACCACCCGGGACTAAAGGGGGGGGGGGCATTGGTCCCGGTTGGAGCCACCAACCGGGACTATAGACGGGCATTGGTCCCGGTTGGAGCCACCAACCGGTACCAATGGACCCGTCTAATTACTTATTTATTTTCTGCAGCTATTTTTTAGTTGATTCTTTCTGTAGTTGTTTTTTTAGTCCCACCTCGCCAACGAGAGGCACTCGCAGCTGTTTATAAGCCCTGAGTACAGAGACGGTGAAGAAGAGGCTCAATGCTCACCTCCACGTTGGTTCGCTTCAAGCCTTAAGGAATAGGGTAGACTGCACGGAGCTATGTGCAGTGCAGTTTACACTATTCTGAAAGGCTTCAAGCGAATTAACTAGCATTGCGCCTCTTTTTTATTTTTAATGACTTATTACCACACAGAAATAAATAGAAAAAAATAAATATAGCGCAAAAGAAAAAAACTATATAAAAAACTACTCAGAAATAAATAGAAGAAAAAATAGTTGTGATTAACTTTACTAAAAAAATGAGCATATATGCTTATTTTTAATGACTTATTACCACACAAAAATAAATAGAAAAAAATAAATATAGCAGAAAAGAAAAAAACTATATAAAAAACTACTCAGAAATAAATAGAAGAAAAAATAGTTGT
>NC_041393.1:511969479-512084592 GCF_002162155.2 Triticum dicoccoides | reverse complement strand
CTTTACTAAAAAAATGAGCATAGATGCTTATTTTTAATGACTTATTACCACACAGAAAAAATAGAAAAAAATAAATATAGCAGAAAAGAAAAAAAAACTATATAAAAAACTACTCAGAAATAAATAGAAGAAAAAATAGTTGTGATTAACTTTACTAAAATCTTTTTTATTTTTAATGACTTATTACAACTCAGAAATAAATAGAAAAAAATAAATACAGTAGAAAAGAAAAAAATATATAAAAAACTACTCAGAAATAAATAGAAGAAAAAATAGTTGTGATTAACTTTACTAAAAAAATGTGCATAGATGCGCTTATAGAGAAAATTTAACCTAAATTCATAATAAATTTCTACTAACTTTAGAGGTCAAATTCCCTGTATAAGGGCATCTATTTTCATTTTGAGAGGAGCTCAACAAGGCAGAGAGGCAGGGGCTTATAAACCGGTGTGAGCCCCCTTCGGTTGGCGAGGTGGGACTAAACTCTGTCCGCAACGAGGACCAACACTTTAGTCCCGGTTGGTGGTATGAACCGGGACTAATGGGTGACCTTTGGTCCCGGTTCATGCCTCCAACCGGGACAAATAGTGGTGGGCCAGGAGCGAGGACCATTGGTCCCGGTTCGTCCCACCAACCGGGACCAAAATGTCCAGACGAACCGGGACCAATGGCCCACGTGGCCTGGCCGGCCCCCGGGGCTCACGAACCAGGTCCAATGCCCCCATTGGTCCCGGTTCTGGATTGAACCGGGACTAATGGGCTGACCTGACCTGGACCATTGCCCCCTTTTCTACTAGTGGACGCACCAAGGCTATTAGTTCGTCCAACGCCATCTAAAGTTCATGGTCTAGAAAGGTGCAGCTTGTAGGTCACAACTGACTGCCATGGCCACTGGGTGAAGGTGTGGCTGCATGTTGCCGGGAGATGTCAGGGATATGCACGGATGGACGCTTCTACTGCATCGGACTATTGTGTATGTTTGTCGCTGTTATAGAGAGAGAGAGAAAGAGAGAGAGAGAGGGGGGAGCAAAATAAGTAGGATGCGAAAGTTATGGCGACCTTGCCACTCTTTTCATTAAGCGGTGAGAAAAACATATATCAGTCAAAACCAATAATATAAGTTATAATAGGTAACTATACCCACGATTAGACTTGTGGCAGACGTGGTGAGAAACCAGACTGTAACACACAACCCAAATACGCCGAATACATGCGAACCAATCTATGGTTGGATGGTTATGAGGACAGTAAGATCCCCAGAAGAGTTCAATTCCTAGACTTAACACTGGTGCTCGCATTTTCTGAATTTATTTCAGACCTTTCGGTGATGTGCGTTCATTTGGAGATGTTCCCGTCGACTAAAAGACGTCTGTGACGACTTCGTCAATCTCAAGATGATGTGTCGCCTCAATATCTCGGAAGTGCTCATAAAAGTAGGATGTATGCACGTGCATTTATAGGGATGAATGTATGTGCATACATACGCAACAAAATGAGTGAATCTATAATTTAAAATATGTGTGCATGCGTTTATGGGGTGAATGTATGTGCGTATATACGGTCAAGATGAATAGACCTATAATATAATATGTCTATATACATTTATATGTAGGTCGTATTAAAAGCTCTAAAAAATATTTAAGAATGAAGGGAGTAGCTAGTCAGAACGTGCTACCTGACCAGACCAGCCAAAATCTAAAAAGCCAATAACAATTGGCCGCGAAACCGAGAAAAATCAATTACACGCATCACATACGATAGAAGCCATCGTCCAGCGCTTGAAGTGCACGGGAGTGAGCCTTGCTTAGCCACTTTAATCTCTACTCCTAATGTCTCAGTTGGTAGTTTTCGTTTCAGGTTTATTTTCGTCCTACCTCATCCGGGTTCTTTGATACCTATTTTGGTACCTCCTCTCATCTCCTCCCACCTCATGCTGACCCACCACGAACCAAAAAAATCAAGTCCTCCAGCAGCCCCCTCGCTCTTCAGGTCGTAACCATCGATCGCGACGAAGAAAAAATCTACGACGATTAACCAGCGATAAAAAAAACCTATCCCACGCACGCACGCACAAAAAAACCATCCCGCACCCCGCACGAAACACCTTTCCTCTCGATCCCCTCCCGTCGCTGCCGCCCTCAGCTCTCGATCCCTCGAGTAAGCGGCGCCGCCGTCGGCCCTCCATCCCCTCGATTAAACAGTGCCGCCGTCATCTCTCGTTAAGTCCCTATGCGCGCCCTTGCGGCTAACCCTAGCCGCCGAGTTGTGCTGCAGGCAATGAGGAGCGGAGCGAGGCGGGCGCGTCGCTGAGTGGGTGGAGCGGCTGGGGCGTCGTGGCGTGGGTGGAGAAGCAAGGGCAGCGGTGGCGCCGTGCTGGGGCGGAGAAGGAAACCGTCCTTCGTGGCGCCGTGCTGGGGCGTAGCGGCGTGTGGATGGCGGCGCTGGCCCAGCTTTTCTCCGGCTGGTGCGCGTGCTGTTCGCCGCGTCCGTCGGTGTTGCGTGTGCTGCGCAGGCCCTGCTTCTCCTCGGCAGGTGCGCATGTTGTGCGCCCCATGCGCGGGTGATGCGCGTACGGTTGCCGGCCTTGCTAGCTGCGCTTGTTGCTTGTACTATGCTGGCTGTATGTACTGATGCGTGTGATTTCTTCTTTGATTTTCTTTCCAACGTGCTAATCTTGTTTTGTTGATTTTTTGAGCCGCATCAGTTCAGGTCGGAGGTCACCGAAACCCATATCCATCACTACTGGTCGGTCCGGTGTCGTGGAGCAAGGGCTGCTGGTTGCACCGTCGTGGGTGGAGGTGCACCATCGAGGAGCAGTAGGGGAGGAGTTGCAGCATCGAGGAGCAGCAGGGGAGGAGTTGCACCATCAAGGAGTAGCAGGGGATGAGGTTTTTGATAGATGCGTGGGTGGTGGGCGGATTCAGGACAAAATTTTTACTTTTTGAGACAGAAATACAGAAATTCTTAGGCCAGTAACAGTAAATCTAATGGTTGCATGCATCTCACGATATGATCGTTAGGTTAATAGTACTTGAGAGAGAGAATTTCATTTCTATGTTCTTCAGAGTAGAGGTTGATTCATGAAACATTTGTCTCAGCCACACATGTTATTTCACGTTGACTTATTGTAGGTACTTTGAGTTTAGAAGGGATACTCTTGCCCCTTTGGTGGCCGATGTTCTTACAAGGTATACATATGCTGATCTCATTTCAGATTCAAATCTATCATCACATATACTTCTTATATAATGTGTGAATTCTCAACTGAAACTTGACCAGTGCCTAGAGTGATATTTTGCCTGCTGTTACCTTCTCATACTTAATGTGCAGCAGCAGTTCTGAATGAAGCCTAATTAAAATACTAAAGGCAGTAAAAACATAACTGCTGATGATAAGCCATGCAAATAATTCGTCATAGTTTGAACTAGCACCTCTAAATAATATTATAAGTTTTCTGCAATCATTGCTAGCTTAGGTGATGTAGAACGTTAAGAGTAGCTGATTGGTATGTTCATCAAAGCCATGCTTTGTAAAATAGGGACTGTGAGATGGCCTTGGAATATAACCATTGTAATTTGACTCATGTAATGAACTATGCATATGGTGGTTACCTTCTCCTTTTTTCAGTATTCAATTGTCTATTTTCGTACGCTCTTTGCTTCTTCGGTTTGACTCATGCAGTACTGTATTTTCTCCAGCATGCCTACACCGATGGGCATTTGGAGGAGTCGGCAACGGTGGCAGTGCTTCATTTTCTTGCCGACAATGGAAGTATGGACCAGCAAGAAATATCGAGTTGGTACTTCTATTAGTCTCCTCTGTATAATGTATAACCTCTGCTTGCTTCTCATAGAAGATTCTGATGTATAAACCTCTGCTTGCTCTCCGATAGAAAATTCCGTTCGAACATGCAGATTGGCATACTTGCTCAGAAGGTTACAACTATAGGTAAGGCATCAAAATATATGTCTACTCCTAATGTCTTAGTTGTACCTCAGAGGATTAGAGCACGTGGCTACGAACCACGGTGTCACGGGTTCGAATCCCTCCTCGCCCACAGCCTTCCAAAGGGGGAAGGTCCTTTTACTTTCCCCCTGAGGGTAGGAAAATCATGATCGGGATAGCGGACGTAAACCTATTGAGCTTAGGTATTCTAGGTTTATTTTCGTCCCACCTCACCCAGTTTTTTTGGTACCTATTTTGGTACCTCCTCCCATCTCCCACCTCACGCTGACCCACCACGAACCGAAAAAATCTAGTCCTCCAGCAGACCCCTCGCTCTTCAGGTCATAACCATCAATCGCGAGGAAGAAAAAATCTACAACGATTAACCAGCGATAAACAAAACCTATCCCACGCACGCACGCACAAAAAAACCATCCCGCACCCCACAGGAAACACCGTTCTTCTCGATCCCCTCCCGCCGCCGCCGCCCTCAGCTCTCGATCTCTCAAGTAAGCGGAGCCGCCGTCGGCCCTCCATCCCCTCGATTAAACGACACCATCGTCATCTCTTGTTAAGTCCCTACGCGCGCCCCTGCGGCTAACCCTAGCCGCCAAGTTGTGCTGCAGGCAATGAGGAGCGGAGCGAGGCGGGCGTGTCGCTGAGTGGGTGGAGCGGCTGGGGCGTCGCGGCGTGGGTGGAGAACTAAGGGAAGCGGTGGCGCCGTGCTGGGGCAGAGAAGTAAACCGTCCTTCGTGGCGCCGTGCTGGGGCGTCACGGCGTGTGGATGGCGGCGCTGGCCCTGCTTTTCTCCGGCCGGTGCGCCTGCTGTTCGCCGCGTCCGTAGGTGCTGTGCATGCTGCGCCGGCCCTGCTTCTCCTCGGCAGGTGCGCATGTTGTGCGCCCCATGCGCGGGTGTTGCGCGTACGGTTGCCGTCCTTGCTAGCTGTGCTTGTTGCTTGTACTATGATGGCTGTATGTACTGATGTGTGTGATTTCTTCTTTGATTTTCTTTCCAACGTGCTAATCTTGTTTTGTTGATTTTTCGAGCCACATCAGTTCAGGTCAGAGGTCACCGAAACACATATCCATCACTACTGGTTGGTCCGGTGTCGTGGAGCAAGGGCTTCTGGTTGCCACGTCGTGGGTAGAGGTGCACCATCGAGGAGCACTAGGGGAGGAGTTGCAACATCGAGGATCAGCAGGGGAGGAGTTGCACCATCAAGGAGTAGCAGGGGATGAGGTTTGTGATAGATGCGTGGGTGGCGGGCGGATTCAGGACTGAATTTTTACTTTTTGAGACAGAAATACAGAAATTCTTAGGCCAGTAACAGTAAATCTAATAGTTGCATGCATCTCACGATATGATCGTTAGGTTAATAGTACTTCAGAGAGAATTTCATTTGTATGTTCTTCAGAGTAGAGGTATATTCATGAATCATTTGTCTCAGCCACACTTGTTATTTCACGTTGACTTATTGTAGGTACTTTGAGTTTAGAAGGGATACTCTTGCCCCTTTGGCGGCCGATGTTCTTACAAGGTATACATATGCTGATCTCGTTTCAGATTCAAATCTATCATCACATATACTTCTTATATAATGTGTGAATTCTCAACTGAAACTTGACCAGTGCCTAGAGTGATATTTTGCCTGCTGTTACCTTCTCATACTTAATGTGCAGCAACAGTTCTGAATGAAGCCTAATTAAAATACTAAAGGCAGTAAAAACATAACTGCTGATGATAAGCCATGCAAATAATTCGTCATAGTTTGAACTAGCACCTCTAAATAATATTATAAGTTTTCTGCAATCATTGCCAGCTTAGGTGATGTAGAACGTTAAGAGTAGCTGATTGGTATGTTCATCAAAGCCATGCTTTGTAAAATAGGGACTGTGAGATGGCCTTGGAATATAACCATTGTAATTTGACTCATGTAATGAACTATGCATATGGTGGTTACCTTCTCCTTTCTTTCAGTATTCAATTATCTATTTTCGTACGCTCTTTGCTTCTTCGGTTTGACTCATGCAGTACTGTATTTTCTCCAGCATGCCTACGCCGATGGGCATTTGGAGGAGTCGGCAACGGTGGCAGTGCTTCATTTTCTTGCCGACAATGGAAGTATGGACCAGCAAGAAATATCGAGTTGGTACTTCTATTAGTCTCCTCTGTATAATGTATAACCTCTCCTTGCTTCTCATAGAAGATTCTGATGTATAAACCTACGCTTGCTCTCCGATAGAAAATTCTGTTCGAACATGCAGATTAGCATACTTGCTCTTAAGGTTACAACTGTAGGTAAGGCATCAAACTATATGTCTACTCCTAATGTCTCAGTTGGTAGTCTCCGTTCCAGGTTTATTTTCGTCCCACCTCACCCGGGTTTTTTGGTACCTATTTTGGTACCTCCTCCCATCTCCTCCCACCTTGCGCTGACCCACCACGAACCGAAAAAATCAAGTCCTCCAGCAGCCCCCTCGTTCTTCAGGTCGTAACCATCGATCGCGACGAAGAAAAAATCTACGACGATTAACCAGCGATAAAAAACTATCCCACGCACGCACGCACAAAAAAACCATCCCGGACCCCGCATGAAACACCGTTCCTCTCGATCCCCTCCCGCCGCCGCCGCCCTCAGCTCTCGATCCCTCGAGTAAGCGGCGCCGCCGTCGGCCCTCCATCCCCTCGATTAAACGGCGCCGCCGTCATCTCTCGTTAAGTCCCTACGTGCACCCCTGCAGCTAACCCTAGCCGCCGAGTTGTGCTGCAGGGAATGAGGAGCGGAGCGAGGCGGGCGTGTCGCTGAGTGGGTGGAGCTGCTGGGGCGTCGCGGCGTGGGTGGAGAAGCAAGGGCAGCAGTGGCGCCGTGCTGGGGCGGAGAAGTAAACCGTCCTTCGTGGCGCCGTGCTGGGGCGTCGCAGTGCATGGATGGCGGCGCTAGCCCTGCTTCTCTCCGGCCGGTGCGCGTGTTGTTCACCACGTCCGCAGGTGCTGCGCGTGCTGCGCCGGCCCTGCTTTTCCTCGGCAGGTGCGCATGTTGTGCGCCACATGCGCGGGTGCTGCGCGTACGGTTGCGGGCCTTGCTAGCTGCGCTTGTTGCTTGTACTATGCTGGCTGTATGTACTCATGCGTGTGATTTCTTCTTTGTTTTTCTTTCCAATGTGCTAATCTTGTTTTGTTGATTTTTTGAACCACATCAGTTCAGGTCGGAGGTCACCGAAACCCATATCCGTCACTAGTGGTCGGTCCGGTGTCGTGGAGCAAGGGCTGCTGGTTGCGCCATCGTGGGTGGAGGTGCACCATCGAGGAGCAGTAGGGGAGGAGTTGCAGCATCGAGGAGCAGCAGGGGAGGAGTTGCACCATCAAGGAGTAGCAGGGGATGAGGTTTGTGATAGATGCATGGGTGGCGGGCGGATTCAGGACTGAATTTTTACTTTTTGAGACAGAAATACAGAAATTCTTAGGCCAGTAACAGTAAATCTAATGGTTGCATGCATCTCACGATATGATCGTTAGGTTAATAGTACTTGAGAGAGAGAATTTCATTTCTATGTTCTTCAGAGTACAGGTTGATTCATGAAACATTTGTCTCAGCCACACATGTTATTTCACGTTGACTGATTGTAGGTACTTTGAGTTTAGAAGGGATACTCTTGCCCCTTTGGTGGCCGATGTTCTTACAAGGTATACATATGCTGATCTCATTTCAGATTCAAATCTATCATCACATATACTTCTTATATAATGTGTGAATTCTCAACGGAAACTTGACCAGTGCCTAGAGTGATATTTTGCCTGCTGTTACCTTCTCATACTTAATGTGCAGCAGCAGTTCTGAATGAAGCCTAATTAAAATACTAAAGGCAGTAAAAACATAACTACTGATGATAAGCCATGCAAATAATTCGTCATAGTTTGAACTAGCACCTCTAAATAATATTATAAGTTTTCTGCAATCATTGCTAGCTTAGGCGATGTAGAACGTTAAGAGTAGCTGATTGGTATGTTCATCAAAGCCATGCTTTGTAAAATAGGGACTGTGAGATGGCCTTGGAATATAACCATTGTAATTTGACTCATGTAATGAACTATGCATATGTTGGTTACCTTCTCCTTTCTTTCAGTATTCAATTGTCTATTTTCGTACGCTCTTTGCTTCTTCGGTTTGACTCATGCAGCACTGTATTTTCTCCAGCATGCCTACACCGATGGGCATTTGGAGGAGTCGGCAACGGTGGCAGTGCTTCATTTTCTTGCCGACAATGGAAGTATGGACCAGCAAGAAATATCGAGTTGGTACTTCTATTAGTCTCCTCTGTATAATGTATAACATCTGCTTGCTTCTCATAGAAGATTCTAATGTATAAACCTCTGCTTGCTCTCCGATAGAAAATTCCGTTCGAACATGCAGATTGGCATACTTGCTCAGAAGGTTACAACTGTAGGTAAGGCATCAAAATATATGTCTACTCCTAATGTCTTAGTTGTACCTCAGAGGATTAGAGCACGTGGCTACGAACCACGGTGTCAGGGGTTCGAATCCCTCCTCGCCCACAGCCTTCCAAAGGGGGAAGGGCCTTTTACTTTCCCCCTGAGGGTAGGAAAATCATGATCGGGATAGCGGACGTAAACCTATTGAACTTAGGTATTCTAGGTTTATTTTCGTCCCACCTCACCCGGTTTTTTTGGTACCTATTTTGGTACCTCCTCCCATCTCCCACCTCACGCTGACCCACCACGAACCAAAAAAATCTAGTCCTCCAGCAGACCCCTCGCTCTTCAGGTCATAACCATCGATCGCGAGGAAGAAAAAATCTACGACGATTAACCAGCGATAAACAAAACCTATCCCACGCACGCACGCACAAAAAAACCATCCCGCACCCCACAGGAAACACCGTTCTTCTCGATCCCCTCCCGCCGCCGCCGCCCTCAGCTCTCGATCTCTCAAGTAAGCGGAGCCGCCGTCGGCCCTCCATCCCCTCGATTAAACGACACCGTCGTCATCTCTCGTTAAGTCCCTACGCGCGCCCCTGCGGCTAACCCTAGCCGCCAAGTTGTGCTGCAGGCAATGAGGAGCGGAGCGAGGCGGGCGTGTCACTGAGTGGGTGGAGCGGCTGGGGCGTCGCGGCGTGGGTGGAGAACTAAGGGCAGCGGTGGCGCCGTGCTGGGGCGGAGAAGTAAACCGTCCTTCATGGCGCCGTGCTGGGGCGTCGCGGCGTGTGGATGGCGGCGCTGGCCCTGCTTTTCTCCGGCCGGTGCGCCTGCTGTTCGCCGCGTCCGTAGGTGCTGTGCGTGCTGCGCCGGCCCTGCTTCTCCTCGGCAGGTGCGCATGTTGTGCGCCCCATGCGCGGGTGTTGCGCGTACGGTTGTCGGCCTTGCTAGCTGTGCTTGTTGCTTGTACTATGATGGCTGTATGTACTGATGCGTGTGATTTCTTCTTTGATTTTCTTTCCAACATGCTAATCTTGTTTTGTTGATTTTTTGAGCCACATCAGTTCAGGTCAGAGGTCACCGAAACACATATCCATCACTACTGGTTGGTCCGGTGTCGTGGAGCAAGGGCTTCTGGTTGCGCCGTCGTGGGTAGAGGTGCACCATCGAGGAGCACTAGGGGAGGAGTTGCAGCATCGAGGAGCAGCAGGGGAGGAGTTGCACCATCAAGGAGTAGCAGGGGATGAGGTTTGTGATAGATGCGTGGGTGGCGGGCGGATTCAGGACTGAATATTTACTTTTTGAGACAGAAATACAGAAATTCTTAGGCCAGTAACAATAAATCTAATAGTTGCATGCATCTCACGATATGATCGTTAGGTTAATAGTACTTCAGAGAGAATTTCATTTGTATGTTCTTCAGAGTAGAGGTATATTCATGAATCATTTGTCTCAGCCACACTTGTTATTTCACGTTGACTTATTGTAGGTACTTTGAGTTTAGAAGGGATACTCTTGCCCCTTTGGCGGCCGATGTTCTTACAAGGTATACATATGCTGATCTCGTTTCAGATTCAAATCTATCATCACATATACTTCTTATATAATGTGTGAATTCTCAACTGAAACTTGACCAGTGCCTAGAGTGATATTTTGCCTGCTGTTACCTTCTCATACTTAATGTGCAGCAACAGTTCTGAATGAAGCCTAATTAAAATACTAAAGGCAGTAAAAACATAACTGCTGATGATAAGACATGCAAATAATTCGTCATAGTTTGAACTAGCACCTCTAAATAATATTATAAGTTTTCTGCAATCATTGCTAGCTTAGGTGATGTAGAACGTTAAGAGTAGCTGATTGGTATGTTCATCAAAGCCATGCTTTGTAAAATAGGGACTGTGAGATGGCCTTGGAATATAACCATTGTAATTTGACTCATGTAATGAACTATGCATATGGTGGTTACCTTCTCCTTTCTTTTAGTATTCAATTGTCTATTTTCGTACGCTCTTTGCTTCTTTGGTTTGACTCATGCAGTATTGTATTTTCTCCAGCATGCCTACACCGATGGGCATTTGGAGGAGTCGGCAACGGTGGCAATGCTTCATTTTCTTGCCGCCAATGGAAGTATGGACCAGCAAGAAATATCGAGTTGGTACTTCTATTAGTCTCCTCTGTATAATGTATAACCTCTGCTTGCTTCTCATAGAAGATTCTGATGTATAAACCTCTGCTTGCTCTCCGATAGAAAATTCTGTTCGAACATGCAGATTGGCATACTTGCTCTTAAGGTTACAACTGTAGGTAAGGCATCAAACTATATGTCTACTCCTAATGTCTCAGTTGGTAGTCTCCGTTCCAGGTTTATTTTCGTCCCACCTCACCCGGGTTTTTTGGTACCTATTTTGGTACCTCCTCCCATCTCCTCCCACCTTGCGCTGACCCACCATGAACCGAAAAAATCAAGTCCTCCAGCAGCCCCCTCATTCTTCCGGTCGTAACCATCGATCGCGACGAAGAAAAAATCTACGACGATTAACCAGCGATAAAAAACTATCCCACGCACGCACGCACAAAAAAACCATCCCACACCCCGCATGAAACACCGTTCCTCTCGATCCCCTCCCGCCGCCGCCGCCCTCAGCTCTCGATCCCTCGAGTAAGCGGCGCCGCCGTCGGCCCTCCATCCCCTCGATTAAACGGCGCCGCCGTCATCTCTCGTTAAGTCCCTACATGCACCCCTGCAGCTAACCCTAGCCGCCGAGTTGTGCTGCAGGGAATGAGGAGCGGAGCGAGGCGGGCGTGTCGCTGAGTGGGTGGAGCGGCTGGGGCGTCGCGGCGTGGGTGGAGAAGCAAGGGCAGCGGTGGCGCCGTGCTGGGGCGGAGAAGTAAACCGTCCTTCGTGGCGCCGTGCTGGGGCGTCGCAGTGCATGGATGGCGGCGCTAGCCCTGCTTCTCTCCGGCCGGTGCGCGTGTTGTTCACCACGTCCGCAGGTGCTGCGCGTGCTGCGCCGGCCCTGCTTTTCCTCGGCAGGTGCGCATGTTGTGCGCCCCATGCGCGGGTGCTGCGCGTACGGTTGCCGGCCTTGCTAGCTGCGCTTGTTGCTTGTACTATGCTGGCTGTATGTACTCATGCGTGTGATTTCTTCTTTGTTTTTCGTTCCAACGTGCTAATCTTGTTTTGTTGATTTTTTGAACCACATCAGTTCAGGTCGGAGGTCACCGAAACCCATATCCATCACTACTGGTCGGTCCGGTGTCGTGGAGCAAGGGCTGCTGGTTGCGCCATCGTGGGTGGAGGTGCACCATCGAGGAGTAGTAGGGGAGGAGTTGCAGCATCGAGGAGCAGCAGGGGAGGAGTTGCACCATCAAGGAGTAGCAGGGGATGAGGTTTGTGATAGATGCATGGCTGGCGGGCGGATTCAGGACTGAATTTTTACTTTTTGAGACAGAAATACAGAAATTCTTAGGCCAGTAACAGTAAATCTAATGGTTGCATGCATCTCACGATATGATCGTTAGGTTAATAGTACTCTAGAGAGAATTTCATTTGTATGTTCTTCAGAGTAGAGGTTGATTCATGAAACATTTGTCTCAGCCACAAATGTTATTTCACGTTGACTGATTGTAGTTACTTTGAGTTTAGAAGGGATACTCTTGCCCCTTTGGCGGCCGATGTTCTTACAAGGTATACATATGCTGATCTCGTTTCAGATTCAAATCTATCATCCCGTATACTTCTTATATAATGTGTGAATTCTCAACTGAAACTTGACCAGTGCCTAGAGTGATATATTGCCTGCTGTTACCTTCTCATACTTAATGTGCAGCAACATTTCTGAATGAAGCCTAATTAAAATACTAAAGGCAGTAAAAACATAACTGCTGATGATAAGCCATGCAAATAATTCGTCATAGTTTGAACTAGCACCTCTAAATAATATTATAAGTTTTCTGCAATCATTGCTAGCTTAGGTGATGTAGAACGTTAAGAGTAGCTGATTGGTATGTTCATCAAAGCCATGCTTTGTAAAATAGGGACTGTGAGATGGCCTTGGAATATAACCATTGTAATTTGACTCATGTAATGAACTATGCATATGGTGGTTACCTTCTCCTTTCTTTTAGTATTCAATTGTCTATTTTCGTACGCTCTTTGCTTCTTTGGTTTGACTCATGCAGTATTGTATTTTCTCCAGCATGCCTACACCGATGGGCATTTGGAGGAGTCGGCAACGGTGGCAATGCTTCATTTTCTTGCCGCCAATGGAAGTATGGACCAGCAAGAAATATCGAGTTGGTACTTCTATTAGTCTCCTCTGTATAATGTATAACCTCTGCTTGCTTCTCATAGAAGATTCTGATGTATAAACCTCTGCTTGCTCTCCGATAGAAAATTCTGTTCGAACATGCAGATTGGCATACTTGCTCTTAAGGTTACAACTGTAGGTAAGGCATCAAACTATATGTCTACTCCTAATGTCTCAGTTGGTAGTCTCCGTTCCAGGTTTATTTTCGTCCCACCTCACCCGGGTTTTTTGGTACCTATTTTGGTACCTCCTCCCATCTCCTCCCACCTTGCGCTGACCCACCATGAACCGAAAAAATCAAGTCCTCCAGCAGCCCCCTCATTCTTCCGGTCGTAACCATCGATCGCGACGAAGAAAAAATATACGACGATTAACCAGCGATAAAAAACTATCCCACGCACGCACGCACAAAAAAACCATCCCACACCCCGCATGAAACACCGTTCCTCTCGATCCCCTCCCGCCGCCGCCGCCCTCAGCTCTCGATCCCTCGAGTAAGCGGCGCCGCCTTCGGCCCTCCATCCCCTCGATTAAACGGCGCCGCCGTCATCTCTCGTTAAGTCCCTACGTGCACCCCTGCAGCTAACCCTAGCCGCCGAGTTGTGCTGCAGGGAATGAGGAGCGGAGCGAGGCGGGCGTGTCGCTGAGTGGGTGGAGCGGCTGGGGCGTCGCGGCGTGGGTGGAGAAGCAAGGGCAGCGGTGGCGCCGTGCTGGGGCGGAGAAGTAAACCGTCCTTCGTGGCGCCGTGCTGGGGCGTCGCAGTGCATGGATGGCGGCGCTAGCCCTGCTTCTCTCCGGCCGGTGCGCGTGTTGTTCACCACGTCCGCAGGTGCTGCGCGTGCTGCGCCGGCCCTGCTTTTCCTCGGCAGGTGCGCATGTTGTGCGCCCCATGCGCGGGTGCTGCGCGTACGGTTGCCGGCCTTGCTAGCTGCGCTTGTTGCTTGTACTATGCTGGCTGTATGTACTCATGCGTGTGATTTCTTCTTTGTTTTTCGTTCCAACGTGCTAATCTTGTTTTGTTGATTTTTTGAACCACATCAGTTCAGGTCGGAGGTCACCGAAACCCATATCCATCACTACTGGTCGGTCCGGTGTCGTGGAGCAAGGGCTGCTGGTTGCGCCATCGTGGGTGGAGGTGCACCATCGAGGAGTAGTAGGGGAGGAGTTGCAGCATCGAGGAGCAGCAGGGGAGGAGTTGCACCATCAAGGAGTAGCAGGGGATGAGGTTTGTGATAGATGCATGGCTGGCGGGCGGATTCAGGACTGAATTTTTACTTTTTGAGACAGAAATACAGAAATTCTTAGGCCAGTAACAGTAAATCTAATGGTTGCATGCATCTCACGATATGATCGTTAGGTTAATAGTACTCTAGAGAGAATTTCATTTGTATGTTCTTCAGAGTAGAGGTTGATTCATGAAACATTTGTCTCAGCCACAAATGTTATTTCACGTTGACTGATTGTAGTTACTTTGAGTTTAGAAGGGATACTCTTGCCCCTTTGGCGGCCGATGTTCTTACAAGCTATACATATGCTGATCTCGTTTCAGATTCAAATCTATCATCCCGTATACTTCTTATATAATGTGTGAATTCTCAACTGAAACTTGACCAGTGCCTAGAGTGATATTTTGCCTGCTGTTACCTTCTCATACTTAATGTGCAGCAACATTTCTGAATGAAGCCTAATTAAAATACTAAAGGCAGTAAAAACATAACTGCTGATGATAAGCCATGCAAATAATTCGTCATAGTTTGAACTAGCACCTCTAAATAATATTATAAGTTTTCTGCAATCATTGCTAGCTTAGGTGATGTAGAACGTTAAGAGTAGCTGATTGGTATGTTCATCAAAGCCATGCTTTGTAAAATAGGGACTGTGAGATGGCCTTGGAATATAACCATTGTAATTTGACTCATGTAATGAACTATGCATATGGTGGTTATCTTCTCCTTTCTTTCAGTATTCAATTGTCTATTTTCGTACGCTCTTTGCTTCTTCGGTTTGACTCATGCAGTACTGTATTTTCTCCAGCATGCCTACACCGATGGGCATTTGGAGGAGTCGGCAACGGTGGCAGTGCTTCATTTTCTTGCCGACAATGGAAGTATGGACCAACAAGAAATATCGAGTTGGTACTTCTATTAGTCTCCTCTGTATAATGTATAACCTCTGCTTGCTTCTCATAGAAGATTCTGATGTATAAACCTCTGCTTGCTCTCCGATAGAAAATTCTGTTCGAACATGCAGATTGGCATACTTGCTCAGAAGGTTACAACTGTAGGTAAGGCATCAAACTATATGTCTACTCCTAATGTCTCAGTTGGTAGTTCTCGTTCCAGGTTTATTTTCGTCCCACCTCACCCGGGTTTTTTGGTACCTATTTTGGTACCTCCTCCCATCTCCTCCCACCTCACGCTGACCCACCATGCACCAAAAAAATCAAGTCCTCCAGCAGCCCCCTCGCTCTTTAGGTCGTAACCATCGATCGCGACGAAGAAAAAATATATGATGATTAACCAGCGATAAAAAACTATCCCATGCACGCACGCACAAAAAAACCATCCCGCACCCCGCATGAAACACCGTTCCTCTTGATCCCCTCCCGCCGCCGCCGCCCTCAGCTCTCGATCCCTCGAGTAAGCGGCCCCGCGGTCGGCCCTCCATCCCCTCGATTAAACGGCGCCGCCATCATCTCTCGTTAAGTCCCTACGCGCGCTCCTGCAGCTAACCCTAGCCGCCGAGTTGTGCTGCAGGCAATGAGGAGCGGAGTGAGGCGGGCGTTCCAGTGAGTGGGTGGAGCGGCTGGGGCGTCGCGGCGTGGGTGGAGAAGCAAGGGCAGCGGTGGCGCCGTGCTGGGGCGGAGAAGGAAACTGTCCTTCATGGTGCCATGCTGGGGCATCGCGGCGCGTGGATGGCGGCGCTGGCCCTGCTTTTCTCCGGCCGGTGCACGTGTTGTTCGCTGCGTTCGCAGGTGCTGCGCGTGCTGCGCCGGCCCTGCTTCTCCTCGGCAGGTGCGCATGTTGTGCGCCCCATGCACGGGTGTTGCGCGTACGGTTGCTGGCCTTGCTAGCTGCGCTTGTTGCTTGTACTATGCTGGTTGTATGTACTGATGCGTGTGATTTCTTTTTTGATTTTCTTTCCAACGTGCTAATCTTGTTTTGTTGATTTTTTGAGCCGCAACAGTTCAGGTCGGAGGTCACCGAAACCCATATCCATCAGTACTGGTAGGTCCGGTGTCGTGGAGCAAGGGCTGCTGGTTGTGCCATCGTGGGTGGAGGTGCACCATCGAGGAGCAGTAGGGGAGGAGTTGCAGCATCGAGGAGCAGCAGGGGAGGAGTTGCACCATCAAGGAGCAGCAGGGGATGAGGTTTGTGATAGATGCGTGGGTGGCGGGTGGATTCAGGACTGAATTTTTACTTTTTGAGACAGAAATACAGAAATTCTTAGGCTAGTAACAGTAAATCTAATGGTTGCTTGCATCTCACTATATGATCGTTAGGTTAATAGTACTCCAGAGAGAATTTCATTTGTATGTTCTTCAGAGTAGAGGTTGATTCATGAAACATTTGTCTCAGCCACACATGTTATTTCACATTGACTGATTGTAGGTACTTTGACTTTAGAAGGGATACTCTTGCCCCTTTGGCGGATGATGTTCTTACAAGGTATACATATGCTGATCTCGTTTCAGATTCAAATCTATCATCACATATACTTCTTATATAATTTGTGAATTCTCAACTGAAACTTGACCAGTGCCTAGAGTGATATTTTGCCTGCTGTTACCTTCTCATACTTAATGTGCAGCAGCAGTTTTGAATGAGGCCTAATTAAAATACTAAAGGCAGTAAAAACATAACTGCTGATGATAAGCCATGCAAATAATTCGTCATAGTTTGAACTAGCACCTCTAAATAATATTGTAAGTTTTCTGCAATCATTGCTAGATTAGGTGATGTGGAACGTTAAGAGTAGCTGATTGGTATGTTCATCAAAGCCATGCTTTGTAAAATAGGGACTATGAGATGGCCTTGGAATATAACCATTGTAATTTGACTCATGTAATGAACTATGCATATGGTGGTTATCTTCACCTTTCTTTCAGTATTCAATTGTCTATTTTCCTACGCTCTTTGCTTCTTCGGTTTGACTCGTGCAGTACTGTATTTTCTCCAGCATGCCTACACCAATGGGCATTTGGAGGAGTCGGCAACGGTGGCAGTGCTTCATTTTCATGCCGACAATGGAAGTTTGGACCAACAAGAAATATCGAGTTGGTACTTCTATTAGTCTCCTCTGTATAATGTATAACCTCTGCTTGCTTCTCATAGAAGATTTTGATGTATAAACCTCTGCTTGCTGTCCGATAGAAAATTCTGTTCGAACATGCAGATTGGCATACTTGTTCAGAAGGTTACAACTGTAGGTAAGGCATCAAACTATATGTCTAAAATTAAGGTTTGTTTTTGGTGGGATGCAATTCTTTCAATAACATTCTTTTATAAACTGAGGTTGCACTTATCTGACCATGTATTTTTAATTTTGTTTTCCATTGAACATTCAAAACATCCAGAAGGAAGCAGGTGAGAAGAGAAGCACTTAGGGGATGTCGATCTTGCAAATTCAGTTTTATGTCTGTAGTGTCACTCTCATCTTATTTAGTTTATTTATAGCAGTTGAATAAAGAAATATAGCCTCTTGGGATCTAAATCAACAATTGTAAAATTGATCAATACTTGTGCTTGCTCACAGCGAATGTTAAATAGTTTTATTTTACAGTACATTTGGATGTCAGAGTTAGTTGCAATACCACATAAGCATCATTTGGAAGCTTGATTTTGTCATTGAATTTAATGTATGTGTCCTTTTAATATTTTCACCCACACTGGCCTTTTACCTACTCCTATTAATATACAGTAGCAAACAAGTCCTTGACTCCTTCAGGAGTATTCAGTAAGACTAAAAAGCTGAAAAAGATATTAACGCCTTCAGGTAAATGCTTCGTCGTGTACCACATATGGCAGTTTGGTAAGAAAATAAGAAAACAACGGAGCAAATTAAAATATAATTATGTTTATCAAAAAGGCAGAAGGTGTAATAGATGAGCAAACATATTTACATTCTAATATTTTTTCTTTTCTTTTCCTGATATGTTATTTCCTTTGTTGATCCTTCTCTTGTACATATGAACAGGCCCCCGGCTAGATTGACGAGAAAGTTTATTTTGCACATGGTCTTTCCTGGTTTTGTCCTTGTATCAAGAAGTACTTTTTTATAACAATATCAGCTTTGCTCTGTTGTGCGCAATGATTTCATTCAGGTACAGACCCCCTCCCCCATTCATGGAAGTTACTTCTTTTCAGACAGAGAATGATCATTAGTTTTTATATGGATTTAGAGCACATAAATAATTAGCTCCCATTTTAAGTTTGGTTTTAGAGTTAGCCTTCCAGTTTTGTGCATGTTTTTCTTGCTGCCCATATTAATGACCAGATATTTTTCAGTCATTGTAGTTGCCCACATGGATGATGGTTTATTTCAGCCTCGAGGACCTTGCTCGTACCAGATCCAATGGGGAGGAGATTGTTGAGGCGGCTGATTTCTATGGGCTATGTAAAATTAATGGTTGACTTGATTGAGGAGCTATGAGCTTTCTCAAATCCTTAAGAGGTTTGCACATCCTTTTCCATTGTTTTGCTTCTGAAATTGCCGTGAGATTACTTGCTACCTTGCAGCATAGCTGTCCAATGTTTTCATAAAGATTTTTTTTTGGCGTATACTTTGGAATTTCTAGAAGCACCTGTCTCTGTAGTGTGGAAAAATAAATAAAGTAGTTCAATCGTTACGTGCCTACGTATCTACAATTTCAGTATATTATCAGACGATAGCATACTGAATTGTTTGTTAGTACTTCTAACTAAACTGGGTGTAAATGTAGAATATAATTGAGTTTATTAAAGGGTCAAGATTGACTCAGCTACCAGCCTACAAGGACAGTTCTTATGTGAATATTAAAGTATTCTAGGTATACAACGCGACTGCCCTCGATCTATCTATTTGCTAGGTCGATCATGGATCCACTCGCTCGCCGCCGAGGTACGAGATTGCCGCCGCTGACATCCGAGAGGAGCCGCCGACAGACCTCATCACGGAGCTTCGCCGCCGCGGAGGTACGAGAGGAGCCACCGCCGCCTTCATTGCGGACCTCATCGTGGATCCGTTCGCCGCCGCCGCGAGAAGATGCTCGAGGGCAGATCCTTCTCCAGAACCGCCCAACGGGATGCGAGCCTTCGCGTGTTCCTGCTCTGGCGACGACGTGGCCATTCTTCCACTGGGCCACTCCATCACCCACCACCTGTGTGCCTCCTCCGATTTTCATCTCAATCTGTGCTGAGCCTTGAGTACTCATGATAATATTTTATTTTCATTTTCAGTGGCAATGCCTTAGTATCATGCCTCAGTTGATAGTACCTGTCAAATAATCTAGCCAAGACCAGGTTGGTGCCTTTTCATTAGTTTAGGTTGAAGCGGTGACATTGTCTAGCTAGCAAACACATTGATTATAGATATTCCCATGCCTCCTTGGTAAAATCAAATATTATACATACTTTTTAGTGTGATATATTTTGCAAGTTTAATTAGTAATTAGTCCATTGATATCAGCCCTCAAATTAAGTAATTCAAATAAGTTAGCATCCATCATGCACTTGAATTCTTTTGACATGTCCCTTTGTGGTTCAAATTATGCTAAGTGTGTTGGGGAACGTAGCAGAAATTCAAAATTTTCCTACGTGTCACCAAGATCTATCTATGGAGAGACCAGCAACGAGTAGAAAGAGAGTGCATCTACATACCCTTGTAGATCGCTAAGCAGAAGCGTTCAAGTGAACGGGGTTGATGGAGTCGTACTCGTCGTGATTCAGATCACCGATGATCCTAGTGCCGAACGGACGACACCTCCGCGTTCAACACACGTACAGCCCGGTGACGTCTCCCACGCCTTGATCCAGCAAGGAGAGAGGGAGAGGTTGAGGAAGACTCCATCCAACAGCAGCACAACGGCGTGGTGGTGGTGGAGGAGCGTGGCAATCCAGCAGGGCTTCGCTAAGCACCATGGGAGAGGAGGAGTAGGGAGAGAGGTAGGGCTGTGCCAGAACTTCGTGTATAGCTCCCATGCGCCTCCTCACTATATATAGGGGTGGAGGGGCTGGTTTCTTGCCCTCCAAGTCCATTGGGGCGTTGGCCAAGGTGGGAGGAAAGAAATCTCATTATTTCCTTCCCCACCGATTGTTATCCCCCCTTTTTAGGGATCTTGATCTTATCCCTTCGGGATATGATCTTATTCCTTCTAAGGGGGGATCTTGGTGCGCCTTGACCAGGGGTGTGGGGCCTTGCCCCCACTACCCAAGTCCATGTAGGTCCCCCCATGCAGGTGGGCCCCACTCCGGAACCTTCTAGAACCTTCCCGGTACAATACCGAAATATCCCGAACATTTTCCGGTGGCCAAAATAGGACTTCCCATATATAAATCTTTACCTCCGGACCATTCCGGAACTCCTCGTGACATCCGGGATCTCATCCGGGACTCCGAACAACATTCGGTAACCACATACAAACTTCCTTTATAACCCTAGCGTCATCGAACCTTAAGTGTGTAGACCCTACGGGTTCGGGAGACATGTAGACATAACCGAGACGTTCTCCGGTCAATAACCAACAGTGGGATCTGGATACCCATGATGGCTCCCACATGTTCCACGATGATCTCATCGAATGAACCACAATGTCAAGGACTTAATCAATCCCGTATTCAATTCCCTTTGTCTATCGATATGTTACTTGCCCGAGATTCGATCGTCGGTATCCAATACCTTGTTCAATCTCGTTACCGGCAAGTCACTTTACTCGTTCCATAACACATCATCCCGTGATCAACTCCTTGGTCACATTGCGCATATGATGATGTCCTACCGAGTGGGCCCAGAGATACCTCTCCGTTTACACGGAGTGACAAATCCCAGTCTCGATCCGCATAAAACAATAGATACTTTCGGAGATACCTGTAGTGCACCTTTATAGTCACCCAGTTACGTTGTGACGTTTGATACACCCAAAGCACTCCTACGGTATCCAGGAGTTACACGCTCTCATGGTCGAAGGAAGAGATACTTGACATTGGCAAAGCTCTAGCAAATGAACTACACGATCTTTTGTGCTAGTCTTAGGATTGGGTCTTGTCCATCACATCATTCTCCTAATGATGTGATCCTGTTATCAACGACATCCAATGTCCATAGCCAGGAAACCATGACTATCTGTTGATCACAACGAGCTAGTCAACTAGAGGCTCACTAGGGACATATTGTGGTCTATGTATTCACACGTGTATTACGATTTCCGGATAATACAGTTATAGCATGAATAAAAGACAATTATCATGAACAAGGAAATATAATAATAATACTTTTATTATTGCCTCTAGGGCATATTTCCAACAGTCTCCCACTTGCACTAGAGTCAATAATCTAGTTCACATCGCCATGTGATTAACACTCACAGGTCACATCGCCATGTGACTAATACCCAAGAGTTTACTAGAGTTAGTAGTCTAGTTCACATCACTATGTGATTAACACTCAATGAGTTTTATGTTTGATCTTGTTGCTTGTGAGAGAGGTTTTAGTCAACGGGTCTGAACCTTTCAGATCCGTGTGTGCTTTACAAATCTCTATGTCATCTCCTAGATGCAGCTACCACGCTCTATTTGGAGCTATTCCAAACAACTGTTCTACTTGGAGCTATTCTAAATTATTGCTCCATTATATGTATCCGGTCTCTCTACTCAGAGCTATCCGGATAGGTGTCAAGCTTGCATCGTCGTAACCTTTACGACGAACTCTTTTACCACCTCCATAATCGAGAAAATTCCTTAGTCCACTAGTTACTAAGGATAACTTTGACCGCTGTCCTGTGAGCCATTCTTGGATCACTCTTGTACCCCTTGACTGACTCATGGCAAGGCACACTTCAGGTGCGGTACACAGCATAGCATACTGAAGAGCCTACGTCTTAAGCATAGGGGACGACCTTCGTACTTTCTCTCTATTCTGCCGTGGTCGAGCTTTAAGTCTTAACTTCGTACCTTACAACTCAGGCAAGAACTCCTTCTTTGACTGGTCCATCTTGAACACCTTCAAGATCATGTCAAGGTATGTGCTCATTTGAAACTATTATTAAGCATTTTGATCTATCCTTATAGATCTTGATGCTCAATGTTCAAGTAGCTTAATCCAGGCTTTCCATTGAAAAACACTTTAAAAATAACCCTATATGCTTTCCAGAAATTCTACGTCATTTCTGATCAACAATATGTCAACAACATATACTCATCAGAAATTCTATAGTGCTCCCACTCACTTCTTTGGAAATACAAGTTTCTCATAAACTTTGTACAAACCCAAAATTTTTGATCATCATCAAGGCATACATTCCAACTCCGAGATGCTCACTCCAGTCCTTAGAAGGATTGCTGGAGCTTTGCATACTTATTAGCATCTTTCGGGATTGACAAAACCTTCCGGTTGTATCACATACAACCTTTCCTCATTAAAATCGTCGAGGAAACAATGTTTTGACATCCTATCTGCAAGATTTCATAAATAATGCAGTAATCGCTAATATAATTCCAACAGACTCTTAGCATCGCTACGAGTGAGAAAATCTCATCGTAGTCAACTCCTTCAACTTGTTGGAAAACATCTTAACGACAAGTCGAGCTTTCTTAATGGTGACATTTACCATCATTGTCCGTCTTCCTTTTGAAATCCATCTGTACTCATTAGCCTTACGACCATCGAGCCGTTCTGCCAAAGTCTACACTTTGTTTTCATACATGGATCCTCTCTCGGATTTTATGGCCTCAAGCCATTTATCGGAATCCGGGCCCACCATCGCTTCTCCTTAGCTCGTAGGTTCATTGTTGTCTAGCAACATGACCTTCAAGACAGGATTACGTACCACTCTGAAGTAGTACGCATCCTTGTCATCCTACGAGGTTTGGGAGTGACTTGATCCGAAGTTTCATGATCAATATCATAAGCTTCCACTTCAATTGGTGTAGGTGCCACAGGAACAACTCCCTGTGCCCTGTCACACACTAGTTGAAGAGACGGTTCAATAACATCATCAAGTCTCCACCATCCTCCCACTCAATTCTTTCGAGAGAAACTTTTCCTCGAGAAAGGACCCGATTTTAGAAACAATCCATATTGCTTTCGGATCTGAATTAGGAGGTATACCCAACTGTCTTGGGTTTCCTATGAAGATGCATTTTATCCGCTTTGGGTTCGAGCTTATCAACCTGAAACTTTTTCATATAAGCGTCGCAGCCCCAAACTTTTAAGAAACGACAACTTAGGTTTCTCTAAACCATAATTCATACGGTGTCATCTCATCGGAATTACGTGGTTCCCTATTTAAAGTGAATGTGTTTGTCTCTAATGCCTAACCCATGAACGATAGTGGTAATTCGATAAGAGACATCATGGTACGCACCATATCCAATAGGGTGCAACTATGATGTTCGGACACACCATCACATTATGGTGTTCCAGGCGGTATTAATTGCGAAACAATTTCCACAATGTCTTAATTGTGTGCCAAAACTCGTAACTCAGATATTCATCTCTATGATCATATCATAGACATTTCATCCTCTTGTCACAATGATCTTCTACTTCACTCTGAAATTACTTGAACCATTCAATAATTGAGACTTGTGTTTCATCAAGTAAATATATTCAACATCTACTCGAATCATCTGTGAAGTAAGAACATAACGATATTCACTGCATGCCTCAGCACTCATTGGACTGCACACATCAAAATGTGTTACTTCCAACGAGTTGCTGTCTTGTTCCGTCTTACTAAAACGAGGCTTTCAGTCATCTTGCCCATGTGGTATGATTTGCATGTCTCAAGTGATTCAAAATCAAGTGAGTCCAAACGATCCATCTGCATGGAGTTTCTTCATGCGTATACACCATTAGACGTGGTTCGCATGTCTCAAACTTTTCAAACGAGTGAGTCCAAAGATCTATCAACATGGAGCTTCTTCATGCGTTTTATACCAATATGACATACATGGCAGTGCCACAAGTAAGTGGTACTATCATTACTATCTTATATCTTTTGGCATGAAAATGTGTATCACTACGACCGAGATTCAATAAACCATTCCTTTAGGTGCAAGACCATTGAAGGTATTATTCAAAAATAGAGTAACCATTATTCTCCTTAAATGAATAACCATATTGCGATAGACATAATCCAATCATGTCTATGCTCAACGCAAACACCAATCTCGATGGTAGAGGGAGCGTGCGATGCTTGATCATATCAACCTTGGAAACACATCCAACATATATCATCAGCTCACCTTTAGCTAGTCTCCGTTTATTCCGTAGCTTTTATTTCGAGTTACTAACACTTAGCAACCGAACCGGTATCCAATACCCTGGTGCTACTAGGAGTACTAGTAAAGTACACATTAACATAATGTATATCCAATATACTTCTATCGACCTTGCCAGCCTTCTCATCTACCAAGTATCTAGGGTAATGCTGCTCCAGTGGTTGTTCCCCTTATTACAGAAGCACTTAGTCTCGGGTTTGGGTTCAACCTTGGGTTTCTTCACTAGATCAGCAGCTGAATTGCCGTTTCATGAAGTATCCCTTTGTTCCCTTGCCCTTCTTCAAACTTGTGGTTTCACCAACCATCAACAATTGATGCTCCTTCTTGATTTCTACTTTCGCGGTGTCAAACATCATGAATATTTCAAGGATCATCATATCTATCCCTGATATGTTATAGTTAATCACGAAGCTCTAGCAGCTTGGTGGCAATGACTTTGGGGAAACATCACTATCTCATCTGGAGGATCAACTCCCACTCGATTCAAGTGATTGTTGTGCTCAGACAATCTGAGCACAAGCTCAACGATTGAGCTTTTCTCCCTTAGTTTGCAGGCTAAGAAAATCGTCGGAGGTCTTATACCTCTTGACGTGGGCACGAGCCTGAAATCCCAATTTCAGCCCTCGAAACATCTCATATGTTCCGCGACGTTTCGAAAACGTCTTTGGTGCCTCTACTTAAACCATTTAATTGAACTATCACGTAGTTATCAAAACGTGTATGTCCGATGTTCGCAACATCGACAAACGACGTTGGGGTTCAGGACACTGAGCGGTGCATTAAGGACATAAGCTTTCTACTGATCGCATAATCGCTACTATCAACTTTCAACTATACTTTCTCTAGGAACATATCTAAACAGTGGAACTAAAGCGCGAGCTTACGACATAATTTGCAAAAGGTCTTTTGACTATGTTCAGGATAATTAAGTTCATCTTATGAACTCCCACTTAGATAGACATCCCTCTGGTCATCTAAGTGATCACATGATCCGAGTCAACTAGGCCGTGTCCGATCATCACGTGAGACGGACTAGTCATCATCGGTGAACATCTTCATGTTGATCGTATCTACCATACGACTCATGCTCGACCTTTCGGTCTCCGTGTTCCGAGGCCATGTCTGCACATGCTAGGCTCGTCAAGTTAACCCTAAGTGTTTTCGCTGTGTAAAACTGTCTTACACCCGTTGTATGTGAACGTAAGAATCCATCACACCCGATCATCACGTGGTGCTTAGAAGCGACGAACTGTAGCAACGGTGCACAGTTAGGGGAGAACACTTCTTGAAATTTTGTAAGGGATCATCTTATTTACTACCGTCGTCCTAAGGAAACAAGATGCATAAACATGATAAACATCACATGCAATCAAATAGTGACATGATATGGCCAATATCATTTTGCTCCTTTTGATCTTCATCTTTGGGGCTCCATGATCATCATCGTCACCGGCACGACACCATGATCTCCATCATCGTGTCTTCATGAAGTTGTCACGCCAACGACTACTTCTACTTCTATGACTAACGCGTTTAGCAATAAAGTAAAGTAGTTTACATGGCGTTCTTCAATGACACGCAGGTCATACAATAAATAAAGACAACTCCTATGGCTCCTGCCGGTTGTCATACTCATCGACATGCAAGTCGTGAATCCTATTACAAGAACATGATCAATCTCATACATCACATATCATTCATCACATTCTTCTTGGCCATATCACATCACATAGCATACCCTGCAAAAACAAGTTAGACGTCCTCTAATTGTTGTTGCATGTTTTACGTGGCTGCTATGGGTTTCTAGCAAGAACGTTTCTTACCTACGCAAGACCACAACGTGATATGCCAATTGCTATTTACCCTTCATAAGGACCCTTTCATCGAATCCGTTCCGACTAAAGTGGGAGAGACTGGCACCCGCTAGCCACCTTATGCACCAAGTGCATGTCAATCGGTGGAACCTGTCTCACGTAAGAGTACGTGTAAGGTCGGTCCGGGCCGCTTCATCCCACAATACCGTCGAAACAAGATTGGACTAGTAACGGTAAGCATATTGAACAACATCAACGCCCACAACTACTTTGTGTTCTACTCGTGCAAAGAATCTACGCAATAGACCTAGCTCATGATGCCACTGTTGGGGAACGTAGCAGAAATTCAAAATTTTCCTACGTGTCACCAAGATCTATCTATGGAGAGACCAGCAACGAGTAGAAAGAGAGTGCATCTACATACCCTTGTAGATCGCTAAGCGGAAGTGTTCAAGTGAACGGGGTTGATGGAGTCGTACTCGTCGTGATTCAGATCACCGATGATCCTAGTGCCGAACGGACGGCACCTCCGCGTTCAACACACGTACAGCCCGGTGACGTCTCCCACGCCTTGATCCAGCAAGGAGAGAGGGAGAGGTTGAGGAAGACTCCATCCAACAGCAGCACAACGGCGTGGTGGTGGTGGAGGAGCGTGGCAATCCAGTAGGGCTTCGCCAAGCACCATGGGAGAGGAGGAGTAGGGAGAGAGGTAGGGCTGTGCCAGAACTTCGTGTATAGCTCCCATGCGCCTCCCCACTATATATAGGGGTGGAGGGGCTGGTTTCTTGCCGTCCAAGTCCATTGGGGCGTTGGCCAAGGTGGGAGGAAAGTTATCTCATTATTTCCTTCCCCACCGATTGTTATCCCCCCTTTTTAGGGATCTTGATCTTATCCCTTCGGGATATGATCTTATTCCTTCTAAGGGGGGATCTTGGTGCGCCTTGACCAGGGGTGTGGGGCCTTGCCCCACTACCCAAGTCCATGTGGGTCCCCCCATGCAGGTGGGCCCCACTCCGGAACCTTCTAGAACCTTCCCGGTACAATACCGAAAAATCCCGAACATTTTCCGGTGGCCAAAATAGGACTTCCCATATATAAATCTTTACCTCCGGACCATTCCGGAACTCCTCGTGACGTCCGAGATCTCATCCGGGACTCCGAACAACATTCGGTAACCACATACAAACTTCCTTTATAACCCTAGCGTCATCGAACCTTAAGTATGTAGACCCTACGGGTTCGGGAGACATGTAGACATAACCGAGACGTTCTCCGGTCAATAACCAACAGCGGGATCTGGATACCCATGATGGCTCCCACATGTTCCACGATGATCTCATCGGATGAACCACAATGTCAAGGACTTAATCAATCCCGTATTCAATTCCCTTTGTCTATCAATATGTTACTTGCCCGAGATTCGATCGTCGGTATCCAATACCTTGTTCAATCTCGTTACCGGCAAGTCACTTTACTCGTTCCGTAACACATCATCCCGTGATCAACTCCTTGGTCACATTGCGCATATGATGATGTCCTACCGAGTGGGCCCAGAGATACCTCTCCGTTTACACGGAGTGACAAATCCCAGTCTCGATCCGCATAAAACAATAGATACTTTCGGAGATACCTGTAGTGCACCTTTATAGTCACCCAGTTACGTTGTGACGTTTGATACACCCAAAGCACTCCTACGGTATCCAGGAGTTACACGCTCTCATGGTCGAAGGAAGAGATACTTGACATTGGCAAAGCTCTAGCAAATGAACTACACGATCTTTTGTGCTAGTCTTAGGATTGGGTCTTGTCCATCACATCATTCTCCTAATGATGTGATCCCGTTATCAACGACATCCAATGTCCATAGCCAGGAAACCATGACTATCTGTTGATCACAACGAGCTAGTCAACTAGAGGCTCACTAGGGACATATTGTGGTCTATGTATTCACACGTGTATTACGATTTCCGGATAATACAGTTATAGCATGAATAAAAGACAATTATCATGAACAAGGAAATATAATAATAATACTTTTATTATTGCCTCTAGGGCATATTTCCAACAAAGTGAGCAAGCATGTATTGATCGAATTGTATTGGATTTCTATTTTAGTAAAGACTTTCTCCTTTTTTATTTCTATCTTAACAACTTAATTTGCTTTTGCTAGGTGATTTGATCAGAAACGATGACAATGATTTCAGGTAAAGCCAACGAGGAGCACAAGAGAGCATAGTAAATGAATTGGGCAAATCACAATAATCATTTATTTGAATATCCCATTAGTCCAAAATTCGGATTGTTTGGAGAAAGATACACCTAAACATGAGTGTTGCCAATCCATGAAAAAACAATGAAAAGTATTGTAAGAAGTAACTTATCATGTCAAAGGGTGTGCTGAGATAAATAATGAAGAACGAAGAGGAATGTTCATCTGGTGGTGGTGTGAAATAGGTGCATATTCAGAAATAATATATAGAACCAGTTGAGGACGGTAAGCATGATAAATACAACTTGAGTGATATTGTGTTGTTCTATGGCAACACATGGATTTCCATGATGGAACATCGTCCGGAGTATTTGAAGGTTGCCAGTTTAGGTGGGTCAAATAGTAGGTGAGCTTATGTCAAAATAAGCATGGTATTTGTTTGATTCTTTTATAGGGGTCACTACACGGTGAAAGATGCAAAATAAGAAATCATGTCATGCTTGGGTTTTAAACTAAATTTAGAGAATTCATTGGATGGTCCGCGAGTGTACAATCAAACTTGTATGACTTGATGTACAAATGCATTATGCAAAATGAAAATAATACCATTGTATCTGTTTTAAAGTTTCTGTCATAATTCTATAAAAAGATGGCATTTTCTACCATATGAAGAAGTTGGTGGTAGAAAATAATAATTTCTTTGGCAGTCTCCAGTCTAGAAAGTTGGAACGTTGATATATTAGGAAACATGCATTAGTTCTCCCCACGGAAAATTGACCGGCTAGAGAATGAGAATAGCGACACGAATTCCAAATTTATGTGATGTGTTTGTATTTAAATTAAGAAAAGGGTGAGATAATTAAAATTGTTCTATGTCTGGATAAAATTTAAAGAAATACAGATAATAGTCTCCGTGCATTCACACATGGATGCAATGGCGGAGACAGGGCCAAGGCCTGCGGCATGAGGCTATATATTATACATGTGACATTTTATGAAGGCGTCCTGTTGGGTTGACTCCGTCCCTACATGGATGGGTACCATAAGTATCATAATCATTCGACTACTGGTTGGTTTTAATAACATTTTTTATTTGTCAATAATATATTTGATACGATGTAGAGGCAACTGGTTGGTTTCTGTTAGGGAATGCTATGATGCTGATTGTAAAAAAAAGATGTGTATTAGTTGAAGTGACATTGTTCTATATTATTTTAGCTTCATGAATAGTATCTTATTATTTTTAAAGCCCGTAGCAACGCACGGGCCTTCTGTAAAAAACTTCCTTTTGATTATGCAATTCATTTTCTTTCATCGCACATGACAAAGTAGCAACTAATTACTTAACCCAAGATGAGATATTTGGATGAAATTGGACTTAAGTTTTTGCAAGCTTGATGCACACTTAAATACTGGTAATATCACATTCATAACTAATTTGATTTCTCCCAAGCTACAGTATGGTCACTACTCTATTTCTTGAAGGATAAATCGATACTTAAATAGCTGACGTATTCTAGCAGCATATGAAGTTAAAGTAGAGGTAGAACTAGAACCGTACAAGTACTTTGATGTCGTGTGTCATGTACTGTGATGACAAGACAATTTGTATGTTCTACCTTATTTACAGTTTACTCATGCAAGCTTCTTTA
This sequence comes from Triticum dicoccoides, assembly GCF_002162155.2. Taxonomy (NCBI): domain Eukaryota; kingdom Viridiplantae; phylum Streptophyta; class Magnoliopsida; order Poales; family Poaceae; genus Triticum; species Triticum dicoccoides. Next base: position 512,054,747 of record NC_041393.1, on the reverse strand, counting down.
ATTTGAAATAAAAATGAGTATTCAGCCAGACAAATTGCTCTTACAGTCCATTCCTGATGAACATGTATGTTTCTAGGATACCATTTCGAATGGTTTCTTAGTTTCTTGAATGACAGGTTTGCAAACCTTTATACGAGATTTGAGTTTCGACCACATCTAAAATGATTTCTATGTAGATGAGTGACTTGCTACATGTGTGGTGAAATGTGTTTTTGACCACATCTAAAATGATTTCTATATAACTTTACTCAGATTCAGTGAAGGAGAATCTAATGAGGAGTCGGATGTGCAGCCATCAAAAGCCCCGTGACAAACTCTGAGCCTGTCGCTCCCATCAACAACAACCAAATGGTGTAACATTCCTTAGGTTTTAAGTCTTCATGCATTTAACCTATTATTACTGGACTGGTTTTGGTAAGCCAACTAAGAAACGATTTGATGTCAAAAAAATAATATCAGTAACTAAGGAGCAATATCACGGCAATCTTTGGTAAGCAAAAGTACTCAGATTTGTTCGGTAAGCCAACTAAGAAACATTTTCATCTACCAAAGAAACTCAGATTTTTTTGGTAAAAAAACTAAGAAACATATTTTTACAAAGAAAACTTTGGTAATCAACAAATTTAGATCAATTGAAGTATTTAATTAATAATTTTCTACAGTATGTTTACTGATACAGGTGGCACAATAGAACGAAATGCTGACCAGGCCAGCTAACTTAATCAGCCTGGGATCAACTTCCTAAACCGGACACTCCTTCCTAACACACCATCCTTCCATGTTGTCGATCCTTCGTTCCCCGTCTATGATCATATCTGATCTAGGGTTAAGAGTCATTCTTTTTGTGCTTCTCCCACAAAAGCTTTTTCGTGCAATATGTATCCAATCGTCTTTTCCAGAATTCTCAGAGTTGAAGTTCGCAAGGAACTCACAAATCTTGGTGGCTAAAAGGTGCCCAAGATTAGGCAACAACACTCCGGCCACACCAATTTCATCAGCCATAGGAACCACACCTCCAAAGGCCTGAGCGAGAGTGAGCACGTGTCGACCATGCCTGGACCACCACTCTCCACATATGCATACTACGGCTGGCTAGGCTCCCATAGAGGCTGAGAGACTCCTAATGAAACAGTCTGTAGTCATTTCGTTTCGCTACATTGATCGAAGCTGCGAGTCGATCGAAAGGAAATCCCCCACCGTCGAAGGAAGTCAATCTCACCCCGAGTCCTGGCCCCATCTCTTGTTTTCCCTTCCTAATCTTCCGATAAAGATCCACATCCCTCCTCCACCGCCAGCTCCACCCTCTGCACCCGGCCGCCGCCCCCTCGCTTTCGCCAGCGCCACCGCCAGCCTGCGCGTCCGCCTTTACGGCCTCGACGCCTGCGCCCCCTCCCACGCCATCCTCGCGCGCAAGCGCCGCCCGCACATGGACGCCGACGTCAGCCGCATCGATGAGGTGGTCGATGACACTGGCAGTGCTCGGGTACAGGAAGGGCGACCCCGGCACGTTGTAGTAGGCATTGAGGAGCGCCGCCGTGGCCTCTCGGAGGACCATCCGATAGGGGTCATCGCGGCCGTCGAGCGCCTCCCGCAGCGTCATGTCCGGGCCGTATCGTCGCGCGGCCAGAGGGCCGAACGCCATGGCCACCGTCGTGTTAGGCGTCACCACCTTCTAGTGGCACCGTCGTGATGGCTTGTTTGCATGTCTTAATTATATAGTAGATTTTTATTATACTTGTCGAAGTACTGTGCACATGAACTTAAAGACAATATTCCTACCTTGTAAGTAAATCTTAGTTTGTAATATATAATATCTTAAGCGTATCATGTCTCTCTGTGTATATCATCAAGTTACCTTGTAGGTGAAGTGGACTTTAGTTATTTTCCAATTGTTATACGCTATCATTTCTATGCATGCGAAATATGACATAATTTTTCTGTCCAAAAATACTTGTCATAGAAAATTATGTGTCTAGACGTATTTTAATTCTAGATACATCTATTTTTATCTGTTTCTCCGATAATTTTTTCTGGACAGAGGTTGTACATTATATGCGTAATCAAAAAGAATAAATTAAAAGCCCGTGGCAATGCACAGGCGTCTTACTAGTTATCTTAACTAGCGGGCAGAGGCGTGACGTGTCGCCGTGCCTGTGGAAGAGCCCGACAAATGCTTATTGTTGATTTGACAAGAAAAAAAATATTTCTGTATAAATATCACATGATCAAACTTTTGTTAGCCCTTTGCCGAGCTTATTGTATATCAACTGGTCGTCTTAGCACATGTCGCAATAAATATGAAAAGGAAGTTTATACTTCGACAAAAGTAGTCACTTCTTATCTATGGTCTGAGACTACCCTAAACATTGAAAAACTATAGAAAAGTTGTCCTAGCATTTTTTAACTCTTTACAAACAATTGAAAGTAAGCACTGCGTAGCAGCAGACAATTACCGTATGCCTTCTCATTTACATCACGGTGTTGGCTTGGAACACGACGAGAGTGAGAGGGAGAGCGTGAGTGAGAGCGCCTCCCCCAAGCCCGCGCCGCTGGCCGCTCCGGCCGCGGCGACCACCAGCCGCAGCTGCCCCCCATCCCTTGGGTAGCCGTCCCCCTCCATGCGTTCCCCCGCCTCTCCCAGGGATCCCGGGTCGCCACCGGCCGGCCTTCAATGCCTCTCCCCTGCGGGCCTGGGTCTATCCGTCGGGCCATCCGAGGTGTCCGCCACCTCCTCCCCTTGGTCGCGCGGGAGGAGGGCTCACCGCCGCAAATCCTGCAACGGGGGCCACTCCCCGAGGACGCGCCCCCTCTCGGTCCGGGAGGCCATGCCAGCCATCCACCGTTTGAGCAAAAACGCCTCCGGTCCATCATAGTTGTGCCGGCTCCCTTGCCAGATCTAGCCCCCAACGACATTGATGATCCCATCGACGACAATCAAGAGGACACTACTACAAAAAGGGCTATAGATGGAATGGTCACTAATGACGCACCTGTCATATGGTGCGCCATTACTATATTCTAATGACGCACCATGTCTCGGTGCGCCATTAGTAATATATTACTAATGGCGCACCTGGTGCCTGATGCGCCATTAGTAGTTTTGAAAAAAAAACATAATTTTTTTTGCTACTAATGGCGCACCGTTGTATAGTGCGCCATTACTAGTTGACATACTAATGGCGCACCACATCCGCCGTGCGCCATTAGTAGTTTTGAAAAAAAAGTAAAAAAATAAATAAAAAAATATTTGTTACTAATGGCGCACCATGTCTCGGTGCGCCATTACTAGTTTTAACTAGTAATGACGCACTGTCCACTGGTGCGCCAGTACTAAGTTTTTTTCAAAAAAAAATTCAAAAAAATATCAATTTTTTTTCAAAACTAGTAATGGCGCACCGTGGGTGTGGTGCGCCATTACTAGTTAAACTAGTAATGGCGCACCACCCCACAGTGCGCCATTACTAACTTGCCCCAACGCCGAATGCACCCCCCCGTGGATCGCTTTTTCAGTTTTTAAAAAAATAAAAGAAAATGATGGAAATGTCAAAAAAATAAAAGAAAATAAGTTTCCCATGTGATATGTGGTCTAGTTGTTGGGAAAATTTACAAATATGAATTTCGACTTTATTTGCAAAATCTCTCTGGAAATTTGTAAAATGGGTATAACTTTTGCTTACGAACTCGGATGAAAAAGTTTTTTATATGAAAAATCATCTACTCGAAAAGTTAAACATTTTCAAAATCCCCATAAACCTAACAGAAAAAAAAAGTTACGGGGCTTTCAAGATCTAGAGGCAAAAAAATTCAAAAAAATTCAAACTTACTAGTGGCGCACCATGGATGTGGTACGCCACTAGTAACAGAAAAAATTGGTTTTGAAATTTTTTTCAAAATTTCATCATAGTCATGAACATGAAGAAAGTCCTAGACGTCAACAAGGTATAATAGGATTGATATGCTAGATATATCAACAAGTGCTTGTGAAGTGAGCTATTGCTGGGGTTGGATAGAACTTTGAAGTTAAACGTGCTTGGGCTGGAGTAGTGTGAGGATGGGTGGGTGACCTTTTGGGAAGTTTGACCACGGAGTCCGATTTGACCTGAGATTAAGCATATTGACCCGAGATTAAGCCATAGTGAACTAAGATTAGGAAAAAAACAATTTTTTTTTTAAAAAAAGTTCTGAATTTTTTTTTGAAAAAATATTGTTACTAATGGCGCACTTCTATGTGGTGCGCCATTAGTATACCAGATACTAATGGCGCACCGTGGGCTATTCTAATGGCGCACCAGCGGTGCGCCATTAGTATACCAGATACTAATGGCGCACCACAGGTGCGCCATTAGAAAAAAAAAATCTGATGGCGTGGTGCTAGTGGCGCACCTGTAGTGCGTCATTAGTAGCGAAAACATGTGCGCCACTAGCAGCCCTTTTTCTAGTAGTGGGGATGGGAGTTGCACCTTTCCCGCAAGAGCAAGCAGGCCCTCAGAGCCTCAATGGTCCGTGCGTCGCCCCGCCGCGGGGCTCCTCTTGGACCGCGGTCGGGCCGCGGCTCCTCCCCGGGGCGCGAGGCCTTCCTGAGCAGATTTAAAGGGCTCTTCTTCCGCTGCCTGAGCTCCAGCCACCGCCGTGCCGATTGCCACGATCCACTCTACTGCATCATCTGTAGAAGGCCAGGCCACTACGACAGAGAGTGCCCCCAGAACATCAGGAATAGGAGAGGCGACGGCTCGGTGCGTGACCGTCTGGGCTCGGGCGTCGTCTCGCGTCCGGTTTGCGAGCGACTTGTCTTCCCTGAATGCTCCGCCACGCCTCCCATGGCCTCCGGCGATGCCCCCGGCGTCGACCACGGGCGCCGACCCCGATCCAGCCACAAGGTGATCGCATCCACGCCGTCCCTGGAGCAGCAAGTCTTCCTCATGCAGCAGCATGCGGTGGTGGTGACCGCCGCCAGCCCTTACTCCATTGGCCGGGCCATCAAGAAGGAGTTCCAGATCCCTGCGCATCTCCTCCGAGTCACCAGCCACGACCCCAAAGACTTCTTCATCCACTTCCACCTGCCCGCCCACAAGGATTTGGTCGTGCGCCGGGGCACGATCACGGTGGAGGGCGTCCAGTTCCTCCAGGAGCCCTGGCGAGAAGACACGCACGCGGTGCACGCCACCTAGATGATGCACGTGCGCGTCGTCCTCGAGAAGCTGCCCATGCAGCTCTAGACCCTAGAGGGGGCGGCTGACGCGCTCGGCGACCAGGTCATTATCGACCGGCTTGATAGCCGCACTTTTGAGCGGGCTTACATGAAGACTTTCGCCGTCTGGGTGTGGGTGTGGGATCTGCACCACATCCCCACCAGGCGGACGCTCTGGAAGCACGCGCGGGACGCGGACATGGTGGAGGAGATGCTTGGCTTCTCTCCGCCGAGCCGCGTCTTCGCGCTGCCGCTGGCTCTGCTCAGGTGGGACATCTTGGTCCACATCGACCGCATCAAGGACTGGTCCCCTCTGTCTCTGCGGTCCTCCCACTTGGGACCGAGTGGCCTCCCCTCCTCGGACGATGACGAGGACGACGACCGCCCATTCCCGCGTCGCCCTCCTGCCTGCAGCTGGACGCACGGGATCAAAGACGGGCGCGTGGCACAGGACCTGGGCGTGGGCGCGGGCCGTGCCCGCCCCCAGGCGCAGGTGGTGTCCACGGGCTGTAGGGGCATGCCCTCGATGGGCTCTAGGCGCAGCCACGACAGCGAGGGTGGTGGCGGCCAGAGGCGGTCCTGGAAGGACACCCTGCTGGGGCGGGGACGCGGCAAGGAGCACGCGCGGAAGCTATTGACCCGCCCCCCCGAGCGCTAGCGCAGCCGCACGCCATGCTCCTGTCACCGTCAAGGGGCGCCTCGAGGGCGCCGCACCATCTCCGACCAGCACACCAAGCATCATGGTAGCGGCAACGGCAATGGCCACGTCCAAGTCCCGCAGCGCGGGAAGGGTGCGGGCGGCACCAGGCGCTTTGAGCGTGGTCAGTCTTCGAGGACTGCTCCGCCCCCTGCCAACCTGCTCCTAGCTCCGCCACGCCCATTGACTCCTCCTACGGCGGCCGCAGATGCGGACCCGGTTGCCGATTTCTTCGAGGAGGCTGTCAAGGAACTCCCTCCCCCGCCCCGCCCGGACCCTAGGGCCGCTGCGGTGGACGCGACGATGAAAAAGAAAGTGGACAAGCCCCTCTCCTTCTCCGAGCACGAGGGGGGCACCGAGGGCGACACGGACGGCATCAACATGGGCCCTGTCCTCTTCCTCATCAGGCACACCCCAGCAACGGCGGACACACACTCCCTGCAGCTCGGCGCCGTGACAAGCCAAGTCTGTCACCTGCAGAGCGGTGAGGAAGACGCCAGGGACAAGACCAAGCAGCTCTTCTCCAACCCCCCGGCCTCTGTTGTTGGCCGGGTACCTCCCCGCTCCAAGACCCCGCACCATCCCATGCCTGCGGCGACTCGCCATAGTGCACGCCAAGCCAGCAACCCCTCCTCAGTCCCCATTAGTTAGCGTTCCACCCTCCGCATTGTTCATGGCCTAAGTATCCTTGGCCCGAAGGAAGCAATGACTGCAAAGGTAGCCGATGCCCTCATCAAGCGCTTCAACGAACCAATGTCCGACACCGACATCCAGGCCATCGCCAGGTTCACCAACCTCGACCCGGCCGCGCTGCGGGTGGCGGCGGGCATGCAGGGCCCTGACGGAGAGGCCTCGGAGGCCATGCTTTGCCCATGTTAGTACACTCTAGTTGTTGTTCGCTCCGGCGATGCCCAACGCTCGGCTGGGCTGAGCTAGGTCTAGTTCTCTGTAGTCCTTGTAGCAGGTGTAGAGGTGATGCCGTCTGCCGGTGGGTATTGGGGCCTATTGGTGGCCGCCGGCAGACCCCGACCCGTGAGGAGGTGTACCCGTATTTGCTTACTAAATTCCGTAGTCACCGGAGCAGATTCATCGTGTTTAATGATTGACACACTTTGTCCCATCATGAGCTGGAACATCCAAGGTTTAAACACGCCGGCGCATCGTGCTGTAGTTTGCGAGACGGCAGAAGCACATAGGTTAGCCGTCCTCTGCCTCCAGGAGACTAAAATCAAAGCCTGGAATTGCCCTCTGGTCAAGGAGGTCGGCGGAGCACGACTAGCTGACTATGTAGTGCTTCCCACCTCCGGCACCAGGGGCGGCGCTGCAATATTCTGGGATAGTAGTGTAGTAGACGTGCAATCGCATGCTGTCAGCCAGTTCTCCATCACCACACATGTTACCTTACGGGCTAGTTCAACACAATTCTGGTTGACCACGGTGTACAGCCCCATCGATGACAGCAGAAAGGAGGAGTTCTTATCGGAGATAGCTAGGACGGCGCCGCCACAAAATGATCCCTGGCTCATAAACGACGATTTCAACCTCATATATAAAGCTAGTGACAAGAACAATATCAACATCAGCTGTAGAATGATGGGTAGATTTCGTGCGGTGATCGACGCTGCAGGACTATGGGAGATTAGATGCAAAAACCATTGTTACACATGGAGCAATGAGCGTGTAGTTCTAACACTAGTCAGCATCGACAAGTTTTTCTGCAGCAATGCTTGGGACAACCTTTTCCCAACCTTCCTCCTCCACGCCACTGTTGGAAATATGCCCTAGAGGCAATAATAAAATGGTTATTATTATATTTCCTTATTCATGATAATTGTCTATTGTTCATTCTATAATTGTATTAATTGGAAACCGTAATACATGTGTGAATACATAGACCACAACATGTCCCTAGTGAGCCTCTAGTTGACTAGCTCGTTGATCAATAGATGGTTATGTTTCCTGACCATGGACATTGGATGTCATTGATAATGGGATCACATGATTAGGAGAATGACATGATGGATAAGACCCAATCCTAAGCATAGCACAAGATCGTGTAGTTCGTTTTGCTAGAGCTTTTCTAATGTCAAGTATCATTTCCTTAGACGATGAGATTGTGCAACTCCCGGATATCGTAGGAATGCTTTGGGTGTACCAAACGTCACAACGTAACTAGGTGGCTATAAAGGTGCACTACAGGTATCTCCGAAAGTGTCTGTTGGGTTGGCACGAATCGAGACTGGGATTTGTCACTCCGTATGACGGAGAGGTATCTCTGGGCCCACTCGGTAATGCATCATCATAATGAGCTCAATGTGACTAAGTAGTTAGTCACGGGATCATGCATTACGGAATGAGTAAAGTGACTTGCCGGTAACGAGATTGAACGAGGTATTGGGATACCAACGATCGAATCTCGGGCAAGTAACATGCCGATTGATTGACTGAATCCCCGACATCGTGGTTCATCTGATGAGATCATCGTGGAACATGTGGGAGTCAACATGGGTATCCAGATCCCACTGTTGGTTATTGGCCGGAGAACTGTCTCGGTCATGTCTGCATGGTTCCTGAACCTGTAGGGTCTACACACTCAAGGTTCGGTGATGCTAGATTTGTTATGGGAAATAGTATGTGGTTACCGAAGGTTGTTTGGAATCCCGGATGAGCCGGGCGTGACGAGGAACTCCGGAATGGTCCATAGGTGAAGATCGTTATATTGGACGAAGGGTATTGGAGTCCGGAATTGTTTCGGGGGTACCAGGTGATGACCAGTGTGTCCAAAAGGGGTTTTGGAGGGCCCGACAAGCGTTGGGGGTCCTTATGTGCCAAGGGGAGGGGGCACATCAGCCCACTAAGGGGCTGAGCACCCCTCTCACCCTATCTCACGTAACCTGGAGAGGTGGGGGTGCCAGGTTTTCCCCTGGCCGCCGCCCCCTCCTCTAGATGGGATCTAGCTAGAGGGGCCGGCCCCCTCTCCCCTTCCTCCTATATATAGTGAGGGGGTGGGAGGGCAGCCACACCCTTCCCCTGGCACAACCCTTTCCCTCCTCCAACACATCCTCCTCCTCCGTAGTGCTTGGCGAAGCCCTGCTGGAGAACCACGAGCTCCACCACCACCATGCTGTCGTGCTATCGGAGTTCTCCATCAACTTCTCCTCTCCCCTTGCTGGATCAAGAAGGAGGAGACGTCCCCGGGCTGTACGTGTGTTGAACGCGGAGGCGCCGTCCGTTCGGTGCTAGATCGGATCTTCCTTGATTTGAATCGCCACGAGTACGACTCCATCATCCACGTTCTTGTAACGCTTCCACTTAGCGATCTTCAAAGGTATGAAGATGCTCATCCTCTCCCTCTCTTGTTGCTAGAATCTCCATAGATTGATCTTGGTGATGCGTGGAAAATTTTGAATTTCTGCTACGTTCGCCAACAGCCACTTCAACATCCTGCTCCAACCACTGCCCCCTACTGCTCGCCGCAGCAACCGCGCCACGTCGTCCGGCTCATTTCCGGTTTGAATCCTTCTGGCTACGCTTCCCCAGATTCCACACAACGGTGCAACATGCGTGGGATCGCCCCGTTGCCTCTAGCTATGCATTCAAACGCATCCGCATCAAACTAGATAGAGCGGCAAAGGATCTCAAAATCTGGGCTAAAGGCTTCTCAAGCAGTACTTGTCTGCAGCTACAGATCGCAAATGAAGTACTTCTCCACCTCGACATCACCCAAGAGCATAGACAGTTATCACACGGCGAGCTGGCTCTCCGGAAGCAGCTCAAACTCCACGTCCTTGGCCTGGCTGCGATCGAGCGGGCAAGGAAGCGCCATGCCTCGCGCATCACCTGGCTGCGGGGCGGTTATGCCCGGTCGACCTTCTTCTAGGCCAAGATCAACACTAGGAGGCCAAAAAACTTCATTCACGCCATTCACACGACAGACTCGATCATCACCTTGCATAGCGACAAGGCCAATGGTATCTACGACCACTTCCGCTCCTCCCTTGGGGCCGAGCCCGTCAGAGACACCACTATAAATTGGAGCTCGGTCAACCTTCCATCACTGCCAGCTGTCGGTTTAGACAACCTGTTTCCGGAGGATGAGGTTTGGCAGGCGATCTGTGCCGCGCCGCAGGAAAAAGCGCCCGGGCCGGATGGCTTCAATGGAACTTTTTTCCGTGCATGCTAGTCGATTATCAAGCTCGACGTCATGGTGGTTTTTCATCAGTTCTATCACCTGGGAGGAGGAGACGTGGCTGCCATAAACCGGGCCCTGATCATTCTCCTCCCCAAGAAGGACAGAACGACTGCAATCACAGACTATCGCCCGATTAGCCTAATCCATTCGATGGCGAAGCTCATCTCCAAGGTTCTTTCCATGAGGTTGGCTAAAGTGATGCACACAATCATTTGACCGGCGCAGACGGCATTCCTCAAAACTGAATGCATCCACTATAGTTTTCTCTATGTGGAAAACACCGTCCGCCACCTCCATCGTCGCAAAATGCTGGCACTGCTCATGAAGCTCGACATTGAGAAAGCGTTCGACACGGTCTCTTGGGACTACTTGCTAGAGCTGCTGCAGCAGCTTGGGTTCAGCGCGCACTGGCGAGATTGGGTGGCCCTACTCCTCTCCTCGGCGTCGTCGGCGGTCTCTTTGAATGGGGTGCTGGGCTACCACTTTGCTCACCGCTGTGGTCTTCGCCAAGGAGATCTGCTCTCGCCGTTTCTCTTCATTCTCGCAATAGACCCACTGCACCACCTACTGGCAGAGGCGGTCGAGCAGCAACTCCTCCAGCAAATACCAGGCCGCGAGTTGAAGCTTAGGGTTAGCCTCTACGCCGATGACGTAGTTGTCTTCATCAACCCAATCCGCCAGGAGGTCGACTCCTTACTGAGCATCCTATACCAATTCGGACGTGCCACGGGACTATGCATAAACACCGCAAAATCCACGGCCTCGCCGATCAGCTGTAACGACCTAGACCTAGCCGATGTGCTGCACAACTTTGCCGGCTCAATTTCCCTGTTCCCGATCAAATACCTCGGCCTCCCGCTCATCACCGGTCAGCTTCGGCTAGTGCATCTGCAGTTTATCATAGATAGAATCAGGGCCCGGCTGGCGGGCTAGAAGAGAAACCTAATCCACATCGCGGGACGACGAGTGCTGGTTCACTGCGTCCTCAGTGCCATGCCCACCTTTGCGCTTACCGTGCTGAGGGTGCCCAAGAAGATCCTCAAAGAAATAGACAAGTGCCGACGTCGTTTACTTTGGAAGCGAGACGAGGAGATCTCCGGCGCCAGCTGCAAAGTAAGCTGGGCAGCGGTCTGCACGCCAACGGACAATGCGGGCCTGGGCATCCCTTACCTACCGCGTTTTGGCCGAGCTCTTCGCCTGCGTTGGCCCTGGCTCGCATGGCGCCACCCTGATCGACCATGGGTGGGCTCGGCCCTTGCATGCAACGTCGTTGACCTCTCCCTCTTCATGGCTGCCACCTCGTTCACCATAGGGGACGGCGTGTCGGCGTCCTTCTGGCACTCCCACTGGATGGGGCTCGGTACGCTCGCCCAACAATTCCCACGGCTAGCCCAACATGCCCGGCGAAAGAACAAGACAGTAAAGGAGGCCCTCGTGGATGACGCCTGGATCAGAGACCTCGCCCATGGCCGTACTGAAGATCTGATACATGACGTTCTAGCTTTGCATAGGCGACTCCTTGGCGTGGCCGGCGACCTGCATGCGGACACCCGTGGGAACACTTCAATGGATTTGCCTCTAGATTTGCACGAACTATACAAAACAGACCCAAAGGAAACCTATACTGAACGCAAGAATCGAATCCAATGGATTCGAAGATACTGGGCTGAGGAATGGTTCAAGTACCATTTGTCACTCAAGAATATGCTGAGAAGAATGCCATCAAGCGACCCTAGGGAGATATTCTGTAAAAAAATCTTCAACCCAGGTCCCAGACTGAAGCCATTGAGAAAGGCTTCTATCCTTGCATGGTTCGCGGACCAGAGCCAGAGAATCCTGACCCTTCTTCTCTGTTGTGGTGTCGCGAAGATCATCTCTTCAAGCGCAATTACCAAAGATTCTGCTGTTAAGAACAAAAAGGCTTTCGGACTTGACTTCAACCATGGTCCGTCCTCTACACGGGAAGATGGCACCCGTGAAGCCAATAAAAACATGATCGGTCCCTTCTACAACTTTGAAGGCCTCCTCGCACACATCACTGTCCAAGGTGCAAAAGTGGATCATTCTGATGATGGTGCTGACTCTGATGAGGCTCCAGCTCCTACTCCAAAGCCGCAAAAGCAGAAGAAAGCTAAAGCTTCAAAATCATCTGCTGCTCCAAAAGCTTCTCGAGTGAAGCCATTGGCAACTGCCCCTCCTGCTCCTAGTAACACCTCTGAAGATCTCTGTTGCATCTCCAAGAAGTGCGAGAAGCCACAGAAGAAACATGTACAGAGACACAGTCAAGCACTGACACCAGCTGCCGTTCTGAGGAAGAATCTGAAGTCATTGATTTGTCTTCAGATGAAGAATTTGGTGAGGATGCTCTTGAGAAGCTGATCAAGAGCAAGAGGTGGAGATCTTCAATGATCTGCCCCTCTTTGATGTGAATATCTTGCACAATTTCATTGATGAATGGTTCGACAATCAAGATCTCAGCTTTGATGATCTTCAACTTCCCATTGGCATCAGCGTCGCCTTCCAAGGTGCAATTGCTCCTGAGTTGGCTCTGGCTCAGCGAATTGTTGAACTGAAACACAAGATTGATTTTGAGAAGGAACAGTTCAAGAAGCATGTGGCCAAGCTGAGTATGGCTGATGTCCAGAAATTCAAGGTGATGCTCAATGAGCTCAAGGAGGCGTTTCACAAGAAACGTGAAGAAGCCAAAGGCTCAAGAGATCGCATGAAGAATCTTGCTGCCAAGTGTGTTCAAGCTTACAACGAAGCTGAAAAGCGCAAGGCACTTGGGCGTCCTGGTATTGACCCCAAGATGGCTACCAAGCAAAAGAAGAAGTCTACTGTGGCCCCCACTGAAGCTCCAAGGTGGGAAGAATCTCACATTGTCTTCCCAGCCAACATGACAGGCTCGAAGCCTAAGGTCTCCACAGTGGCTTCAGATCAGCAGAAAACGAAGGCAGCTGAATCCGAAGCCAGAAAGCGCAAAATCAAGCGCACTACTGATGATGCACCACCCCCAAAGAAGAGAAAAACCAAGAAGAGAGATTGGGCTGCTCCCAAAGAGCCCCTTGTTATTGAACCCATTGCTTTTGCTTCCCCTCCTTCTAAAAATTAAGAGCGTCAGTTGATTATTCATGAGCCTGCTTCCACAGAGGCTCCTGAGACTCAAGAAGTTCCAGTCGTTGACCCCATCGCGACTGAAGACATTGGTCCTCACGACAATGTAGTAGATGATGAAGTCCTTCCTCAGATTCAGCGCCCCACGGTATCATCGCCTGAACAACGAACCCATCAGTATTGGTCATCCTTTGACGCCAATCACACAGGATGCCTCATGGGCTGATCGCCCCAAACCAGAAACTCCAAGTCAAGATTCACCAAGTACTCCCCGTCCTTCACCAGCGTAAGCCACTAGTCCGTTGGTGAATGATGATAATTACATGGAGACAACCCCTTCGCCAAAAGCGTCGCCCATGTTTCAACGGCTTCGCAAAGGTCTCAAGCCCTCTGTCTCCATGACAACCATCACAGAAGAGGATTCACACCAGTCCACCTCAGTGGCACGTCAAGTGTTCCGTGAGGACAATCCTTCTGTGACGGTTCCTGTGTCTGAAGCTAATGCTTCTGAAGAGATTCCGGCTGCAGCAGCCGATGAAAGACAAGAAGAAGATCATGTTGCAACTCCCCCTACCACCCAAGAAATTGTTCTCGAGGAGAGCGTATCTGTGCCTGACCCTCCAGCTCCTCAAGTGGAGGCTGGAAATCCTGAGGCAGCCACCAACATCGCCACTGAAGTCAATGACGTTGTCATGACTGAAGGAAATGTGGCGCCTCAAGTCAACACTGTAAATGAATCCAATGCTGCACCTACATCCAATGTGCAGCCTGACGCCTCTGCCAATGCCTCTGCTCCTGTACTGCCACCAAGGCCACACACTATTGAGCATGCATTCTATCAAGGAGAACTTGTTCTCGTCATATGGCCAATTCTGGTTCCTCCGCCTGCTCCTGGACCACAATTTGATTACCATGTGGAGCATAGGCCTCAGGTTCAGAAGCCAAAAACCAAGGCTGCCAAGGTTCCCATGTACTGCATTGGCACCAGGCACATTCAATATCAACGGCTTCATTGCACACAACACCTTCTTCGATACTGGCAAGAACCCATATTCCAAGCCAAGAATATCATCAGATCGATTCTGGAGCTATCAGCAGCGCATCTACTACTCCTGTATTCTATACAACCAGGAGCAGATATTTCCTCATATGCATCTGGACACTGAAGCCATTGCTGGTCTGCCCTGCCTAGAAGAAGCCCTAGACTGCTTTTGTGATGCTGGCCTTCTGCAGTTTGTCACCGACAAGGAACATTGGAGTGAAGAGCTTCTCCTGCAATTCTATGCTACCCTCCACATATGCGTCTACAACAAGGATACAACCACATGGGTCCTTCCGTGGATGACGGGCAACGTTCATCATGAAGCCAAAGCCTTTGATCTCATTGAGCTTACCGTCCTCTCCACTCCAGGCGAACTGTATGAACCTGGTTGTCAGCTTCACCGTGATGCACTGGAGAGCATCTTTCAGAAGCCAGAGCCCAACATGAGCTAGATGCTTAGTATGATGAAGCCACTGCCCCAGGATGCTGAGTATCCCAAGGAATTCCTTGTTGAAGACCTAGAGTATCTGCCCTGCACTATCCATCATATCATTAGGCGAACTCTATGGCCAATCAAAGGGCATTCCTCCTCAGCGAAGCTTGAAGGTGCAATGAAGACATTGGTCTTCTACATTCTAAATGGCAAAAGCTTCAATACTCAAGATTTCTTCATTCGCCAGTTTGCCGCATCTGGGTCTGCCATTTTTGGTCTGAAATTCTATGCTCCTTGGATTATGCGTCTGATCAAGCTCCACTCTGCCATTGACTATCAGGCCTCTGCTCGTAACCATCTCATATTTTTACCAGAGGTTGATATGTCCATTGAAGCCATTTACCCAGAGCCTGCCAAGGAAGCACTATATCTTCACAACATAGATCGTTAGAGCTTTTCCCAACATGTTGAAGGTATTCAGGTTGCTTCTCGTGTTTATCCACTGGCCGGCAACACTCGCCGTGCACGCCCTAAAGCCACTGAAAGCACCATTGCTCCAAGGCCTCGGAAGCAATCTCGTGTGCTCAATGACCAAGAGCTTCTCGTGGCCTTGCATCAAAAGCATGACAAGCATCATTACTGGATGAAGCGTCAAATGCAAAGCCTCTTGGTGGATGTTAATCGCATTCGCAATCTTGCTACCAAGAATGCCTTTGTCACTCATGAAACCTGTCGGAGGTCCTGGAAGAGTCTTACATTGCTAAGTGTTGAAGATGATCATCAAGACAATGGCTTCACTGAGAGATTCAAGTTCGACTCCACTCCTCCAAGGAATGTTGTCTTACGTCGAACCCCGTCTCTTGAAGATTCAGAGTACTCCTCCTCCACAGCAACTGTGAAAGCCAGAGTCTTGGATGACGCAGATGATGCTACCTCCCCACCTCCAACCTCAGCGCGTGTCGACACTGCACCAAGTTCTTCTGCACCACCAAACCTCAACGACCACCCGGCTGCTTCGCCTACTCCTCATGGGAACGAGTAGCGACTATGTTTTCAAACCTTTTTGGTCCTTACTGACAAAAGGGGGAGAAGCATATGTTGATAGTCTTCAAGCGGGTCCATATGGGTGGTTGCTATACGTTTTGCCCAGTGCTTACAACTCTCGTTTTGATACATTTGGTTCTTTGAGTTGCAACACTTGAACTTGATGGTTGTCTGCTATCTTTTCTACTATTCTGTGTGATGCGATGATAAATCCCGCATGAACTCATTCCGCAGACGTCCATTTTTCATTATGCATGTCATTTTTCCTGTATATCTTTTCATGCATGATGTATTGTCTTCATATGGTGAGAAGGATCTCCACAAGTACAACCTGCCATGTGCATTTGCATTCCAACACAAAACATTTATATGCACATCTTCAGGGGGAGCCTTTTGCCACTTATGAAGACAATGCCTCAATCCTTTACAATTTCACATACTTTTATCCCCGTTGAAAACTTCAACCAGTTTGTCATCAATCACCAAAAAGGGGGAGATTGTAAGTGCATCTAGTGCCACCCCTAGTTGGTTTTGAAGTATTGATGACAAACCTGGTTGAGGGACTAATGTGTTTGTGAGAATTGCAGGATAACACAGGTAGTAGTCCCTCTTTGATTCGGTTTACCTACCGGAGATGACCCCTAAAAATGTGTGAAGACATTGAAGACAATGGTGGTCTATGAAGATATTCACATTGAAGACTATGACATGAGAAGACATTGAGTGAAGACTGTGGAGCGCAAAGACTTAGTTGTTTCGTTGTTCCTTTCCTTCTTTGTTGAGTCATACGAACCACCGCACTGTTAAGTGGGGTCCAAGTGAACAAAGTCAGAGTGACTGAAGTGATACTCAACCAAATCATATGTCTTCGAGCGAAGACAATGAGAGCAAATCTTATCCAGAGTCAGATAAGTTAGCTTTACTTGTAGCCCAAGTCAAGCTACCGCATGTGTTTGAAATCTGACCGTTGCGACACGTGTCAGTTCCTTAGTGACCCAGGGTCATTTCGGACAAATCAGGTAGGGTTTCCCAGTGGCTATAAATAGCCCACCCCCTACACCATAAATTGGTGGCTGCTTAGAGTTTTATACGACTTTTGTCGTTTGAGTGCAACCCACCTCCGAAGCCTTTGAGAGAGAGAATCCTTGCGAGGACAAAGCCCAAACGACATAGAGCGCAAAGAGTGTTTGGCATCACTGAAGTCTTTCTGTCTGCGTGATCTGAAGACTTGTTACACTTGAGGACTATGAATCCTCCAGCCGGTTAGGCGTCGTGTTCTGAGCATCCAAGAGTCATTGTGGATTGCCGGCGAACAAAGTATGTGAAGGTTCGGAAGTCTACCTCGAAGACTTACCAGAGTGATTGGGCGGGGACTAAGTGTCCTTAGCTCAAGGGGAATAAGGTGAAGACGCGGTCTTCTGAGTTGAATCTCAGCCTCCCTAACCAGACGTACAGTTGTCACAGCAACTGGAACTGGTCAAAAAAATCCCTGTCCCTCTGAAGCCACTGGTTCCATCTCTTACTTCCCTTTACTTAACGTTTGTCTTCGTGAAGTCATTGCCTGCTTGCATTATCTGTTTGACTTCACTATGTAACTATCTGTTCTTATTGGCTTTATACTATCCTCCATCCTGATCCTTTCTACCTAGCTGCTAATAGTCTTTGTGTTTTCACTTCATTGAATACTTGACTATGGCTTGTCTAGTGTAGTCTACCTTCCGCTACATACGAATAGTGTTGTTTCTACTGTTTGTCTTTGAAACTCTCATGTTTTGAAGATGTTCATAAAAATCGCCTATTTACCCCACCTCTAGTCGATAACTAGCCCTTTCAATTGGTATCAGAGCCAGTACTCCCTTTTTCTGTGTGATTCGGTATAACCACCTGGAGTTTTAGCTATGTCGACTGCAAGGATAATCAAAGTCTCCACTACGTGCCCTGTCTTCAATGGTCGAGATTATCCCAAATGGAAAGCAATGATGAAGAAGCGTCTTCTCACCATGAATAATGAACTTTGGACTGTCACAGAAATTGGTCTCACAAATTTATGCAAGATGGCGAATGCTGACGACATTCAAAAGTACACTCGTCTGGATATCACTGCTAAGGATATTATATGCTCATGTCTATCCATTGACGAGTTCAGGCGGGTCAAGCATCTTTATAATGCGAAGCTTATCTGGGACCGAATTTCTAATGTCTATGAGGGCCATCGAACCCGTCAAGACCCATGGTTTTGTGAATTCAAAGAATCTCTTAAAACGATGTCCTTCGAACCCGATCCATCAGATCAAAACTACTCCCTCATGGCACGTAGTGTCAAGGTAACCTCTGCTGAATCCAAACGTAGTTACAAAACACTTGCTAAAATTGCAACTGAACAACAGAATGCCATGGAACATATTAAAAAATTGTTAGACAAAAGCGATGACCTGTTGGACACAGAAATGACTAAGACTCAGTCCTTAATTGAGGACATAAAACATCTTCATGTTAAGTACCAGGAACTTGAAGGTCGTCATGAAACGCTCTCAACATATCATGAAAAGCGCTCCTATGATTATCTTCAAAGGAAGCAGGAACTTGAGAAATTGAGATCGGATCATGAAGATCTTCAAAAAGAGAACGAGTCACTTTGCGCTCAACAGATTAGTCCTGCTCAGGAAGGATTTGAACCACCATGTCTAAAATGCATTGAGCGTGATAATGCTGCCTCTGTTGCTGAATGTTCTACTGCTACTCCCGTTGCAATATCTTCAACTGCTGATGTGGTAACTAACCCCTCTGTTGAGGATACCACTATTATTGCTGATGAGAATGCCAGGTTGAAGGCACTGCTCGAGACAGGGATGTACAAAAGCATCAAAGGTCATCAGACATTATGTGATGTCCTCAAAAAGCAGATCCTGAACCGAAACCCTAGAAAAGAGGGTGTTGGGTTCGAAAGAAAAATGAATGTTGATCGGTCATACTGGAAGCCTGAGCAATACCCCAAAACCATCTGGGTTGTTGCAAAAGAACCTCCAGTAGATCCATCCACCTTATCTGGTTTCACTTGTGCTAACCCTATTATCATTGATGAATACTTTGATGCAAACTATAAATTGTTTAAGAATTAGAATGGCGAAGTGTTTGCCAGGTATATTGGTACTAACTGCAGGAATGGGTCACCTATGAAGAAGGTATGGGTACCCAAGAGTTGCCTTGAGAATCTTCCGGTGAACGTCATCATGACACCACCTGTGAAGAAGACAAACCCCTTACCAAAGGCTTCATATGTACGAAAAGCTTCATACAGACCGAGGACTCATCTGAGTCACCTTTACGTCAATGTTTTGCAGGGAAGTCATACTCAGACCCATGAATATGAGCGTGTTTCATTAAACCGCTATGTTCATAGAACCAAGAACATTTCTGCTTATTCATATGCGTATTATTCACCCCCTGCAAGGCTATTTACTAGGGCTCCGAAGCCGAAGTTCTCAGATGTTGCACTTAGACTCGTTGCTTCTAAGCCGCCCCTGAAGATGTGGGTGGTTAAGAAAACTTAACTCTCTTTTGCAGGGAAAGGTCTCCAGCCAGAAATCAAAAGCATTCGAAGCTAATGCTGGAGACCTTAAAAATCTTGTTGGGCACAAGATAAAATGCCTAAATGGTCTTACTATGTATTTCACTCCAGATTGTCTTGATACTCATCCTAACTATCCTAACCAAGACCTGAATTTCCATGATCCACTTGATTCGTTAAATGTTTCTGCTTCACAACTTGCTTGGTGAAGCCTATCCCCCAAACTGCATTGTAGGATACAACACCTCATGCTTCAGAATGGATTATGGACATTGGATGCACTAATCACATGACTGGCGATCAAAGTCTTCTGATGGATTCAACACTACGTCCATCAGACAAGAGCCACATCACATTTGCTGACACTGGTAAAAGCAAGGTATTGGGTCTAGGTAGAGTTGCAATATCGAGGGATCAGCACATGGATAAAGTGATGCTTGTTGAATCTCTTGGTTTCAACTTAATGTCTGTCTCAATGCTCTGTGACTTAAACATGATTGTGCTATTTGGAAAATATCGCTGCCTTGTACTAATGGAATCTGACAAGTCTCTAGTCTTTAAAGGATATAGAAAAGATGCTATGTATATGGTAGATTTCTCAGCAGGACGACAGATGGTCGTATGTCTTCTTGCAAAAGCTTCAGAATGCTGGCTTTGGCATCGAAGGCTAGGGCATGCTGGGATGAGGAACTTTCACACTCTCGCGAAGAAGAAGCATGTTGTGGGCATCGAAGGCGTCAAGTTCAAGAAGGATCATCTGTGTGGCGCCTACGGAGCCGGAAAGATGACAAGAGCCAAGCATCCCTCGAAGACAATCATGACCATGTCTCAACCCTTCGAGCTGCTGCACATGGACTTATTTGGCCCTACTCACTACTCCACTCTCAATGCTGCTGCTTGCCTCTATGGCCCAAGTCAAGCTACCGCATGTGTTTGAAATCTGACCGTTGCGACACGTGTCAGTTCCTTAGTGACCCAGGGTCATTTCAGACAAATCAGGTAGGGTTGCCCAGTGGCTATAAATAGCCCACCCCCTACACCATAAATTGGTGGCTGCTTAGAGTTTTATACGACTTTTGTCATTTGAGTGCAACCCACCTCCGAAGTCTTTGAGAGAGAAAATCCTTGCGAGGACAAAGCCCAAACCACATAGAGCACAAAGAGTGTTTGGCATCACTCAAGTCTTTCTGTCTGCGTGATCTGAAGACTTGTTACACTTGAGGACTGTGAATCCTCCAGCCGGTTAGGCGTCGTGTTCTGAGCATCCAAGAGTCATTGTGGATTGCCGGCGAACAAAGTATGTGAAGGTTCGGAAGTCTACCTCGAAGACTTACCAGAGTGATTGGGCGAGGACTAAGTGTCCTTAGCTCAAGGGGAATAAAGTGAAGACACGGTCTTATGAGTTGAATCTCAGCCTCCCTAACCAGACGTACAGTTGTCACAGCAACTGGAACTGGTTGAACAAATCCCTGTCTCTCTGAAGCCACTGGTTCCATCTCTTACTTCCCTTTACTTACCGTTTGTCTTTGTGAAGTCATTGCCTGCTTGCATTATCTGTTTGACTTCACTTTGTGACTATATGTTCTGATTGGCTTCATACTATCCTCCATCCCGATCCTTTCTACCTAGCTGCTAATAGTCTTTGTGCTTTCACTTCATTGAATACTTGACTATGGCTTGTCTAGTGTAGTCTACCTTCTGCTGCATATGAATAGTGTTGTTTCTACTGTTTGTCTTCGAAACTCTCATGTTTTGAAGATGTTCATAAAAATCGCCTATTCACCCCCCCTCTAGTTGATAACTAGCCCTTTTACAAAGTCCATGGCAGCCCTTATGATGCTCACGACCCGCTTTTGTGCGGGCGAGGAAGCTGGCTAGCTCGTAGCAATAACACCTCAGGCAAACATGGCACTTCTGAAGCCAGAGATAGAAACGGCAAGCCCCGGCGCAACAGACACAAGCGTCAAAATAATGGCGATAACACCGAGGACACAACCGTCAATGCGGATTCAGTGGCTCCATGTCCGGTCAGCGCAAAAAACCATTTAAGAGAAATAATCTGGGCCCGTCCAGTCTGGACCACATACTCGATCACCCATGTCAAATCCATGACACCCCCGATAAACCAGCCAATCATACCAACAGAGAATGTTGGGTCTTTAAACAGGCCGACAAGTTAAACGTCGAAAACAAGGAAAAGGGATCGCAAAGCGATGACGACGAGGAGCCCCAGCCTCCGAACACAGGGGGACAGAAGAAGTTTCCTCCCCAAGTTAAAACGGTGAATATGATATATGCTATCCATATCCCCAAAAAGGAGCGGAAGCGCGCACTAAGGGACGTCTACGCGATGGAGCCAGTCACCCCAAAATACAACCCGTGGTCCTCCTATTCGATCACTTTTGATCGAAGGGACCATCCGACTAGTATCCATCATGGTGGTTCAGCCGCACTGGTGCTAGACCCTATCATTGACGGATTCCACCTCACATGCGTCGGACGATGGTAGCAGCTTGAACCTGAAGGTAGATGTAGAGGTAGCGTGCCGACCGCGATCACATCGACTTTGGAACCATTTCCCACGTGCATCGTCACCTCATCCTTAGCCAATCTTTGCTTATTTAGTAGTCCCTGTTTCGAGTTGCAAATATTAGCAAGAGAACCAGTATCGAATACCCAGGTGCTACTACGAGCTTTAGTAAGGTACACATCAATAACATGTATATCATATATACCTTTGTTCACCTTGCCATCTGTTGGGGATATAAATACTGAGTATAAACCGCCGTGGGATGGGCCGGGTTATGCTCATCCGTATTGAAGCCCATGAAGACAAGTAGTATGGCGCTTTACTATTGAAGCTTAGAGGCCTAGAGCCCAATGGCAGATTAGGGCCCATAGACATAAACCGCCATGATATATGTAACTTGTATTGTAAGTTAGGGAAAGGTAGAGACCGAGCCGGACACGTGTATGAGCTGGCCTCGGTATTCTATAAACCGCCTGGCGTCAACCTGAGTATATAAAGGGACGACCCGACGGCGATTTAGGAAAAAGAAACAATAACTTGAGAGATAGGTAAAGCGGATTCGCTCCCTGCTCATCGAGACCCCATCAATTCCACGACAACTGGATCGTAGGTTTTTACCTTCCACCGCAAGGGGCCGAACCAGTATAAACTCCCCGTGTCCTTTGTCCGATTTAACCCCTTTAAGCTAATCTCGTTGCGATGGCTCCACGACTAAGTCCTCTCACTAGGACATCTGACGTGTTAATTCTGCGACAGTTGGCGCCCACCGTGGGGCTATCGCACGATGGTTTCGAGTTCTTGAAGGGCAAGTTTGAAGGACTCAAGGGATACGCGTTTGGCCGGATGACCAAGAGTCGTCGCGGCAAGTTCTACATCGACGACATAGGATGGGGCCCCGAGGCCGGCTCAATCGAGTATGGGTACCGGGTCCCCTTTCGCGGAATTCACGTTTTCATCGGCAAGATTGGCGAACCGGGCCCTGAGCCAGACATCTGCACCGACCTCGTCGAGACGGCTCAGCGTGCGAGCCCTGCCCGGATTCAGCCTGCCATGAAGCATGCATTCGTGGGATTCATCCATGGTGCGGAATCTGAACTGGTGTCCAATGGTGAGACGGTCGTTTACTAAGATGGCGAATCATCCACCGGTGAGACCGAGTCGCTGTACCAGCTACAAGATGGCTAGTTCGGGGGCTGTTCCGATGGCGACAGTATTTCGGACCCCTTTGAACCACCAAATCGGGTTGCAATTTTCATGGCCGGTACACAGCCCACATTGCAATCTTCAACTGCAGCAGCAATGACTTCCGGATCGGCAGCAGGGGCAGGAGGCCCCGCGCGCCAGCCGGCCCAAGTTCTGTCCGATTTATTGGATGCCTTGACGACACTGTTAATCACAGCAGTTACCCCAGAGACCCAAGATTGGCATAACATGAAGGTCACAAAGCTGCGGGATCAGATAACTCAGGCCAAGGAAGACTTGGCGGCTGAGGAAGCCAAGATGGCTGATGAGCGGGCCGCTTTAGATGCCCAGTCGCAGCGGATTCAAGCAAAAAATTACCGGCTCCTGCTGGATCAGAATGCTTCGAATGAGGTGTTGAGGAGGAGGCACCGGTCTTGTCTACCGCCGGTTTATGAAGCAATGAATCTCTTCAACACACCAAGAGCAGGGCCCAGTAATCCGACATCGGTAAACCAGTTTGAAGCACCTGGGGCAGGAGCGCCGGATCAGCCACGGGTGACAGACCCGCTTTGACAAACAGACAACCTGCCGCAATACATGTCGACCCCGCCGGGTCACTTCTCCACCCCTTTGGATAATATGATTGCTACGGCGTCCCGATTGGCAGCTATTTTGATGGAGGGTGAGTCTCCAGCGGCGCTCAAGACGCGGCGGGCCAGGGATCTCCTTCAAACGTCCATGGTATAACAGCAGGTCTATTCATATAGCCGAGACAAAATCCATTCAACCCCTCGCCCGAGCAAGAGTTACAGCAGTCATATTGATGAACCGGCTGTGTCAAGCAGTGCGCGGAACCGTGATGCCCCTCGAGGGCCTAATCCGGTGCGCGGTGGTATGAATGCTCAGGATGTGGTGAACAATGGTAGAGCGCGTCGGAGGCAGAGTTAGCAGCGCAGTTGGCAGCATAGTACGCGAATCATCAACCCGCTCCGGTTCAACCGACAGCGTCAGTCGAATGAGGACTGGCTTTCAGCTCTTGGGGGGTGCCGTGTCTCACCCGGGCTCTACGTAATGTGCGGTTACCCAAGGATTTCAAGGGCCCGCGTAAGGTGCCTAATTATACTGCCGATTTACCCCCTGAGTCGAGATGGCGATGGAGATGTTGGACGTGGACGAAGCGGCGTGTGCAAAGTACTTCACCATGATGTTGGATGGAACGACTCGCACTTGGTTAAAAAGCCTACCTGTTAATTCAATCGGTTCATGGGACGAGTTGAAGGCCCGGTTTATAGCAAACATCAAAGACACGTGCAAGCAACCCATGTCAATTGTGGATCTGGTCGCTTGTGTCCAAGGAGAAGGCGAATCAATGACTCATTGAGTGCGCCGGGTTTCGAAAATTCCGCATTCGTCGGACCGCATCAATGTTGATTCAGCAATCATAACATTGGAATTGCCGGTTTAAGCCGTTGAAGTTGAAGTTGGGATGGCTCAAGCATCACTGCAATGACATGCGAATGCTTATGGCAGCTTTGGTTAAGTATGTCGATTCTGATAGTTCCAAGGATCCCGAGTCTGACGATGAGGAGCTGGAGAAGGGAAAGAAGAATGTCGGTGCAAAAGGGCAGCAGCATAACCAGGCGAGCCATGGGAATAACGGTAAGCGCAAGGCGGATAATAATTCTGGCTTTGTGGCTAACAGCAATGTACATGGTAATAATTAGCGTCGTAAAGGTAAACCGCCCCCACAGGGCGGAGGATCAGGTATCAATCTAGAGCATCTGTTGAACCAGCCCTGCCGAAAGCACGGGACGCAAGATAAACCGGCTACACACCTATGGAAGGATTGCTTCATTATGCGAGAGTTCAAAATTCAGATCTCTTCCGCTATGATCATGGACCGTCCAGCGGTTCAGGACCTGGGTTTCACGAACCGGGTTATGGTGGAGGTAATTCCGGTTCAAGTTTTCAGGGTAACCAAGGGGGACAGGGAAATCAAGGCAATCAGGGCAACCTAGGTGGTTATAATCAACAGGGGAATCAACAACAGCAGCAGACGGGTTATCAGAGCAATCTGAAGTAGTTAAATGGTGGACAGTATCATGTCTTCACTACTAGTCTGTGCAAGCGCGATCAGAAGCATCATAAGAGGGAAGTGAATTCCGTTGAACCGGTCGCGCCCCGTTACTTGCGCTGGTCCGAATATCCTATTGTGTGGAGTCGAGAAGATCATCCGCCCTGGGTTGATAATCTGGGTCATCTGGCGTTGGTGGTCGCACCGCAAGTTGGAGGTTATAAGTTCACCAAGGTGCTCATGGATGGAGGGAGCAGTATCAACATTTTATATTATGAAGGCATATGGGGTTAATGGATAAGAATCTTAAACCGTCGAACACCATTTTTCACGGTGTGGTGCCTGGTAAATCGGCCTACCCTGTTAGTAAGATAGCTCTGGAGGTAGTTTTTGGAGATGATCTTGATTCCAGGTCAGAGACATTGACCTTTGAGGTGGTAAAAATCAAAAGTCCGTACCATGCCCTATTTGGACGACCGGTCTATGCTAAGTTCATGGCGAGGCCGTGTTATGTTTATTTGTAGCTCAAGATGCCGGGTCATAAGGGGACCATCACGGTTCATGGAAGCCGCAAGATTGCTCTGGAGTGTGAGGAAGGTGATGCGGCTTACGCTGAGTCAGTTTGTGCAACAGAGGAGTTAAAATTCTATAAAGACAATGTTGATCCGGCGGATATGACTTCTCTGAAGAAACCCACTATAGAGCATGATCCGGCTTTGAAGTTTAAATTGGCTGTTGAGACTAAGTTGGTTGACTTTGTTCCCGGTGATTCATCCAAGCATTTTAGCATCAGCGTTAACTTGGATCCAAAATAGGAAAGCGCGCTCATCGAGTTCATCCATGAGAATCGGGACATCTTTGCATGGAAGCCTTTTGACATGCTAGGTGTACCAAGAGAACTCGCTGAGCACACTCTTAATATTGATCCCAAGTTTAAACCGGGCAAGCAGTTTCTTCGCTGCTTTAATGAAGAGAGATGCAAGGCCATCGGTGAGGAGGTATCCCGGCTTTTGGCAGCAGGGTTTATTGTGGAGGTCTTTCACCCTGAGTGGTTGGCTAACCCGATGCTAGTACTCAAGAAAAATGGCACTTGGCGTATTTGTGTGGATTAGACAGATTTGAACAAAGCTTGCCCAGCTGATCTTTTTGCCCTCCCTCATATTGATCAGATTATTGATGCTACGGTGGGCTTTGAGTGGTTGAGCTTTCTGGATGCTTATTCGGGTTATCATCAGATCAAAATGGCGGTTAAGGACCAGGAGAAGATAGCTTTTATAACTCCCTTTGGAGCCTTCTGTCGTGGAATTGTCACGTCAGATGTCCTAGTGAAAGGACTTAGTCGCGGAGCCATCGCAACTAGGAAGCTTGAAGGGGTTAATCGGGACAAGAGACACGAGAGGTTTATACTAGTTCGGCCCCTTACGCTGAAGGTTAGGCCTACATCTAGTTGGGTTGGTATTGCTTGATGTTTCGATGACCAGGGAGCGAGATACGCTATGCCCAGTTCTCGACGAGTTGTTTCCTGCCCTTAGCCACCAGCGGGTCGCCCCCTTATATACATGGGTTGGCGCCCTGCGGTTTACAGAGTCCCGGTCGGCTCATAAACAATGTCCGGCTCAGTGACTAGTTAAATCTACCTTACAAGACAAGTCACGCCATTGTGGCGGTTTACTACAACGGGCCTCCAGTAGCTGGTGGGCTTTAGGCCCTTCATTTAACCGCCATCCTAATGATGAGTCTTCTTTGCGTAACCCGGCCCCTTCTGGGCGGCTTAACAAATAGTTATATCCCCAACATTAGGCCCCAGATTGATTTGAACTGCCATCTTCATGTCAATCTTAACATACCTTAAAAAATAAACCTTCAGCCTTCTGCCTGTATAAAGGTTTTTTAACCTGCCATGACGTCATCTTCTGGATCCGTGTTAGCCTATCATGACGTCATCTTCACTTAAATTTATTTTTTTACTCCGCCATATCTTCCAACGGATCTCTGCTTTTATTGACCGCACCGAAAACCGAGGCGTCGGGGCGTTGGATAATAATGCTTATCTCCTCGTCTCGTGCCGCCTCAGTCATCCTTTCCTTATAAATAGGCACGACCTAGGTCTTTCCCATTCTCCCCCTTCAGTTGTCTTCTTCCTCTCACTGCCTCTCTGCCACTCGAGCTCCGCCGCCGCCGCCGTCGCAGATCTCCTCGTCTTCACCAACTCAGGCCGCTGCATCAACCTGGTTGGACCAGAAAAACACGACGGCGAACCTCCGCAGCCAGTCTGCATTCGTAAGTTCCTTTCCTTCCCTATCTTAGATATGCATTACAGCTTCTCGAGTTCGTCGGTGTTCGTCGCCGCCTGTTGCAAACCCTTGATAGATTTCACCTCCGATACCCTTTTCTGATCGTCAGATAATACCGAACATTTGCGGTGGTTGTCTCGCACATGTTTCCAACTCTAGCATATCCCTTTCATGTACAAAAGCCTTGATTAGCACCGATGAACTTATCTGCACTAGTTTTAGGTCTAAATTTTTTTCTTTCTGTGCACCCGTTTGATCCAAAATAATATCTGCCAACTGCGAAACCTGTTTCTGTTAAGCCCTTTTAACTACGGCAACTCTCCTTTCCGGCTTAAGATAGACAACGTTAATTGATAGCCTTGTCAGCTCCTTGCCACTTTTAAATGTCCTTTAACTGTTACTGATTCTCACAGCGGCTTTAGGCAACCAGATATAGTTAACCATATGTCATTAGGCCCCTTCTTAAGCCGCCATCTTGTTTAAACTTAACATGCTTCCTTCCAGGTTAAATTTAAACCGGAACCTCTTATTTTGTCATAGGCTTCAATTTACGTAATGGCACCCAAAGCTCCTAAAGCTCCCGTGACCTGCAACTGGGTTAAGTCCACTGTCACAGAGAGCATCTTGGCTGATTCCGTGAAATCCGGCCATCTGCCCAAGAAGGAGATCATGTCTTATCACGCTCTTAATCCGTCAGAGGAGAAGCCTCAACCCAAAAAAGGGGAGGTAATCGTGTTTACCAATCACATGAACCGGGGCTTTGCTCCGCCCGGTTCAAAATTCTTTAGGGATGTTCTGCATTTCTTTGATCTCAGAACCCAAGACATCGGGGCCAATTCTGTGTCAAACATCTGCAACTTCCAAGTCTTCTGCGAGGTGTATCTTGGAGAAGAGCCCAATATACTTTTATTCAGAGAGCTGTTCTATTTAAACCGACAGAATGAACGTGCCAACGGGCCCAGTCTTGAACTCGGTGGCATCCCAATTCAGCAGCGAAGAGATGCCTTTTCCCTTACGCTGAACTGCCGAGTGATCCAAAGGATTGGAATCAGACGTGGTTCTATTGCCAGGACACCTCTTCGGCTGAGGAAAACCCTCTTCCCGGCTTCCGCGCTCTGCGCCTTGAGTCCAACCACCCGCTGCCGGATAAATTAACTGTTGTTGAACGTCTGCCACTCGCTCCCACCATTAGAAGAATCAAAGCTCTTCTGGGAAACGGCTTGGACGGCATTGACTTAGTCCGAGTCTGGGTTACCTGGTGAGTGCTTCCGTTAAGCCGCCGACCCGGCTTAATGTGCACTTACTCTGGCGAGAAGGATGACCCAATGCGTAATAGCCCCGATGACTTACCAGAAGATGTGGTGGAAGCCACGACCCAATCGTTGTTGAAAGAAGGCACGGTGATAAGTAATGCCTTTGGCTTACTTCCCTTCTACAAGAAGAACCCGACCCCTGCTGTGAGTTACTAACCTCTGATGAATACTCTTTACTATATTACATCTTGCCTTTACTCACAACCTCTTATCATTTTTCACAGGCCGATGATAACTTCTGGAAGGTCAAATATAACCATGAAGCAGCCAAACAAGCCAGCGCGACCAAAAGAGCTGAAAGAAAAGCCGCCAACGCAGGAACTTCAAGGAAGAAGAAACCAAGCGCTTCGGATTTACTCAAATTGGATGACACTTCTGATGATGAAGAAGAGGTAATCCTTTAACTCTCCTGACTCCTTTGTCATTATTTTATTGACACTCTATCTTTTCAGGAAGACACAGGGAACTGCCGAGCTGTCGAGGAAGAGGTAACTATAATTTCCTCCGACTCCGAGCCTCTGCCGCGTCAGAAAATTCGAAGAGTAACCCGGAAAGTATGATTTTCACATCCTTTGGCTTACCAAGATCCTCAATTTCTTTTGAAGCAACAACAATTTGAAAGCCGGAGGCAGAACCAGAACAACAAGGATGTAGAGCTCTCCTCCGGCTTACCTGACGTAACCAGGAAGCATCGAACTGAGGTTATATATCTCCGATTTACGTTTTGTTTTACCTTTGGCGGGTTATTTTTGCCAACCTCTCAGTTCATGCAATCTAACATGCCGGCCTTCAGAACTGCCCCTGGGTAATGTGACATTGTTTTCCTTAGGCTTTACCTTACTCATACTTTTGTATTCATCCTTCTACCTTTGTTGGCAGTATGCAAGTGAAGCCCAGTAAGAGGGCAAAAAAGAATAAGCCATCCCAAGAACCGGTCGTGGCTGAATCGGAGCTTGGTACAGCTGCTCCTGACAGTTCCACCCATCAGCCGCCGCCTGAACCAGCTTCTGATACTCCGGTGCCAGCCTCTGATCCGCCCGCCGATGATACTCTCAACAGTTCTGATAACCCGGAGGCTCCTAGCCCGGTCAAGACAAATAACCCAGAAGTTGAGATTGTGAGGTCTTAGTTTGTTGAACGAGGGCGGCCCACTGTCCTTGGCAAATGCTCAGCTAAGGAGGAAATTACCGAACGCCGAAAGGCCAAGCTGGACATTACTGATTGTACTCACTTAAGCATTGGCGACATAGTCTCGAGCTATCTGAATCAAGTGTAGAACAGTCGTGACCTAGAAATTGACATGGTAAAACAGATACAGCACAAATCCGAGGTATAATTTATGCTATTTTCCCGATTCTTACTTACTGTATCAGCCCCCAAGTCTATTGCTTATGAATAAATATGTTGTAGACTTTAGAAAACTGCTTAATCCTGCTCTGTTCGGTTCAAAAGATATTTAATCCTGTTGCAACATGATGCCTTGAACTTGCGTTGTACATTAGTCCCCAAGTGCCAAGTACCTTTGCTTGCAAAGTGCTTGGGACTTAATGTCATCTTACCATATTTCTTAGCATAAATCGGCCTTGTTAATTAAAAAATTTCAGCATGCATTAGCCCCCAAGTGCCAAGCATCTTTGCTTGCAAAGTGCTTGGGACTTAATGTTACCTTACTATGATTCTGACTATAACCCGGTAACAATGCAGGCCAACATAAGTAAATTTGAATCAGAAATTAATGATTTGAAGAATCGCATGACAGCTCAAGAGCTTGAAATCCAAAAGGCCAACTCCAAGTTTGAATTCAGCGTCTCTGAACAAGAGAAATTGAAGAAGGAGTTTGAGGCGGAAAAGAAAACCTGGTCTGATGAGAAGGCTTCACTGGTAACTCGAGCCGAAACAGCAGAGGCATCACTTGAAGGAACAACAACCGAGCTATTCGACTTAAAGTGCCAAATATCTCAAATGGTCTCGGCCATCTTCGGTAAGTTACTTTACATAACCTCAAACATATTAATCCTTCCTTTGATGACTATTGTAATCATTATCTCCGACTCACTTTATGTTTGTGAACGCAGGCCCATGAAGCACAAACCTTAAGCAAAATATGTTGATCAAGCTGAAAGCGGTTTACACTCTAGTAGAGCAGCTGTACACCGGGTCACAACGTGCCTTGGCTATTGTAGCTTTGTCAAATACCACTCCCCACCTCCTACAAGATGTGCTGAAGTGTCTCGCTGTGCTACCTCAGCGGATCCAAGATTTAAGGCAGGCGTCCGCAAGAGCCGGAGCCGTAGCCGCGTTGAGCCGGGCAAAGGCATGGATTCCAGAACTAGACCCGACCGACCTCGCTCTTGGATATCCGAGTTTGAAAGAGGATGGTACCGTTTTTGATGATCATGATTTCACCGCCTGTCAAAGTCATACGTCTCGTGGCGACCCTCATTGGGAACGACACTGACCTTACCAAATATTCGCCGGGTTATGACAGCGAGAACCGGAGAATTCCAAACACTCCATATGATCAAGTCAGCCTGATTCCTCCAATTCGTAAGCATACTTTTGCCCATGAAGTGGACCCAGCCAATTTAATAGATGATGAAGCTGAGTTTGAAGCTTTGAGCGGCATTGACTGGGCTTCGTCAACTTTCCAGGACAAAGCAGCCGACGGAGAAGCGGAGAAGGATAACCCGGAGTCTTCAAGTCCACCACAGGGGTGAAACGCCAGGTGTTTATGACTCTTCAAAACAATGCTTTATTATTTAGACTCGGGGAGTCTTGTAATAGGGCAGAAAAAACTTCTTCGATTTTGTCATGCCTTCGCGCATGTTTATGGCGCTTAATACCTTCGTGAGCCGCCATCGCTATATATACTTCTAGCTTATATTGATCTTTTATCTCTTTGATGTCAAAATTACTTGCCTTATCCTGCCTGTAAAAACAAACAAAGATTCCCTTGGCGGTTTATCGCATCCAGGGTCACATAAGGTATTGATAACCCAGAGTGCAAACCAAAACATCATATAAAGGCCCGGTTAGGACCACAATCACATACCTGCGATCCTTTTGATGATCTCGCCTGTTTATTTGACCTACATCATGCTGATAAACTCTACTCCTGAAGGTCGGCACATATAATGTTACCCGGCACTTAATAACCTAAGGTGATCAATATTAAGCCGGAATAACAAAAAATCATCTCATAGTTCTTTCAAGAAGGTCTCAAGATAGCCAAGTAATTCAAACTTATAAAGTATAATGAATAATAGCAACATTCAAAGGCTTCTGATTCGTATACGATCAGTAAAACCGTTCCAAAGGGGTTAAGCTAAGATTCGGATACGATCATATAGCCCCCAGTGGCTTTGGCGATGCCAATCAAGTGGGTATCGACAGCTATGTTCTCTTTGGTTCGAATACGAACTATGTTTGAACAGGAACCCCCCAAGTGACCATAAAAGTTGTTTAATGACGCTGATTCGAATACGATCCACGTCAGACCCAAAGGGGTTAAGCTATGATTCAAATATGATCAAGAAGCCGGACCAAAGGAAAAGCCGGATTCAGATATGATCCGCTCCCTGTTGGTTGTTTCCACCATCTCACAAAAAAGACATATAGAATTTTGAGGGTAAAATAAAAAGGACAGAGGTCCTGCTTTATTACTTTATAATATATACATCATCAAAATATATACATCTTGAGAGCCGGTGGCTTAAGTATAGTAAGGCCGAAGATGGGCTATATTCCATGGCCGGCGGGTCTCCTCCTCCGACTTACGTGAGTCTTTGTGCTCTCGAATATCAATGAGGTAGTACAACCCATTGTTCAGATTCTTGTACACCACAAAGGGTCCTTCCCAAGGAGGGGATAGCTTGTGCATATCAGACTGATCCTGGATGAGCCGAAGCACTAAGTCGCCTTCCTGAAAGGTTCTGCTTTTGACCTGGCGACTGTGATAGTGACGAAGATCTTGCTGGTAAATCGCTGAGCGGGCTATTGCCAAGTCTCGCTCCTCATCCAACAAGTCAAGTGCCTCCTGACGATCTTTTTCATTATTAGCCTCAACATAAGCCGCCACACGGGGTGAATCGTGAGGGATATCACTTGGCAGGACTGCCTCTGCTCCATAGACCATGAAGAAAGGTGTATAACCCATGGATCTGTTAGGCGTAGTGTTGATGCTCCACAACACAGAGGGTAACTCCTCCACCCAACAACCCGGAGTCCGCTGTAAGGGGACCAAGAGCCGTGGTTTGATACCCCTCAAGACCTCCTGATTAGCTCTTTCTGCTTGACCATTGGATTGAGGATGAGCAACAGCCGAAACGTCAAGCCGGATATGCTCTCATTGACAGAACTCTTCCATGGCACCCTTGGAGAGATTAGTGCCATTATCAATTATGATGCTATGTGGAAAACCAAAACGAAAGATCACCTTTTTGATGAATTGAACCGCTGTGGCTGCATCACACTGACTGACCGGCTCTGCCTCAATCCACTTTGTAAATTTATCCACTGCCACCAGGAGGTGTGTCTTTTTATCCTTAGACCTCTTGAAAGGTCCCACCATGTCAAGCCCCCAGACTGCGAACGGCCAAGTAATTGGAATCATCCTCAATTCTTGAGCCGGCACATGAGCTTGTCGTGAGAATTTTTGACATCTGTCACATTTGCTAACAAGATCCTCTGCATCGGCATGAGCCGTCAGCCAATAAAAACCATGATGGAAAGCCTTGGCCACAAGAGATTTTGAGCTGGCATGATGACCACAATCTCCTTCATGGATCTCTCGAAGTATCTCTTGACCCTCCGTAGGCGACACAGAACGCTGGAATGCCCCTGTGACACTGAGGTGATGTAACTCGCCATTAACAATTGTCATGGATTTGGACCGCCTGACAATTTGTCTCGCCAAGGTCTCATCCTTAGGCAACTCTCCCCGGGTCATATAAGCCAAGTATGGAAATGTCCAATCCAGGATGACGTGAAGCGCGGCCACCAACTGTGCCTCCGGCTCTAGCACTGCTAGCTCTTCCTCTGTAGGTACCTTGACAGAAGGATTATGCAAAACGTCAAGAAAGGTGTTAGGCGGCACCGGCTTACGCTGAGATCCCAACCGGCTTAACGCATCAGCCGCCTCATTCTTCCTTCTATCAATGTGCTCCACTTGATACACTTTGAAGTTCCCAGCCACAGCATCTACTTCACGACGGTAAGCTGCCATAAGGGGATCCTTAGAATCCCACTTGCCTGAGACCTGTTGAGCCACGAGATCTGAGTCGCCCAAGCACCTTACCCGGCTCAAATTCATCTCTTTGGCCATCCGGAGACCGTGGAGCAAGGCCTCGTACTCAGCTGCATCGTTAGTATAGGGAAACATGAGCCGGAGCACATATCGAAATTTGTCACACGAGGGGAAGTTAAAACAACTCCAGCCCCTGAGCCTTCTAACTGTCTGGACCCATCAAAGTGAATAGTCCAATATGTATTATCTGGCTTCTCCTCAGGTGCCTGCAACTCTGTCCAGTCATTGATTAAGTCCACCAAGGCTTGAGATTTAATAGCAGTACGGGGCATATACTTCAAACCATAGGACCCAAGCTCAATAGCCCACTTGGCGATTCGTCCTGTGGCCTCCCTGTTCTGAAATATGTCTCCCAAAGGGGCTGAACTTACCACCGTTATAGGATGACTTTGGAAGTACTGCTTCAGCTTCCGGTTTGCCATGAACACACCATAAACAAGTTTTTACTAATGTGGATATCTTTGTTTAGACTCAATGAGCACCTCGCTGACGTAGTAAACCGGCCGTTGAACCGGGTGCTCCTTGCCTGCCTCCTTACGCTCCACCACGATGGCAACACTGACGGCCCGCGAGTTAGCAGCCACATATAACAACAACGGCTCTCTATCAATGGGAGCCGCAAGAACTTGTGGCTCAGACAACTGTCTCTTTAAATCTTCAAAGGCAGTGTTAGCAGCATCACTCCAGACAAAGGTGTCTGTTTTCTTCATCATATGATACAGCAGTAAGGCCTTCTCCCCTAACCGGCTTATGAATCGGCTTAAAGCAGCAACATGACCCGCCAATCTCTGAACATCACTGATGCACGCCGGTTTAGCCAAAGAGGTGATTGCCTTGATCTTCTCCGGATTAGCTTCAATGCCTCTGTTTGAAACCAAGAAACCCAAGAGTTTGTCTGCAGGTACACCAAATACACACTTTTCTGGGTTAAGCATCATTTTATAAACCCAAAGATTATCAAAGGTCTCCTTCAGGTCAGATATCAAGGTTTCCTTCTCTCTGTACTTCACCACAATATCATCCACATAAGCATGAACATTGCACCCAATTTGATCGTGGAGACAGTTCTGTACACATCGCTGATAAGTCGCCTGAGCACTCTTGAGCCCAAACGACATAGATACATAACAGAAGGCTCCAAACGGAGTGATGAAAGCCGTCTTCTCCTGGTCCTTAACTGCCATCTTGATCTGATGATAACCAGAGTAAGCATCCAAAAAGCTTAAACACTCACAACCAGCCGTAGCATCAATGATCTGATCAATACGGGGAGAGCAAAGGGATCGACCGGACAAGCCTTATTTAAGTCTGTGTAATCCACACACATCCGCTAGGTGCCGTTCTTCTTGAGCACGAGCACCGGGTTAGCCAACCACTCCGGGTGAAAAACTTCAACAATAAACCCGGCGGCCAAGAGCCAGGCGACTTGCTCTCCAATAGCTTGCCGCCTCTCTTCGTTGAATCATCGAAGAAACTGCCTGACTGGCTTATACTTTGGATCAATATTAAGGGTGTGCTCAGCGAGTTCTCTCGGTACACCTGGCATGTCAGAAGGTTTCCATGCAAAGATGTCCTGGTTCTCATGGATGAACTCGATGAGCGCGCTTTCCTATTTCGGATCCAAATCAGCATTGATGCTGAACTGTTTAGACGAATCACCCGGGTTTAAATCCACAAGCTTGGTTTCAGCAGCCGATTTAAACTTCATCGCCAGGTCATGCTCGGTGGTTGGCTTTTTCAGAGAGGTCATATCTGCAGGGTCAATGTTGTTTTGATAAAACTTCAGTTCCTCCGCTGCGCAAATGGACTCAGCATAAGCCGCGTCGCCCTCCTCACATTCCAGGGCTACCTTCCGACTTCCATGCACGGTGATGGTACCTTTGTGACCCGCCATCTTAAGCTGCAGGTAAACAGAACACGGTCGTGCCAAGCCGGCCGTCCAAACAGAGCATGATATGGACTCCTAATTTTGACCACCTCAAAAGTTAGTTTTTCAACTCTGGAGTCATACTCATCTCGAAAAGCCACTTCCAGGTCAATCTTGCCAACTGGGTACGCCGACTTGCCAGGGACCACTCCATGGAAAATAGTGTTGGACGTCTTCAAATTCTTATCAGTTAACCCCATGCGTTGAAAGGTCTCATAATAAAGGATATTGATGCTGCTACCCCCGTCCATGAGTACCTTAGTGAATTTATAGCCACCAACCTGAGGTGCTACCACCAAGGCTAACTGACCCGGATTATCAACCCGGATGGGGTGATCTTCCCTGCTCCACACAATGGGCTGTTCTGACCACCTCAAATAACGGGAAACCACCGGCTCAATAGAATTTACAGCCCTCTTATGAACCTTCTGGTCACGTTTGCACAAGCTAGTGGTAAACACATGATACTGCCCACTATTCAGCTGCTTCGGATGGCTTTGATAACCCGATTGCTGCTGCTGTTGTTCCTCTTGACCAGACTGATGTTGATTATGACCGCCCTGATGTCCCTGAAAGCTGAAACTTCAACCGCCACCGGAGCCATGAAAACCGCCAGCTCCTGAGCCGCCGCCTGACCCATAATTGCCATCAAATGTGTTAGAATTCCTAAAAGCCTTCATGATCGCACAATATTTCCATAAGTGGGTGGCGGGTCGTTCCCTAGTGCCATGTTTCGGGCATGGCTCATTCAGTAGCTGCTCAAGAGATGGGCCTGACCCGCCATATCGGGGCGTCTTTCCCTTACGTCTCTTATTGTTATCCTGTGCATTGGCATTGGCTACAAACTCTGGGTTACCCTCGGCCTTACGCTTGTTGCCCCTTGATTCATCGGGTTATGCTGTTGTCCCTTTCCTTTGCTGTTCTTCTTCCACTCCCCTTTCTTTTCCTCATCATACGCGGGGTCCTTGGTACTATCAGAGTCGGTGTATTTGACTAAAGCGGCCATCAGCATACCCATATCATTGCAATCACGCTTAAGGCACCCCAGCTTCTGTCTCAGTGGCTCAAAGCGGCAATTCTTTTCCAACATAAGGACTGCAGAGCCAGCATCCATCTTGTCAGATGAACGTATTATCTCCTTAACCCGACGCACCCAGTGAGTCGTGGACTCACCCTCCTCCTGCTTGCAATTTGTTAAATCCACAATCGACATGGATTTCTTGCAAGTGTCCTTGAACTTCTGGATGAAACGGGCTTTTAGCTCTGCCCACGAATCAATGGAATTGGGGGGCAAACCCTTTAACCAGGACCGGGCCGTTCCATCTAACATCATGGTGAAGTACTTAGCCCTTGCTGCATCGCTGACCTCCAACAGCTCCATGGCCATCTCATAGCTCTCGATCCACGCTCCAGGCTGTTAGTCGGCCGTGTAATTCGGCACCTTTCGAGGTCCCTTGAAGTCCTTGGGAAGGCGTACATTACGCAGAGCCGACACCAAACAAGGAACACCGCCGGTTCTAGTGGCCACTCCCATCTCAACGGAAGCCATCGGATACTCTTGGAAATCTTGATGAGCCGTCTGTTGAGCCGCTAGCTGAGCCGCCCGCTCGTTCTCCTGACGTACCCGATCTTGTACCAGGTTATAGCCACCGGGCTGGTTCTGGCGCTGGGCGTTGCTTGATAAAGCTTCTGACTGCATGTGCCTGCTGTAACTCGGACTCCGGTTTTGGCGAGGCGGTGCTAACCAAGGCGGAGGAGTTGAATGAATCCTGTCCCGGCTATAAGAATAAGTCTCTTGCTGAGCCAGGGCCATCTAGACAAGTTCCCTGATTCTCCGGGTCTCCACCGCTGTTGGATCATCACCGTCCACTAGGAGAGCCGCCAGACGCGCTGATGTTGCGATTAAGTTCTCCATGGGGTTGGAAAAGTGACCCGACGGTATCGGCACATAACGAGGCGGCGCCATGTTTCCATGAGGAGGTACCATCTCCCGAGGCTGAGCCGGTCCTCCTGTTCCGACTGTCATAAACTGATTTGCATCTGGCGGGTTACTTGGGCCGGCTCCGGGTGTAGCAAACAGAAACCGAGGGTCATAAGTCGGAGGCAGACGAGACTGAGTTTTCTGGTGCCTCCTTCTCATCACCTCATTGGATGCGTTCAGGCTCATCGTAAGCTGGAAAGCCTCTGACTGGAGCTGCTGCGCCCGTGCATCCAAACCCGCCCATTCCATGGCCAATCTGGTATCCTCAGCTGCTAAGGTCTCCTTGGCTCGAGCTATTTCCTCGCATACCTGCGCCACCTCTGCGTCATGCTCATCTTTGTTCGCGGGGATAACCGTGGCGGTTAACATGGCCGTAAGCTTATCCATGAGATCTATCAGCACTTGAGCCGGCGGGCGCACAGGGTCTCCTGCCCCGGCCACTCCTATCCCTGACGTAATTGCAGCAGCGGCTGTAGAGTTTTGGCCGGGTTGAGTCCCAGCCATGAAGACTCCCGCCCAATTTGGCGGCTCACAGGGGTCCGGAATACTGAAGCCATCGGAACAGCCCCCGAGCACGCCATCTTGCACTTGATACAGCGAATCTGTTGAACCGGCAGACGAATCACCGTCAGAGAGGACGACCGTCTCACCACCATCTTCAGGTCCTTCAGAAAGCTCTTCTCCGTGGACGCATCCCACAAAGACACGCTCCATGCCGGGTTGAGCTCCAGCGGGTTTCGCACGCTGAGCCGTCTCGACGAGGTCGGTGCAGTTCTCCGGCACAGGTCCTGGCTCACCAATCTGGCCAATGAAAACGTGGATTACTCCGAAGGGGACCCGGTACCCGTACTCAGTTGAGCCGGCGTCAGGGCCCCAACCTTCGTCGTCGATGTAGATCTTGCCGCGACGACTCTTGGTCATCCGACCCACAATGTATCCCTTGAGCCCTTTGAAGTTGCCCTTCAAGAACTCAAATCCACCGTGCGCTGGCCCCATGGTGGGCGCCAACTGTCGTGGAATTATCACGTCAGATGTCCTAGTGAAAGGACTTAGTCGCGGAGCCATCGCAACTAGGAAGCATGAAGGGGTTAATCGGGACAAGAGACATGAGAGGTTTATACTAGTTCGGCCCCTTACGATGAAGGTAAGGCCTACGTCTAGTTGGGTTGGTATTGCTTGATGTTTTGATGACCAGGGAGTGAGATACGCTATGCCCGGTTCTCGACGAGTTGCTTCCTGCCCTTAGCCACCAGCGGGTCGCCCCCTTATATACACGGGTTGGCGCCCTGCGGCTTACAGAGTCCCAACCGGCTCATAAACAGTGTCCGGCTCGGTGACTAGTTAAATCTACCTTACAATACAAGTGACGCCATTGTGGCGGTTTACTACAACGGGCCTCCAATAGCTTGTGGGCTTTAGGCCCTTCATTGAACCGCCATCCTAATGATGAGTCTTCTTTGCGTAACCCGGCCCCTTCTGGGCGGCTTAACAAATAGTTATATCCCCAACACCTTCTGCTATGTATCTATGCCTTTTGGACTCAAGAGCGCCCAGGCGACTTATCAGCAGTGTGTGCAGAATTGCCTTCATAATCAGATTGGGCGCAATGTTCATGCTTATGTGGACGATATTATGGTGAAATCCCGGAAAGCAGAAACACTCATAGCTGACTTGCAGGAGACTTATGATAATCTGAGGGTTTATAAGATGATGCTTAATCCGGCTAAGTGTGTTTTTGGTGTACCAGCAGGCAAGCTCCTGGGTTTTCTGGTGTCTAACAGGGGCATTGAAGCTAATCCGGAAAAGATAAAGGCTATTACGTCCCTGGCTAAACCGGCGCGTATCAATGACGTTCAATGACTGGCGGGTCGCATTGCAGCGCTAAGCCGGTTTATCAGCCGGTTTGGGGAGAATGCCATCCCGCTTTATCAGATGATGAAGAAGACAGACAACTTTGTCTGGAGTGATGCTGCTGATGCGGCGTTTGAGGATTTGAAGAGGCAATTAGCCGAACCGCCCGTTCTTGCTGCTCCCATCGATAAGGAGCCATTACTGTTATACGTGGCTGCTAACGCCCGAGCTGTCAGCATGGCTATTGTGGTGGAGCGCAAGGAGGTTGGTAAGGAATATCCAGTTCAACGGTCGGTTTATTATATCAGCGAGGTACTTATCAAGTCCAAACAGAGATATCCCCATTGGCAAAAGCTGGTGTATGGAGTGTTTATGGCAAGTCGGAAGCTTAAGCAATACTTTCAAGGCCATCCCTTCACTGTGGTCAGTTCCGCTCCATTGGGAGACATTATTCAGAACAAGGAGGCGACTGGCCGGGTTGCTAAGTGGGATATTGAGCTTGGGCCTCACGGGTTAAAATATATGCCCTGCATTGCTATCAAGTCCCAAGCACTCATGGATTTCATCAATGACTGGACAGAGTTGCAGGCACATGAGGATAAACCGGATAACACATACTGGACTATTCACTTTGATGGATCCAGACAATTGGAGGGCTCGGGGCTGGAGTGGTTCTTACTTCCCCTCGAGGTGACAAATTTTGTTATGTTCTCCGTTTAATGTTTCCCTGTACTAACAATGCAGCTGAGTATGAGGCTTTGCTCCACGGTCTTCGGATGGCTCAGGAGATGAACCAAATCCGGGTACGTTGCTTTGGCGACTCCGATTTAGTGGCTCAGCAAGTATCTGGTACGTGGGACTCCAAGGATCCACTTATGGCGGCTTATCGGTGTGAGGTGGATATCATTGCTGGTCACTTCAAGGGTTACCAGGTTGAGCACATTGATCGGCGCGAGAATGAAGCGACGGACGCTCTAAGCCGGCTCGAATCCCAGCGTAAACCGGTGCCGCCTAATGTTTTTCTTGATGTTCTGCATAATCCGTCGATTGAGGTACCAACGGAGGAGGATTTGGCTATTCCTGACCCGGAAGCTCAATTGGTGGCGGTTCTTCATGCTATTCCTAATTGGACAGTCCCGTACCTGGCGTACATGAACTGGGGCGAGTTACCAGAGGACGAAGTTTTGGCTAGGCAGATAATCCGGCGGTCTAAGTCCATGACTATTGTCAATGGCGAGTTACATCATTGCAGTGTCTCAGGGGCGTTTCAGCGTTGTGTTTCCCCTGAAGAAGGCTGTGAGATCTTACGTGAAATCCACGAAGGAGATTGTGGTCATCATGCCGGTTCAAAATCCTTGGTGGCTAAGGCTTTCCGGCACGGTTTTTATTGGTTAACGGCTCATGCTGATGCGGAGGATCTGGTCAGAAAGTGTGATGGCTGTCAGAAGTTTTCACGCCGAGCTCATGTTCCGACCCAGGAATTGAGGATGATTCCAATCACCTGGCCGTTTGCAACTTGGGGGTTGGATATGGTTGGGCCTTTCAAGAGGTCCAAGGATAAGAAGTCCCACCTTCTAGTAGCGTTTGATAAATTCACCAAGTGGGTAGAAGCATAGCCAGTAAGCAAGTGTGATGCAGCCACGGCAGTTCAATTCATGAAAAAGGTGATCTTCCATTTTCGTTTTCCACACAACATTATCACAGATAATGGCACGAATATCTCCAAGGGTGCTATGGAAGAGTGCTGTCAACGTGAGCACATCCGGCTTGATGTGTCATCAGTAGCCCACCCCCAGTCTAATGGACAAGCGGAGAGAGCTAATCAAGAAATCTTAAAGGGTATCAAACCCCGGCTTATGGTCCCTCTGCAGCGGACGCTAGGTTGTTGGGTGGAGGAGTTTCCTTCCGTTTTATGGAGCATTAACACCACCCCCAATAGATCTACGGGTTACATACCCTTCTTCATGGTTTATGGAGCAGAAGCAGTTCTCCCAAGTGATATTCACTATGACTCGCCCCACGTGGCAGCTTATGTTGAAGCGGACAATGAAAGAGCATGCCAAGATGCATTGGACCTGTTAGATGAACAACGGGATATCACGGCAGCTTGTTTGGCGATTTATCAGCAAGACCTGCGGCGTTATCACAGCCGCCGGGTTAAAACTAGGACTTTTCAAGAAGGCGACTTGGTGCTCCGGTCATCCAAGATCAGACTGACATGCACAAGTTGTCTCCACCTTGGGAAGGGCCCTTTGCATCCAGCAAGAATCTGAACAAGGGGTCATACTACCTCATCGATGTTCGAGAGCACAAAGACTCACGCAAGTCGGAGGAGGAGACTCACCGACCATGTAATATAGCTCATCTTTGGCCTTACTACACCTGAGCCATAGGCTCCTACTTTGTATATATTTTTGACAATGTACATATTATGATCAATAAATAAACCGGCATCCTTGCTAAAGCGGGGCCTCTGTCGTTTTGTCTTATATGTCTTCTTGGTTACATGGGGGCTTATGCTTATAAAGCGGAGTTCTAATTACCCATTAAATCGGCTTATAAAGCCATATAAAAAAAGCTTGGGAGCTTCACACCCAAGGGACCAAAGAGAGTGTTGCCACGCATATCTGAAACATAGGTACCCATTGAGCACAGCTCACAATGTTACTTGGGGGCTCTTTATGCATAGCAACAAAGAGTTTGAAAGGACCCTTGTAATAGGCTATCAAGCCAGGCTTGGAAGCCAGGTGTACTCACCTAAAACCCCGGGTTAACCTGCCTTCATCAAGTAAGCCACTTCGTCCAGGTAATCCTGGTATGACCCGTCGAACATTTGACAAGTCAATCTTATATAGACCCTGAACTTTTCAAAGTTAAAACGACGATTGGTTAATGTGAGGTCCTCTTAAAAGGCTTTGAAAAATGGTTTAACTCAGTAGCCTGGCAGCCCATGAAAAGCCTCGAATTTGGGCCTGGTAGCCCTTGAAAAGCCTCGACTACAAGTTTTCATTTTCTTTTGTTTTTTCCAAGTTTTTCTCCTTTGATAAGGTTTTGAAATAAACCGACGTCTATTGACCCGGCCTGACTATAAGTCATCAATGTAACCCGGTGTTCATTAATCCGGCGTGGCTTTCAACTATCAGTTGTTAGTGCACAACCAATCTTAAACCGATGCTTATTAACCCGGTCTGGCATTGACTATAAGTCGCCAGGATGATCCTCTGGTGTTTATCATAACCCGGCGTGGCTTATTATAAACCAGCACAACATGGTGGAGTTATCAACACTCAAGATTTGGGTTATCACCCTTACTACAAAGAAGTTGGTACACCAACGATGTGA
Organism: Triticum dicoccoides; assembly: GCF_002162155.2. Classification (NCBI taxonomy): domain Eukaryota; kingdom Viridiplantae; phylum Streptophyta; class Magnoliopsida; order Poales; family Poaceae; genus Triticum; species Triticum dicoccoides. The sequence goes on along the minus strand of NC_041393.1, from coordinate 512,011,670 downwards.
TTCAATATCACAGGTATGATATATTTCATATTTCATTGTTTTACAGCCTTGGTTATAAAACTCTGGCTTTATATTAGGTATCATAACCCGTCCGGCGGTAAACCGCCAGGGCAATTTTAAGCTTATCACATGCAGAAAAAAGGATTGCATAAAACTGTTAAAGATCATAAGCAGACATTGCATATCATGACAGATTGACAGCCTCAGAAAAGTGGCTATGCATGATGGCAAAGCAGACCAAGTGTCTCAAGCTATGCACAATGGCATAGCAGACCAAGTGTTTTAAGCTAGCCTATTACAAGGTGTTTTAACTACCCAAAAGGATGATTTTTTCTCGTCCAAAGGATGCTGCAGCGATAAACCGGCTTCCGGATTATGATTCGTCAGCTTGTTGAGAAGGTTGTGGATCATCTCGTGCCGGTTCAACCTCCGTCTCCCCACCCACTGGCTGGAAGTCAATGGTTGCCCAGTCAATGCCAGAAAAGGTCGGAAGACAGCTTCATCGCTTATAAGTTCTGACGGTTCAACATCAGGGGCATAAGTGTGATTACGGATTGGCGGGATTAGATTTTGGGCTTCATAAACCGACGCGTCGATCCGTCTGTTGTCTGCATCATAGATGGACCAGGTGGAAAGAAAAATCAGTCTCTTCGGCCAGTTTACTTGCAAGCAGATGCATCTCCTTTGTCAAGGCTTTAAGGGCATCCTCGTCAAATTCTGACCCATCTTCTTTTTGACTATGATAGCCATTTCCAATGTCTCTCGGATCAAGGTCAGCTATCCAAGCCTTAGCCCGAGTCAGTGCAGATAAAGTGCCAGCCCTTGCAGCAGATCTCTTCACTTCTTCTAACTGGGTAGGTGTCATGGAGAGCTTGGCCAATGTATCCTTGATTAAAGTTGGCGGCGGTTTATTGTATGAAGCAGTGTAGATAACTCGTTGAGCGCCGGTATATAACTGCTCAATCAAGGTATAGGCAGCCTTCAGTTTCTTGCGCATATCTGAGCCAAGATGGGCGACACGGCTACCTGCAATGGTTACAATATTGTTGTTAAACTGGCGGTTCCAAGGATGATTAAGTACCGATCAGTACAAGGATACTTACCAAAGATAGCAGAAGTCATAGCATTGATTTGCCGCTTTAAGCCAGTCAGCTCTTCTGCCACCGGTTTAAGGGCCGCTTCAGCATCCTCCGCCCGCTTCAACAAATTGACTTTTTCAGCCTCCCAGTCTGCTCGCTCGCCTTTGAAGCCATCTTTCAATTGCTCCATGGCTGTTAAAGCACCTTTCAACGCATCTTTGGCCTTTGATGTTTCGGCTTGCTGGGACTTGATATTTTCCTGAAGATCGGCGATTTGAGAATCTTTGTTGGTCAAGTCATCCTGCAAAAAATAGATAATAAGTTGGTAGTACTTTTTTCAATGTCCCAAGCACATAACAAGTTATGCACTTGGCCCTTGGGGGCTAATGCGGATTGATTTTTTCTCAAATGATATTTTAAGTCCCAAGCATACAACAGGTTATATACTTGGCAGTTGGGGGCTAATGCATATCGGATCATTTCAATGTTATCTAATTTTTGCTGCTTAAACCGGATCATGTTCATGACTTAAAGGAATTCTGATGTATAAAACGGACTATCCTAAAGGTATAAACCGGTTCATAGGGTCTACACAAGCAAAATCCAGTCTTCTCCTACTATAAGTCCCGGTTCACATTCATATGGATGAACCGGTCCTTAGGGGTTCTAGAGTTGATAATTGAAGCAGGATATAAGGAAAAAAGAAGTTATTCAAAGGAACAAGTATTTACCTCATATCGCTCTTTCATCAGGTTCACTAAACCGGCTTCATAATCACGGCTGGTGTATAGATGGTTTAGATATCCAAAATGGATGTCCTGAGCAAAGAAATGGGCATAGCTTGCCAAATCTGTTTTCCATTTGCCCTTGTCCACCACAGAAAATTCTTCTTTTGCAGTGTGCTTTGATAAAGCGACAGGATTGCCAGGAGCGGTATGGCCAAAGCTAGTAATCACAACACCATCTGTTGTGCCTTCAGCAATTTTATCTGCGCTTGGCGGCTTATCAAAGGCCTTTGCTGGGCTTGGTGGATTGGCAGCTAGGCTTGGCGGATCAGCGTGTTGGCTTGTTGGATTTATTTCTAGTCGATCAACAAAAGTATACTGACCCTGAGGTGTCGGGTCATCCAGAGCAATGTCAGCATTTTAGTCAATAGCCTCTAAGGTCCACTCCGGTTCAGTAGCCGGATTATCATCAGTTGGTGTAGTCAGCTTGGCTTTTTTGCTAAGTCTAGATTTGGCACTAAAAAGAACAAATACAAAGGTTAGTACAATAAACCGGTGTAAGGGAGCAAAACTGAGTCTACTATGCTTACCCAGGGACGGTCTTGAGAGGAGGCATCTGTGTAGTCGATGAATCGCCAGAGCAGGAATTGTAAGTTCCCTGATAATTTGAGTCAGACGGATTAAGAGGATATCGGAAATAACCCGCCTTGGGATAAAGTTTATTAGAAGTACAAGAGACCTCTTGACGATGCTTGCGAACCAGGGAATATGGTAAACCGGAAGAGGTAACCACTTGACCACTCTGCCGGGTTGTGCGGCGAGCTTCTTGCTGTTGTGTCTTCAAAGAAAAGTGCGGATCCAAATGAGCAAGAGGGTGTGAACGTACTTTCCGTACTGCTCGACAAAGTTTTGGTACTGACACATGATTTGAATCAGAGGATAGAACAATTACCTCTGCATCACCAGCAAGGCTAGCTTCCGCATCATCCTGATAATAATCATTGTCAATCAGGTGTATGAAAAAAGAACTAAGAGAATCTAATTCTACCACTGAGTCCGGGTCATCAAGCTCTTCATCATTGGCCAAATCAGAGGGTTCGGCGGTTTTCTTCTTCGCTGGCTTCTTTATAGCCTTAGTCTTGCTGTGGGGTGCTCTTGCCGGTTTATCCTGGGGCTTGGCCGGTTTATCTTGTGATTTCCTCTTCCAGAAAGGATCATCGCCCTGCACAGATGGATAAAAAATTATAAAGGCATATTTAAGAAAGGACGGATTAAAGGTAAAAATGAGGTAATTCTTACAGCGGGCGGTTTATTAGAAGTGCAGAAGGGACTAAGCCCTACTTGACTGCAGACAGCTTCCGGTTCATTCAGTATTTTCTTAACAGCTTCAGTAACTTCATCCTCTGTTAGCTGAATATCAATATGATGTTGATGATCTTTTAAGTCCCGCATGTACTCACACATTAAACTGGGGCGCCGGCTTAAAGGCAGAACGCTCCAAGATATCCAACAGCGGACTAAATCAACACTTGTTAAACCGTTTGCCATAAAGGCTCTGAGTTTGGAGAGTTGTGGTTCATAGTTGGACTGTTCTTTGGCAGTCAGCCTTTGAGGGAACGGATGAGTATTGCTAAGACGGTGAGGGAGATAACCCGGCAGAGGATTTTCTCCAGATGAAGATTGTTCTTTGCAATAAAACCAAGTCTAATTCCAGTCCTTGGGGTGACTATGAAGCTTGGCATGAGGGAAATTGACATCTCTCCTCTTTTGAATCACCATCCCACCAAGCTCAGTGTTGGCACCGTCCGTGAATTCTGTGCGACGGTTCAAATAAAATAAATCTCCGAAAAACTCAAGGGTGGGTGCTTCCTGAAGATAGGCCTCACAAAACACTTGGAAATCGCAAATATTGGACACAAAGTTTGGTCCAATATCTTGAGTTGGAAGCTGGCAAGGACATCACGAAAGAACTTTGATCCGGGAGGGGAGAATCCTCAATTTAGATGATCAGTAAAAACGATCACTTCTCCATCCTAAGGATCAAGAGGATTCTCTAAACCAGGGACTCTCTAGTGGATGGTTTCCTTGCTCGCTAAAGGGCCAGTCACAACATACCAAGTCAATTGCTCTTCAGTAACCCGGGAAGGGACCCAATTGCAAGCATAAAATGTCATGGCCATTTGATTAGGAAGCTGGAAAAGAGGACCAAGGCCGGTTTATGGTTTTGATTGATGCAGACAATCCGGTTTAAAGACAGGAAAATAAATTGAAACCTATGTGCATGATAACCCGGAATTTTATATCAAGAATGAGTTGGCGGTTTACAAAGAGGGCTAATGGTACCTGGCGGATTATCATTTTCTAAGAAGTATAAACCGCCTACAATGGTGTGGAAATTACAGATCTAAAAAATTCCTAAGTATTGTACAAACAGATTTCACAAGTGGGTGTTGTAATTTTGGATCTACCACAGTTCTAAAAAGGAGATAAATTTTAAACATAAGTCCGTGACAGCAGAGGAGCATATATGCTCAGATGGGATCTTATGCAGAGAGGGGTGTCTTCTGTGATTGAAAGGGGATGCTAAACTACTGTTGCTCGCTTTTACTATCAGATTCAGATCAAATAACAAGATCTAAAAGAGGAAAAACGAGGAACGGTGCAGAACACTGATGAACGGCGGAAACTATAGGGCAGATCTAATATACAAAGAGAAGTAATTACTGACGCTGCTGAACAGCGGAGGAGGCGTCGTGTTTCTCTGGTCCGATCAGGTTGATGCAGCGGCCGTTGGCGATGCAGACGCAAAGGTCGACGGCGGCGGCTGCGCTCGAGCTCTGAGGTGACGCGAGGAAGACGATGAGGCGAAGAGGCACGAAGGGGAAAGAAAAGAATGACCCTTGGCCGTATTTATAAGGCGAAGGGATAAGTGACAGGCGCGGGAATCGAGGAACCCAAAAAATGGATATCTGACACAGCTGTCGCCTCGGTTTTTGGAGGGGCGTTAATGAAAAGAAAGTACTTACAGGTTTTATATACAGAGATGACGTCACAGCGATTTATTACAATCTTAAAAGATGACATCATGGTGGTTCACCAAGTGCCTACGGAAATGATGTCATGGCGGTTTACAAGATTCTTTGAATATCAAGGAGTTTTTTCTGAGGATTGAAGATTGACATGAACAGGTTCAAATCAATCTGTGTCCTAATGTTGGGGATATAACTACTGAGTAGCCGTGGGAGGGGCCGTGTTATGCTCATCCGTATTGAAGCCCATGAAGACAAGTAGTATGGCACTTTACTATTGAAGCTTAGAGGCCTAGAGCCCAAGGGCGGATTAGGGCCCATAGACATAAACCGCCATGATATATGTAACTTGTATTGTAAGTTAGGGAAAGGTAGAGACCGAGCCGGACACGTGTATGAGCCGTCCTCGGTATTCTGTAAACCGCTGGGCATCAACCTGAGTATATAAAGGGACGACCCGGTGGTGGTTCAGGAAAAAGAAACAACAACCCGAGATATAGGTAAAGTGGAGTCGCTCCCTGCTCATCGAGACCCCATCAATTCGACCACGATCGTAGGCTTTTACCTTCACCGCAAGGGGCCGAACCAGTATAAACTCCTCATGTCCGTTGTCCAATTTAACCCCTTTAAGCTAATCTCATTGCGATGGCTCCATGACTAAGTCCTCTCACTAGGACATCTGACGTGTTAATTCCACGACACCATCCTTTTTATCCGCCAAATACTTGGGGCAGTTCCGCTTCCAGTGGCCAGTCCCTTCGTAGTAGAAGCACTCAGTCTCAGGCTTAGGTCCAGACTTGGGTTTCTTCTCCTAAGCTGCAACTTGTTTGCCGTTCTTCTTGAAGTTCCCCTTCTTCTTCCCTTTACCCTTTTTCTTCAAACTGGTGGTCTTGTTGACCATCAACACTTGATGCTCCTTCTTGATTTCTACCTCCGCAGCCTTTAGCATCGCGAAGAGCTCGGGAATTTTCTTTTCCATCCCTTGGATATTATATTTCATCATGAAGCTCTTGTAGCTTGGTGGCAGTGATTGAAGAATTCTGTCAATGACACTATCATCCAGAAGATTAACTCCCAGTTGAATCAAGTGATTATTATACCCAGACATTTTGAGTATATGTTCACTGACAGAACTATTCTCCTCCATCTTGCAGCTATAGAACTTATTAGAGACTTCATATCTCTCAATCCGGGAATTTGCTTGAAATATTAACTTCAACTCCTAGAACATCTCATATGCTCCATGACGTTCAAAACATCGTTGAAGTCCCGGTTCTAAGCCATAAAGCATGGCACACTGAACTATCGAGTAGTCATCAACTTTGCTCTGCCAGAGGTTCACAACGTCCAGTGTTGCTCCTGCAACGGGTCTTGCACCTAGCGGTGCTTCCAGGACGTAATTCTTCTGTGCAACAATGAGGACAATCCTCAAGTTACAGACCCATTCCGTGTAATTTCTACCATCATCTTTCAACTTAGCTTTCTCAAGGAACGCATTAAAATTGAACAGAACAACAACACGGGCCATCTATCTACAACAACATAGACAAGAAAAATACTATCAGGTACTAAGTTCATGATAAATTAAAGTTCAATTAATCATATTACTTAAGAACTCCCACTTAGACAGACATCCCTCTAACCGTCTAAGTGATCACGTGATCCAAATCAACTAAACCATGTCCGATCATCACGTGAAATGGAGTAGTTTTCAATGGTGAACATCACTATGTTGATCATATCTACTATATGATTCACATTTGACCTTTCGGTCTCAGTGTTCTGAGGCCATATCTGCATATGACAGGCTCGTCAAGTTTAACCCGAGTATTTCTGCGTGAGCAAAACTGGCTTGCACCCGTTGTATGTGAACTTAGAGCTTATCACACCCGATCATCACGTGGTGTCTCGGCACGACGAACTTTGGCAACGGTGCATACTCAGGGAGAACACTTATACCTTGAAATTAAGTGAGAGATCATTTTATAATGCTACCGTCAATCAAAGCAAAATAAGATGCATAAAAGATAAACATCACATGCAATAAATATAAGTGATATGATATGGCCATCATCATCTTGTGCCTTTGATCTCCATCTCCAAAGCACCGTCATGATCACCATCGTCACCGATGCGACACCTTGATATCCATCGTAGCATCGTTGTCGTCTCGCCAACTATTGCTTCTACGACTATCGCTACCGCTTAGTGATAAAGTAAAGCAATTACATGGACATTGCATTGCATACAATAAAGCGACAACCATATCGCTCCTGCCAGTTGCCGATAACTCTGTTACAAAACACGATCATCTCATACAATGAAATGTAGCATCATGTCTTGCACTACTAGGAAAAGGGCTATAGATAGGACTGATTCTAATGGCACACCAGGTAAGTAGTGCGCCACTACTATATACTAATGGCGCACCGGTTGCTCGTGCGCCATTAGTGTGGAAGACACTAATGGCGCACCGTGCTCACGGTGCGCCACTACTATTGATTTTTTCCCATTTTACCATACAAACTAATGGCGCAGGGATGGCAAAGTGCGCCATTACTAGTTAGAACTAGTAATGGCGCACGACCAAGACAGTGCGCCATTAGTATTTTTTTTTTACTTTTTTGCAAACCTACTAATGGCGCACTATGCCAAAGTGCGCCATTACTAGTTTAAACTAGTAATGGCGCACTTTTCCACAGTGCGCCATTAGTATACATATGTTCTTTTTTACTTTTCTGCAAAAAGTACTAATGGCTCACCACCTGCCGGTGCGCCATTAGTAACCAGAGTTACTAATGGCGCATTTTGTGGTGGTGCGCCATTAGTAACCTGGGACGAACAAGATATTTTGGACAGCCCACCTACCCACTCACTTTCCCCGCTTCATTCTCTCCACCTCCTCCTCCAAGCTTGTCTCAGCTGCCTCCTCCTCCTCACCTCATTTCCACCATAGATTCATCCATATTCACCTTTTTTTGATAGGTAAGTAAGGGGAAAGCTATCTTCATGATGTAGATCTACTTTTTTTCTCCCTAGCTCGCTCCAACAACGTGCACATGCACTTTTTGTGGCCTAGCTAGATCTATGTATGTTTGTGGTGTTGCACATATGTTTATGTTTGTAGGTACCGGTATTTGAAATGCGATAGTTGCCAATATTTTGCCGGAATGTTGATTCATTTCCGTTTCGGTGAGAATTTTGGCACTATGCATTCTTTTTGGTCCTATTTTTAGGGAAGGTCATGCCAAATTTTTTCTTCGTTCTAAAATATCGTTTTGCTCTACCCCGCAGGTGACCATGGTCCGCACGATGACCGAAGGCATCATGAATAGGTTTTTGAGCTCCGCGAAGGCCGAGATGCTTCAAAAGAATGAGACGGAGATAAGATGTCCATGTCGAAGATGCAAGCTGAAGAGCCTTATTGCGGACCCGGATTCCGGGCAGGTGCGGGACCACCTGCTCTTGCGTGGTTTCATGGATGTCTATCGGTGGCAAGGTGATGAAGATGACTATGAAGTCGTCCATGGGGGTCGGGCAAGAAATGAGGAAGGGTAACAAGATAACCACCGCGGCGAGGGCGGGCGAGAAGACGAAGAATCTCCAGGACATGATCACGACGGTGATGATGTACACAATCATCATGTACAAGATGTCGTACATGATGATGAGGAAGATCAAGATGAAGGGCATGATCATGAAGATGCCGGAGCAGACGACGATGGAGGCTGGGTGCAGGACCCTCATATTCAAGAGCTGCTTCGCAAGCAGACGGATAACACAAGAGCTGCCGCCCGAGAGAAAGCCAAGCTGGATCAACTGGAGATAGACGCGGTTACTCCATTGTATGAAGGATGTAGGCCCGAGGATACCCGCCTAAAAGTAACGCTCATGGCTCTGGAGATGAAGGTAAAACACAAAATGACCGACGCATGCTTCAACGAGAACATGTCATTCTAGCACGAACATCTTCCCAAGGGGAACAAGTGCCCGACCAGTTTCGAGGAGGTGAAGAAAATCGTGTGTCCTTTGGATTTACCGCACGTGAAATACCATGTGTGCATGAACAATTGCATCATTTATCGGGACGAGCACGCGGAGTCTACGATATGTCCGGTGTGCGGCGTCACTCGATACAAGAAGGGGAAGAAAGCTCCTCGAAAATTGGTGTGGTACTTTCCGATCACTCCTCGTCTGCAGCGGTATTTCGCGGACCCTAAGGTAGCAAAGCTCCTGCGTTGGCACGCGGATAGGGAGGAGAAGAAGCGGGAAGATGACAGAAATGATCCAGAGATAAATAAAAAAGACAAGATGCTGAGTCACCCTAAGGATGCGAGCCAGTGGCAAGCGTTGAACTTCGAATACCCAGAATTTGGGAAGGATCCAAGGAACATCGTGCTGGGCGCGAGCACCGATGGAGTCAATCTGTTTGGCAGCCAGAGAAGCACACATAGCACCTGGCCTGTGTTTGTGTGGATGTGAAACCTTCCCACCTGGTTGTGCATGAAGAGGAAGTACATTCACATAAGTATGCTAATTGAAGGGCCGAAACAACCAGGGAACGACATCAATCTGTATCTGGGGCTGCTGAAGGAGGAGCTAGACACGCTGTGGAAAACGCCAGCCAATACGTGGGATGTTGCAGAGAAAGAATATTTCCCTATGAGAGCCGCACTGCTCACGACGGTTCACGACTATCTTAGTTACAGATATCTCGCGGGGTAGGTAGTCCACGGATTTTCTGGATGCGTAAGGTGCATGGATGACACAATGTATCGCCAGCTAGATAGAGATCCCAGGTCTTTGAAAACCGTGTTCATGGGACATCGAAGGTGGCTTCGCGATGATGACCCGTGGAGGAAACGCAAGGATCTGTTCGATGGTGAAACTGAACCCCGAAAACGCCCGTGTATGAGGAGTGGCGAGGAAATAGACGAGCTATTGAAAAATTGGAAAGACTGCCCACTGCCGGGAAAGAAGTAAAAGGCGCCAGAGCCGGGAAAGAAGAGAAAGGCGCCAGAGCCGCTACTGAAGGTATGGAAAACGAGGTATGTTTTCTGGGACTTGCCGTACTGGAAGGTCCACCGTGTGCCTCACAGCCTTGATGTCATGCATATCACGAAGAACGTGTGCGAGAGTCTGCTTGGTACCCTGCTCAACATGCCAGAGAGGACCAAAGATGGGCCGAAAGCAAGGGCAGACTTGAAATCAATGGGCATCAGGCAGGAGCTTCACGCTAATGATGATGATGATGATGATGAGGCGAAGCAGGACACAGAAAGTCGTCGTAGAGGCGAAAAGGCCAAGAAGACCGGAAATGACTACCCCCCCGCGTGCTTCACTCTAAGTCAGGAGGAGATCGAGCAGTTTTTCACCTGCCTCCTAGGAGTAAAACTTCCTTATGGTTACGCGGGGAAGATAAGCATATACCTAGACCCAGCGAAGCAGAAGTTCAGCGGGACGAAGTTCAGCGGCCAACAGAGGACGGACGGAGATATACTCAAAGAGCACAACTCATGTTTCACGCGTTGGTTCAAGCAAAAGCTTCTGTCGTACCCTTTACATGAAGATTCTTCCGCGGAAGAACAACTCATATTCGCCTTGTCACAGGGCGCCGAGCACAACCTGATGACCTATGAGGCGTACGATATCAACGGCTACACATTCTACACCGAGGACAAGGACATGAAGAGCGATGGTTATCAGAACTCCGGGGTAACGATGGAATCCTACACCGGTAAGGACAAGGACAGATACTACGGAAGGATCGAGGAGATCTGGGAGCTGAGCTACGCTGGAGAGAAGGTGCCGATGTTCCGTGTCAGATGGGCCAAGAGCGTCCTAAAAGAAGACCGATATTTCACCACCATGGTTATACCCGAAGCCAAATCCAAGACCGCGGGCGCAAACGTCACTGCGAAAAATGAGCCATGGGTACTGGCTTCCCAAGTGGACCAATGCTTCTTCATTACCGACCTGCCAAAGCCCAGTCGTGTTGTCGTGGGGAGAGGCAAAAGGAAGATCATCGGAATGGATGGAGTAGCCAATGAGCAAGACTTCGACAAGTACGGCGACCTGAAAATCGAACATCATGACGACGATGAAGTAGCAGCACACACCACAAGAAGAAGCAGGAGCACCCTACCTAAAGGACGTCCGTTCCACAGAAGAACTCCATTTGCAAAAAAGAAGGGCAAGAAGATTGTGAACAGATAGCTAGCTAAGATCGATTGTATTTAAATCGTAGTCTTCATTTCTCGATTGTATTTCATGGGCACTTTTTGATATCATGAATATTTTTAAATTTCATGGGCACTTTTTGAAATCATGAGGACACTTGATCTCGATCCCCCTCCATCTCGATCTCGATTCCCCCTCCATCTCGATCTCGATCCCCCTCCATCTCCATCTCGATCCCGCACCCTCCCCCGCTAGCTCCACCGCCGCCGACGACCCACCGCAACCCTCCCCCGCTCCATCTGTTATGATTTAAACAAGTTTGAACATATTTAAACACAAATAAATATAAAAAACAGCATTTAAAATGCATAAAAAAATATTGGGGAGCCTGGGAATCGAACCCAAGACCTCCTGGTGTGTGTGCTGCGTGCTGACCAGTCAGGCTAGTGGGTGGGTTCTGTTGTAGATAGGGTTAGGTTGTAGATAGGGCTAGTGGGCTAGATTAAAACAAAATTCTAATGGCGCACCGAGCGCTGGTGCGCCATTAGAATAGTCGTACTTATGGCGCACGAGGGGGTGGTGCGCCATTAGAAAGCTTCCCCCACACTAAATCCCCAATCTCTCTCATCTCTCTCCTGCCTCATCCATCTCACCCGCTGCCCCCCGTGTTCGCCGTCCCCCTCGCCGCCCCCCTCGCCTCCTTCACCGTTCCCGAGCCGAGCGCCGCCTCCCTCGCCGTCCCCGAGCCGAGCGCCACCTCCCTCGCCGCCTCCCTCGACGGCCTCCCGCCCAAGCACCCCTCCCCCCGCGGCCCCGCCTGCGCCCTCGATGTGCTCGCCGTCCAACACCTTGCGGCCTACCCAGGAGGACCGCCGCCGTCTTCCTCTTCGACTACGAGGACCCGGACGAGCTCGGACGCCCAGGAGGACCGCCACCGCTCGACGCCCTCGACCGTGCGGCCTGCCCAGGAGGAGCGCCACTGCTCGACGCCGAATTCGCGCCGCCTCGACTAGCTCCGGCTGCCCCAAGTCGCCCTCGACCTCCCAAGTGAGCACCCGAGCCGCTTCCCCCTCTTCCCCTCTTTATTTCCTTCTGATGTGTTCTAGGGTTAGGGGTTGGAGAAATTTGGACAAGGAAAGGGGGTTGGAGAATTAAGTAGCTAGGGTTTTCCAAATGTTCAAATCTCTGAGCTTGCATTTAGATGCATTTTAGAGGATACTAGTCTCAACTAAGCATCCGCCTAGAGATTCTTTCTTTAAGTAGCTAGGCTCAATTAGTGAATTTTCCAGTGAGTTTGGATTCATGCAACAATATGAAACATTAATTACTATTCTTTATGGCCACTAATGATAGATGTAACATGTAAGAAGTCCATAATTGATTAATGGATCTGTTAGTTTGATAGTCTTGTTACTAATAGGTATCTACAAATGAGTAGATGAATATTTGTTACCAGGAGGGGTTATAATATCTTTCAAACTGATGTTGTTCTCATGATCATGCTTTCTAATGGTTTGATATCACCCAAAGTTTGGCATGGAAACTACATAGGTACTATGTAGTGTTGTATTACTTCTTCCGGATTCAGGGTGTTTAAATGTGCATTAGTTCTTCTAATAATATATGTCTCATGCTTTCTAAAGAGTACTAGTATACCGACTAAATTATCCACTTGCTATGCTTAGTTGCTCTGTTGTCTGAATCATGACACTTTGCCAGCTGAAACTTGCCTATCACACTGTCGCTGTATTGCTCAACTAAAAACACAAATATTTGTAGTTTTTGTCTGTCATAATGCAACTAAGCATACTAGTCTCAACTAAGCATACTAGTTTTTTGTAGTGAGACAGTAAGATAGTGAGACAGTAAGAAGGAAACTTCCCAGATTATGTAGAAAGAAAATACTTGGTTTGACAGCAAGTACCATGACATGAATCAAAAAACATATACGGTGGGAAAAATAAAATGGCAGAAACCTGGGAGGTTCTGGTTTGCTGTATCTCCACCAGTTTGGGTTGGTGAATGTGGATGATTTTTTATCCTATGAACTCATTGTACTGCTACAAGAATTTGGTATCATCATGGTGTAATTTTGTTAACATTCTGGTTTTGTTAGATAGTGGCTACACTAATCTAGAGTGATACAATTTTCCTTCCCATTTGGTATCATCATGTTCAGTGTATACAGTTATAACATCATGTGGGTTTTTTAAGTCTGTTTACAGCTCATGTGGGTTTTAACATCATGTGGGTTGGTGAATCTGGATGATTTTTTATCCTGTGAACTTGAATGTTGCAATGTTGTTTTCTTCAGAGGCTACCCCGAGAGGCCCTTGGGTTTGCCGGAATGTTGATTAACTTCCGTTCCGGCAAATTCGGGTACTCCATATGTCCTATTTTCAGCAAAGGTCATGCTGAAATTTTAGCATGAATTTGCTAAAAATAGGACATATGGGGTACTTGCGACTAATGCATGGACCGGGGTATCTTAGTACTTAGTTAAGTAGGATCAAATGCCCCGCCATTCTTGCTGCATTAAACCATAGGTGGCAATAGAGCCAAGTGATTAGTGCCAAGTGATTAGGCCCAACCTAGGGTGCCTCGGCTTAGGCTTTTAGGGTGCCTCGGCGTCGACAAACCCTAAATGATAAAAGCTTAGCTTTTAGGATGCCTCGGTGTCGACAAACCGTAAATGATGAGACCATGATCTTGTTCCTTGACAATAACCAACTTTTTGACCAAACAGTTTTCCTATTTAAAGCGAAACATGGCCAACAACGATGAGGCCGGCGGTTCGGGCGGCAAGCAATTCTGGGAGATGTCCCAGGAGATGGAGGAACAACCTCACCGCTATGAGGATGCCGCGGAAGACACCGATCCTGATTACACAACCCCTAGTGGCGTCGGGGATGACACCACTGATGGTGCCACCGAGGATGCCACCACTGATGATGGCGGCGCACACACAGATGGCAGCGAACCGAAGAAGCAAAGGAAGGACCGGCGCCCAAATGCGCTTCGCACCCTCAAGGAGGAATTCACTCAAGTGGACTCCGACGGGAATCCAACGGAGCCCAAACATATAGTCAAGGGGTACTCTGTTTAGCTCGGGTGCATTCTCCGGAGCACCATCTCGATCAACACCGAGAACCTTAGGCATAAGGACCGATGGAATTTGCGCAACCTCCTCTTCACGAAGCTGCACGAACGATACAAGTTCCCCGCCGAATTTGAAAACACACGCCTCTCAGGGAATAAAGTGAACAGTGCCGCCCTCACGAAGATGAGCATGGCCCTGTCTACTTGGAGAAGCGCGGTGAAGAGAATGATTTATAAAGGTGATAGTTATGAGAAGATCAAGGCGAAATATCCTTTGAAGAGCGAACATGACTACAAGGAGTTCAAGATAAAGTGCGAGAGCAGTGCAACCACCGAATCAAGTCAGTGGGGGAAAGAAATGCGGGAGTTGAACTTAGGGGAACACAAACTCGGTCCCAGTGGTTACAGAGTGGCGGAGCCTATATGGGACAAGGAGGACGCGGAGCGTGCCGAGCAAGGCCTACCGCCCCGCTTCGAGAAATACATCGGTAACAAGCAGACCAGGAACTATGTCAGGGCCCGGTACAAGGAGGACTCCATAACAAAGGAGCTTACCACGGATCCAAAGACCAGGGCGCTTGAGCTTGTTCTGGTTAGGAATACACCCCCGCGTAATTAGCTCCATATGGTTGCACTCTAATTAATCCCCAACATTTCTAAATGGTTCACGTTCCTTTCGTAGGAAACTGAAAGCAGTAGCGCTGGGTCGTCTCAGAGCTCCCCTTTCGACACCCCTTTAAATAGGGCGTTGAACGTAATGAAAAGCAAGGATAAGCTCACTAAGCCGATGTCAGCTGGTCGTGTGGCCGGCAAAGGCTTGTCCACAAAATGGGGGTCATACTATACCGCTGGTGTGCGGAAGGAGAAAAAGGCCAGCTCGGAAAGCCAGACGCGCGAGGTTGAAGCACTCAAGGCACAAGTGGCGCGGATTCCGGAGCTTGTCTAAGAGCAAGTGGAACAACAACTAGGAACAAAGCTCAACGCCATGGTGCCTACGTTGATTCATGGGCTGACGACATGGATTGCGGGCGGCCAACAGGGGCCTCCCCCAGTTCCCAGCTTCACGGCCAGCAACTCGCACAACGCGCATGCGGTGCCATTGGTGTCTCCGGCGGCGCCATTGGTGTCTCCGGCAGCGGCGCCATTGGTGTCTCCGGCGGAGGCGGTATTCGTGTCTCCGGCGCCCACACGGGCATTGGAGCTTAATGCACCCGGGTGTACGCCGGCCGGCACCTCGCCAGCAAGCGCCCCCTCCGTCAGTTGCACGCCCGCCGTTGGCGGTGCCTCGACATTAGCCGAGCTCAACGGCATCACGGTAACTAAGCCTCTCGGCCGATGACTTCATCTCCTAGCCTTTGACTGGGCATCCCTGACGCCCTATACATGTTTTCGCAGGGCACCGCCGACATTCCTTGCACTCTTCTGCACTTTGTGGGCGCCGAGTTGGTCGATGTCGCCAAGGGCAGAATCGTTCAACCGGGAAACCGCATGTTCCACGGTAATCTGATGCCACCCACAGCGTATAGGGTTGAAGTGGTTCGGGTGCTGCCAGGCTGCGACGAGCTGTTACCTCCGGTTCGACCCGTTGGGGCCGACGAAGAAGATGAGATGACCCTCAACGCCTGCGTAAACTGGCCGCTGCTTTGGCCGAAGAGCCAGATTCGTTTGGGGGCGGGGGACACCATCCCACAGACAAGACCGTCAATCGTGCCGGCGCCAAGACATGGCAAGAACGCTGCAACACTACCGGACCTGCCGGACATCCCTATGGCACAGGATCCAGACATCCCTATGGCACAGGATCCGGACAGCCCTATGGCTTAGGATCTGGACGACGACGACATCGATGACGGTACATTTACCAAAGTCGATAAGTACTTTGCCGAACATGGGTACGCTGACGAGTTCTGCGGGCCTCTTTCTCAAGAACCCAACCAAGATGACCGCAATCTAGCTAGTACGGCGGAGAAATCCAATTGCAATAGGCGTCGTCTGGCGTTCAGTTCTCAGGAGACGCCTCCAGCTCCCGCCTTCACCGAGCCTTAGATAGCTGAGGTGCGAAATATTATCAGCCCCAACATGCTCAAGAAGGCGGTCTGTGAGCAGAACTCGGTCCCATTACAGGAGATCAAGAAGAAGGGACGGAAACGAAAGACTAACAAGGGCGCCGGTGCGAGCCAGCCGGCACCGAGTTCGATCCGTGCTTAGGACGGGCCACCTTCACCTAACGATATCTCGAGGAGGGTGCATGTGGCGGGTAGGGCGATGCTACCACCAAATATGCTGAATGCTGCAACCGGTGCTATGCGGAGTCTGCACGACAGTGTTCTTTCTTTGGAGAAGCGGCGTCTCAGAGAGAAGGATGTGGCATACCCGGTTTTCGTGGCCAAGGTGCCAGAGGGCAAGGGCTTTGTGGATGGCAACATCGGGGGTATAATCGTCCTGCGGTTTGATGACATCTTTGCTATGTTTAACCTTCATCCGCTGCACTACACCTTCGTTCGGCTGTTTTCGCTGAGTATGGAGATGCAGATCATTAGAGACAAGACCCCGGACATCGTGATAGTCGACCCCTTCTACATGCGTGCGAAGCACTTGAGCAGCGCTGGGGACCGCCAAGTTGCGAGTTCACACCTCGAAGGCGTCATTCTGGCAAACCCAGATAAGGATAACTTCCTTGTGGCTTACTTTCCCGAGTAAGTCATCCCTTAACTGCCCCGTAACATATGATTTCTTAGATTTCGATCGTTCTTTTTTTTTCTAACATTCCGTGTTCTGTGCAGTGACACACATTGCACACTCGTCCTCTTAAGCCCGAAATATTCCATGGCCACGTATTTCGACCCGAACCGTAACTCCAAGATAGACTACACAAATGTCAAGAAAGTTCTTGATGATGTTCTCCCCGGCTACGCCAAATCTAGAGGCACCTTCACGAGGACTGTTCGTAAGTACGGCAAGCACATGTTCTCACACAATACGAAGTTCTGCTGCGTCAAGCAGCGCCTGGCGGTCAGAAGGATGCCTACTACTCCCTCCATCACATGCGGGCGATCATAAGGGACCATCATCAACTTTTGCTACCAGATAATCTCAAAGATTGGGCCGTGAACTTGTCGGCAATCCAGGATGTGGACCTCAGACAAGAATTCTTTCGCATCCAATCGGACTTTGCGGACATCACCCATCAAGATGTCCTTCATACGTCGGGGCAGTTCTACCTCAGATATCAACCGTCCAACAATGAGATAGATGGAACACTACAAATGCAGGGTGACAACGACCGCGATTTCATGACCATCACGACAGACGGCGGCTTCATCCACGCTCCTGTCCGATGAGTCGAGTCGAAAGTAGTGATGTGTAGTTGTGAAACATTGATTGGCTCATGTTGTAATTAAACTTTAATGAATTCGTATGTCTCTTTGGGTTGGACAGTCGTTCAACTTAGATGTAATCGATGCTATTTATTAGGACCATGAATCGTGCTATTAATGTCTTGCTTTTCTCTTCCGATCCTTTTGTTGCATACTTACATATTGCTTATGTATTGTCTGTTGTTTGGCTTGTGCATAGAGATGTCGTTGTATGTCGTGTACAAGGGTAAGGTTCCCGGAGTCTACGATGACTGGGAGGAGTGTGGGAGACAGGTTCACCGTTTCAGCGGTAACAGTTACAAAGGGTACACCACTAGGGCGGAGGCCGAATCTAGATATGCCCGCTATCTAGCGGGAGAGAGGAGGGAGCGTTGGATGAACCGGATGAAGACCAGTTTAATCGCGATGATGCTCATCGTGATGACCACAACTCTCTTTTATGTGATGGTAGTTTAGATGATCGATATCGACTTGTAATGTGAAGACAAACTCGATACTCACGGTCTTGAGACTTGTAATGTTTTAGCTTTGTTAGGTCTTTTGAATTCGGAGACTAATATGATGAATTGTATTCGGAGACTAATCTTCTATTGTATTCGATGAATCTGATGTTGCTGTGTGCTGCTGTCTATATTCTGTCCAATAATATATTTTGTAACCTATGCAAAAATCAGAAAAGCAAAAATAAATAAATATTCATACTAATGGCGCATCAAGGCAGAGTGCGCCATTAGTATGCCAAAGGATACTAATGGCGCATCAAGGCAGAGTGCGCCATTAGTGTGACAAAGCACATGGTTACATATGGCCCCCCGGGAGGCATACTAATGGCGCATGGAGTTACATACTAATGGCGCACTGCCAGGTGCGCCATTAGTATACCAGATACTAATGGCGCACCTGTGGTGCGCCATTAGTAAAAAATTCTAATGGCGTGCTACTAATGGGGGACCAGTAGTGCGCCATTAGTAGGCAAAACCGGTGCACCATTAGTAGGCCTTTTCCTAGTAGTGTTGACCATATCACATCACAATATGCCCTGCAAAAACAAGTTAGACGTCTTCTACTTTGTTGTTGCAAGTTTTACGTGGCTGCTATGGGTTGAGCAAGAACTATTCTTACCTATGCATCAAAACCACAACGATATTTCGTCAAGTTAGTGTTGTTTTAACCTTGAACAAGGACTGGGCGGAGCCACACTCGAGTCAACTAAAATTGGAGAAACTGACACCCGCCAGCCACCTGTGTGCAAAGCATGTTGGTAGAACCAGTCTCGCGTAAGCGTTCGCGTAGTGTCGGTCCGGGCCGCTTCATCCAACAATACTGTCGAATCAAAGTATGACATGCTAGTAAGCAGTATGACTTGTATCGCCCACAACTCACTTGTGTTCTACTCGTGCATATAACATCTATGCATAAACCTGGCTCGGATACCACTGTTGGGGAACGTAGTAATTTCAAAAAAATTCCTACGAAAACGCAAGATCATGGTGATGCATAGCTACGAGAGGGAGAGTGTCGTCCACGTACCCTTGTAGACCGTAAGCGGAAGCGTTATGACAACGCGGTTGATGTATTCGTATGTCTTCACGATCGACCGATCCTAGTACCGAACGTACGGGACCTCCCCGATCTGCACACGTTCAGCTCGGTGACGTCCCATGAACTCACGATCTAGTAGAGCTTCGAGGGAGAGTTCCATCAGCACGACGGCGTGATGACGGTGTTGATGAAGCACCGACGCAGGGCTTCGCCTAAGCACCGCTACGATATGACCAAGGTGGATTATGGTGGAGGGGGGCATCGCACATAGCTAAAGATCAATGATCAACTTGTGTGTCTTGGGGTGCCCCCTACCCCCGTATATAAAGGAGCTAGGGGGGAGGTGGCCGGCCAAGGAGTAGGGCGCGCGAAGGGGGGAGTCCTACTCCGACCGGGAGTAGGACTCCTTTCCTAGTAGGAGTAGGAGAAGGGGGAAGGGAAGGAGAGAGGATGAAGGAAAGGGAGGGACCCCCCCCCCCTTGTCCAATTCAGACTAGAGGGGGAGGGGGCACGCGGCCTGCCCTGGCCGCCCCTCCTCTACTCCACTAAGGCCCAATAGGCCCATTAGACTCCCCGGGGGGTTCCGGTAACCCCCGGTACTTCGGTACATGTCCGAACTTTCCCGGAACCCTTCCAAAGTCCAAACATAGTCATCCAATGTATTGATCTTTATGTATCGACCATTTCGAGACTCCTTTTCATGTCCGTGATCATATGCGGGACTCCGAACTACCTTTGGTACATCAAAACACATAAAATCATATTACCGATCGTCACCGAACGTTAAGCGTGCGGACCCTACGGGTTCGAGAACTATGTAGACATGACCGAGACACGTCTCCGGTCAATAACCAATAGCGGAACTTGGATGCTCATATTGGCTCCTACATATTCTACGAAGATCTTTATTAGTCAAGCTGCATAACAACATACGTTGTTCCCTTTGTCATCGGTATGTTACTTGCCCGAGATTCTATCGTCCATATCTCGATACCTAGCTCAATCTCGTTACCGGCAAGTCTCTTTACTCATTCCGTAATGCATCATCCTCCAACTAAGTCATTAGTCACATTGCTTGCAAGGCTTATAGTGACGTGCATTACCGAGAGGGCCCATAGATACCTCTCCGACAATCGGAGTGACAAATCCTAATCTTGATCTATGCCAACTCAACAAACACCATCAAAGACAGCTGTAGAGCACCTTTATAATCACCCAGTTACGTTGTGACATTTGGTAGCACACAAAGTGTTCCTCCAGTATTCGGGAGTTGCGTAATCTCATAGTCATAGGAACATGTATAAGTCATGAAGAAATCAATAGCAACAAACTAAACGATCAAGTGATAAGCTAACGGAATGGGTCAAGTCAATCACATCATTCTCTAATGATGTGATCCCATTAATCAAATGACAACTCATGTCTATGGTTAGGAAACACAACCATCTTTGATTCAACGGGCTAGTCAAGTAGAGGCATACTAGTGACACTATGTTTGTCTATGTAGTCACACATGTATTATGTTTCCGGTTAATACAATTCTAGCATGAATAATAAACATTTATCATGAAATAAGGAAATAAATAATAAGTTTATTATTGCCTCTAGGGCATATTTCCTTGACGAGGGTCGCCTCTCGGTGGGATTTGCTAGCTTTTGCCTCACCCATTATGAACTAAAAAAGCATATTAGCCATTACTATGTTTTTGTGAGAGGTGCGTGGAAAAAAAATTCAATATGGCTGTACAACCATCTCGTATCAGAGTCTAAGTTCTCCACCTTTAAGGATTGGTGGAGCCTAAGCACACACTAAAAAGATAATTTTTTACGGCTTCTCTTGGGCGAGGCCATTGTGTATGTGCTATGGAATGTGTGGAAGGACAAGAAATGACGCATTTTCAGTGAGTACATTTTCCACGGCTATTTTGCCAAAAGTACATTTTTCATACTCTCTTAATGCAATACCCTGAACATTTTAGGGGGTCTTTCGGCGAGGTTGTGCTTTTTTTCTTTTGTTATTTCTCTTTTTTTTCTTGCAACTTATGTCTTGGACATTCCCCCCGTCTTTCCCTATGTTAATAAAATGGACAGAGCATTGGTATTTTTATGCACATTTGGCTATGCCACATCACTCTAATAAGTTTTAGAAACTATTTGCATGCATGCATTTTTTTTGGAAAAACTTCCAATCTATTCATCAATTATGATGATAGTATAAAGAGAACAAGAAATTATGAAATTTACATCTAGGTCAGTAGACCATCTAGCGATGACTATAAGCACTGGAATGAGCGAAGGCGCGTGCTGTCATCACCCCTCCCTTACTGGAGTTGGGCAAACCTTGTTTTAGTCGGGAATTCATCGTGCTAAGACCCCAAAGGACCAGCGCACTAGAACAATATCCGTCACCGATGAAGAGAAGCGTTGATCAGAAGTATCCAACTTATAGACATACCAACGCAGATGAACGAAAACTGGATCCAAGTAGATCCCTTGAAGACAAACATTGACCGAATCATGCGGGATTCATTGGAGACACACCTCCACACGCCCTCCGACGATGCTAGACTAACCACCGAGAGGGGGGCTGGGTGGGGAGAACATTATTCCATCTCCAAGGAGCCGTCATCGCCTCTTCTTACTGAGTAGGACACAAACCCTAAAAACACAACAAAAACATCTAGAAATAGAGCAGAAGCCCTCCCTCCGGCAAAGTCTGAGATCCACTTCATCTCTGTGTTCTAAGGCCACATGAGAGGAGGTAGACCTGCAGGGGCGCTGGCAGGAGGCAAGCAGATCTAACCACCTTCACAAAACTACATGGCATGAATATGCCCTTCATACCTACTAGTTTTCTTCTCCCACACTTCTACGGGGTTTTTTAAACTCTGTAATGTGCAGATATTATGTGATTAAAGACACATAATATATTTTTATTAAAACTATTCATGTTCGTACAATCTAATCTCACATAAATACTTTTCTACACCTACAGACAGACCCTAACATGACTGCTGTTATGGACAGGCTTGTCGAATGATGGTTGAAGATTAGGCAGGAGGTGGGGTCCACCAGTGAAAATTTGCAGGGAGGGCAGGTCCATAAGTAGGGGTGCAAACGAGTCGAGTTTGAGCAAGTTGGATTAGCTCAACTCAACTTATACAAAAATTCGAGCGAGCTCAAACCAAGCGAAGCTCAAGGTTGAGTTGTAGAAAGTGGCTCGTGCTCAGTTTGTAACGACCTTGAACTAGTTTCGAGCTAAATATGATGATATTTTTTAAATAATTTAAAACAAATTTTAAAATGAAGTAGGCCACATCACAACATAAGAAACCATATATATATATATATATATTATATATATATAAACACTATTCTATTCACGGGATCAGAATATTCTGATCACAACCTGAACTTCTACATGTATGTCGTGGAAACGTCACGGCAGATATCCTAGTGTGAGGACTTAGTCATGAGGCCAATGCACCTATGTGGTAGCTTGAGAGGGGTTGATCAGGACGAGAGACGCAACACACAAGACAAGGATTTAGACATCTTCGGGCCCCAGGAAACGTCATCCGATAATAGCCCTACATGCTGTTTGTGGATAGGTCTCCTTATGCTCATGAGGGAGACGTCATATATCTAGCTCTCCTCTAGTTGTGTCTAGCCTTAACGATTATTTTCTTGCTCTCCCCTCTTGGGGTGCCCCGCCCCTCCTTATATAAGTCGAAGGGGCGGGTTACATGTGGAGTTAAACTCGGCTTAGGACTTAACCTATTTTGACGTCTTACCACAGGTGTCGGATTTCGGGTTCCGGCAGACCCTCAAGGTTCGAACTCTGGGGTGCACGCGGAGATCACACCTCCTACCTACTCACGTCTCCTCGCCTCGCAAGGATCTAAACTACACGAGAACAACACAAGGGACACGAGGTTTATACTAGTTCGGGCCACCATTGTGGTGTAATACCCTACTCTAGTTTGTGGTGTGGTGGATTGCCTCAGGGGCTGATGATGAACTATACAAAGAAAGAAATGCCTCGCGAGGGGAGGGGTTCTTGTGTTGGTGGTCCTGGCTAAGGTTCGATTTGTCGACCTCCCTGCCTTGAGAGTGGCTAGTCCTATTTATAGAGCGAGGCCTTGGTCCTCTTCCCAAATATTGAGCGGGAAGGGCGCCAACAATTGGCCATTTTGAAGGGGAACATCTAGTACACTTATCCTGGCTAAAGTCGGTCCTCGCCTGCCAAAGACTCCGACAGTGATGCCGGCTTGGGCTCCACGATGACCTCCATCCTACCGTTCTGCTGGTCTTGGTCTTGTTGCACCGAAATGGTTGCCTTTGCTTGATACTCTCGTCTGCGCTTGCTCCCTTTGCACCAAAGAGGAAACAAGGACTCTGCGTAGGCCGGCGCCCGCCTGGCGCCCGCCTGGCTTCGGTCGTCATGGCTTGCATCACGGGCACCTCATGAGGTACCCTGCCTTGATCTCTCCGCCTCCCCGCGAGCTAGCCTGACGAGGCTGTGCCTGAGGAAGCTTCCTGCTGTCTGCCCCGCGAGGCTTGGCCCCTCGCGAGGGTCTTGAGCATATGTCGATGAAGATGGGCCGTACCGGGCCACTCCTTGAGCCATACCGCAGGCCGCAGGCAGGCAAGTCTGGGTACCCCCGTTCCCAAAACGCCCACAGTAGCCCCGGGGCCCAAGGCGCGCCCGGACTTGGCTTAGTAGAGAAGCGAAGGGGCAAGTGCGAAGTGCCGCGGGCCCCAATAGCCTGCAGCCTTGGGTGCCGCGTGGCGGTTGATTGGACGTGGGCGTACCTGCTTCCCCATGACGCCTCGACAACTGCACGAATTGATAAGAGAGCGGTATTCGGCCAGCCTTCCCCTCCTTGCCTTCTTGTGTCATTGCCCAAATCCCCTTTCTCGCTCTCCTCCTTCTTGCTTCCAAAATCCCCAGATCTACTCCAACCCTGCATCTTAGCAAGGCATGGCGCCTCGCCAGACCCCGGCCGAAGCCTGGTACTCGCCCGCTCTGGATCCTCCGAACGTGTCGGAGAAGAACCTCGCCCGGACGTGCCAGATGATGGCAGCACAATGCAACGACGGGGCGGCCGTGCTCAAGGTTGGCTCCGCCCTTCCCGAGGACAAAGGAAGCACTTTCTACCCGCTCTTCGTGAGAGCCATCGCCGCTAGTCTGGTGCCTCCCTTTTCTAAGTTCTTCCTTTCTGTTCTCCGCCATTACAACCTGCAAGCTCTGCACCACCATCCCAACAATTTTCTTCTCCTGGTGATTTTCGCTTACTACTGCGAAGCTCACGTTGGGGTAAGGCCCTCGGTGGCCTTGCTGCGCCATTACTTTTACCTTCGGGTTTCTTGAGGCCCCATCACTGCGTGCGCGAGCTTTATTGCGTACTCCAGCTTCAATGCTATCTCGAAGCCCGGGAAGAGGATCGAAGGCTTCCGGAGCAAGTGGGTCATGGTGGACGCAGGGCACATCCACCCCTGGCTGATCCTGCCTAAGAGGCAGCCCGAGGCCGTCGACGCTTGGTCTCGCGCGGAGCTCGTCGATCCCCGCGCGAAGCCAGTGCTGGAGAGGATGGACGCGGACCTGTGGCTAGGCAACATGGCGACTGCGAAGCTGACCGGGGCGTCGCTCCTGTGGGAGTTCCTGGAGCATTGAGTGGCTCCGCTTCGGAAATATTCGCTCCCACTGTGGAGGCTCAGGAAGGCCGATGCCGCCCTTCGCCCGTGCTCCGTAGTCTTGGCCGACGGAGACCTGGCCGCGGTCCTCCAATCCTTGGTTGGGGGAGACGTGGTGAGATTGGAGGGTCCTCCCGTACCCCTGTTCCTTCGGGATCATTGGGAGCAGGTGGTGAACTCCATGCCCGCTTTCAACGGGGATGGGCCTGTGCCCGCGGAGGTTCCTGAGGACCTAGCAGCCCTGGCGACGGTGAACGTATCCTCCAACGACTCCGGCAGAGAGGAGGAAGAAGAGGGGCAGGAAGAGGAGCCTGATTCTGAGGCGACCGACGGGGAGTCGAGAGAGCCCCTCCCTCGGTGCAGGTCCCGCGCTCTTCGCCTCATGCCGGATGACGACGAGGATGGCGATGATCGAGGCGGGGAGTGCTCGCCCCTGATCCTGAAGAAGGACAGGACGGGGCTGGTTCTCCGCTGGTCCGCTCCGGCTCCGAGGCGATCTGCAGACGTGCCTCCTGCTCCCGAGTCTCCTGAGGCTGACCCCAGTAGCCGGCTCTTAGGCTTCAAGTTTGGCCAGAGGTTCCTTGAGCCCGCGGGCGATGACCAGTGAGTTCTTGATTCTCGTTTTGCTTTTTGCTTTTGTTGCTGAGGCTTGACGTCCATATTCCTTGTCTAGGCCGGTGCCTGCGGCGAAAAGGCTGAAGGGAGTCCCTGAGGCTTCGTCTGGGGTAGTACTTCGTGGGGGGAGGAGGCGGCAAACCTCGGGCCTCTCATGCCCGGTCATCCTCGTGAGGCCATGCGGGGCGTGCTGGGTCGAGCTCAGCCCCCATGGCCCAAGCGACTCTCGAGGCATCTTCGCCTGAAGCCACTGCTGCAGTCATCGGGGCACAGAAGGTCCCAACTCATGGTGCTGTGATCACGCTGCCGTCTTCTCCTCCTACTCCGCCAACTGCCATCTCTCCGACTCCTTCTACTGTCCTGGATCGTGCTGCTGCTGAGCTGGACCGGTTGCGAGAAGATCTTCAGGGCGCCGACCCTTGCTTGGTGGCCGGGCACCTGGAGCTAGCCTCCGGCTGGGTCCGCTCTGATGCTTCAGTTCGAGCGGCGATGGTTCAGGTTGCGACGGCTTGTGACGAGGAGAAGAAGGCCATCCTTCAGGCCAAGGCTGCTTGCGCCGCCGCCTTGGGTGAGGTTGCGGATGTTCAGGGTCACTGCAAGGCGCTGGAGAGAGAGCTGCAAGGCATGCACGACCAGCTCGCCAAGGAGTCCCGTGAGCGCCAGGAGAAGGAGGAAGAGATGAAGGCTCCTGAGACTGCCGCCAAGGACCGGGATGCCGAGCTTGATGAACGCCATGGCCGCTTAGATACGCTGGAGCAGGCGTTGGAGTCGAAGAGGATCGAGCTGGACGGCAAGGCGCGGGTCCTGGGCGAGGACTGCGTGGCCTTCGCGAAGCTAGAGGAGAAGGCTCGCGCCTTGCTGAAGACGCTTTATGATAGCGTCCTGGAGAGCCCGCTGGCCGGCGCCGAGGACGGCCCCACCAAGTTTCTTCCCTTCCTGGCCCGCGCCCTTGAAGATGTCGCCCTCGGCCTTGGGCCCACGGCTGAGGCTAAGGCGCGTGTCCTTTCTTCTGCAGCGCTAACGCGCGTCTTCACCCACGTCTACCTTCGTGACTCCAACGTTGACCTTGACAGCCTGCTGGAGCCTGTGAGCGGCGAGCTTGTCGCTGCCGCTGCTGAGGCTGTGAAGGGTCGAGCGGAGGCTCTGCTGGCGAGGTTCCGTGCCTTCAGTACCAAGCCAAGGCGAGGTGCTGCCGATCCTGAGGCTCCACGAGGCGAAACCGCCAGCGCAGCTCCGCCACCAGTGATGGCACAGCCGGAAAGTGACCCCTTCGCGGCTCCTGTCCTGGTTTTTAGCTCTTGCAACATGCATCATGACTCGTGGAGGCGTTTCCACTTGTGTTTGGTGTTGTGAAAACAATCTATGGACTGTAATATTTGCTTTTGAATTCCTTGAGATTTGCGTTTTTCCTTCCTACTTGCTTGTGTTCTACGTCGGCAGAGCCCGGCCCCGCGCATACCTCAGCCGCCGTTAGCCCCGATCGGAAACCAGAACGGGACCAAGGAGTGAGGGGCTACGTGACCAGTTAGGCTCTTGAGTCGCGATGCTCAGGAGTCCCCCTTGACACGCGAATAGCAAGTAGGGAGGGGAGATGTATGAATAAATCTACCGTTCTACGTCGGCAGAGCCCGGCCCCGCGCATACCT
Source organism: Triticum dicoccoides (assembly GCF_002162155.2). Classification (NCBI taxonomy): domain Eukaryota; kingdom Viridiplantae; phylum Streptophyta; class Magnoliopsida; order Poales; family Poaceae; genus Triticum; species Triticum dicoccoides. The sequence continues at coordinate 511,984,681 of NC_041393.1, read as the reverse complement.
CAACCGCCGTTAGCCTTTCGGAACTAAGGGGTGAGGGGCTACGTGACCAGTTAGGCTCCTGAGTCGCGATGCTCAGGAGTCCCCCTTGATGTTCAAACGGCCTTCGTACCTTGGCTCCGCTCGGGGAGAGACGTGCGATGAACTAGACCCGAGGGCCCTGGATTGGTGGCGTGCGTCTGGGCGTGACCCAGGCGTAGCCCCCGTGCCCAGCCCCCTCGCGCGGCACTCCCGAGGGGAGGCGTTACGATGGGGCCGGACGTTGAGCTCTGGGCTCCCTAAGGTTGATGCAGCCGGGGGCCACCCTCAGTTGTTTATCACCAGCACGGAGCATAGCGCTTCCGTATATGTACGGGCATAGCCGCTCCTCGGCAGTGTTGTCAGCCAGCACGGAGCCTGGTGCTTCCACTGGTGCGTGGGAGGGGGCTCCCCTCCGGGAGGTGCCCCTGGGGCGTGTACAACCCCGCCCTGACACATGGCTGGCACGGTAGGGCTTGACGAGGTGTATCTGGGCACCCGTGAGCCAGCGCGGGACTCACGAGGCCCTACCTCAAGGCGGGTTGCGCCTGGCTCTGGGCCTTTACTTGTAATGTGCTCCTGCAAATTTGGTAAGATGCCGACGCTCTACATCCTCAGGTCCCGGCCCTCAAGCGAGCTCAGCCGTCGCTGGTATGCATGGTCGCAATGCCGTGGACAAGGCCTGGAGGTGAGGGCTGGAGAGCCAGTAAGAGCCCATGAGTCGCGATGCTCAGGTACCCCCCTTTAACGTGCAAGCAGCCGGCATGAAGGAAGAAGGGTGCCGCCACAAGTATCAAGTAATGATCATGGTGGGTCAAACGCACGACCCGAATAAACGCGAGAGGGATACATGCCACTGGGTCAGGCCCGAGTGGTTTGGGGATAATGCAGCCCGAGGGGCGCCCCCAACAAAGTAAGGTAAAAACATGAACAAAAGGGATACATGCCGCAGGGACGGACCCACGCGGCCTGGGGATGATGCGGCTCGGAAGGCGCTCCCAGCTGAAAATGAAACTCGAAGGATGTCACCTGATGATGTTGAAGATGAAGGGATGCTGAAGTACCGGACGGCGTGCGCTGCGGAAGCCGATCCTTACGAGCCCCCAGGCCCAAGAGCCTCGGGAGGCTCTGGAGGCGCTGGCGGCTCCTTGCGGACCATCTCCATCTCCGCCAGGAATGCGGAATGCCTGACCTCTTGAGCCTCCAGGATGCTCCCCATGAGGCGCTGACGCATAGCAGCCGTGTTCGGCAAGCCGTAAGGCATGCGAACATAGCTGCGGGGTGGACCTTCACAGCGTCCTACGCATGAAGGCCAGAGGCGCTCCTGAGAGGCGGCTCGGTTGAGTCCTGGTATGTCGATGCAGACGCGCGGCCCACCATCCTCGCCCAGATGGGGAGCCATGGCGGGTAAGCGGCGGCTGCCACTCATGACTCTTGGCTCCTGCAGCTCCTAAATGATCTCGCTGACGAACTCCTGAGGGTTTGGCCCTCCTTGCCTTGCTCCTTCCTGAGGGAAACGTGCTTTGAAACATGCCTCCAAGTGGTGCCCGAGAGCCTCCCTCGTGAGCTTGGCAAAGTTGATGGCCCTCCAGGAGAGAGCCCCCGAGCCTTGCCTGAGGAGGGCGCCGGGCGCGCCTTCCTATGCGACAGAAGGAGGCGCCCCTTGAGCGGGCGCGGATCCTGAGGGGCCTGCCTCCTGAGGGTTCGGACCAGGCGATGTATTCTTGTTCTTAGGGACTTCCTCGGGAAGCCTTCCGCTCTTGTGATCTGGGTCTTCGATTGACGCAGCCTGGAAATCACGCTCCAGAGAACACACAGCATCCCTCTATTCACAAGGCATTGTGATGACTCCACCGCTTCCTGGCATTTTGAGGACATTGTAGCGGTGATGAGTCACGGCAATGAACTTGTCCAGAGCTGGGTACCCGAGGATGGCATTGTATGGCAGGCGCATGTGCGCGACGTCAAAGTCAATGAGCTCGGTGCGGTAGTTGTCACGCTTCCCAAAGGTAATAGGAAGGTGGACCTGCCCTATCGGGATAGTGGAACCGCCGGTGACTCCTGAGAAAGGCTTGGTTGGCTGAAGCTGATTGTATGGCACTTGGAGATTGTTGAATGTCTCGACGGACATGACATTGAGCCCTACTCCACCATCGATGAGGGTCCTGGTGACTTGCACATTGCTAATGATTGGGGAACAAAGCATTGGGAGGACTCCAGCTGTGGCCGCGCACTTGAGCTGATCCGCTGAGCTGAATGTGATGGTGCACGCTGACCACCTGAGAGGGCGTGTGGCCTCGAGCTTGGGGATGACTGCATTCACTTCACGAGTAAACTGCTTGAAGATGCGCTGAGAGGCCGGGGCCTGAGCGCCGCCCAAGATGCAAGCGTTTGCACGCGGTTCTTGGAAGCCTCCAGCCCCCTCGTCCTGATGATGGTCTTCATTCCTCCTCGGCTGTGGTGGTAGAGGAGGGAGGACCGCGTTGCCTTGTGGGCGATCCTCGCGAGGCTGATCCCTCCAACCTCCCTCGCGAGGCTGGTCCTGCCAGCTGTCCTCGCGAGGTCGGTCACGCCACCCTTGGCGATGGCCACGGTCTTCCCATCGTCCTCAACCACTTCCTCCTCCTCGGCCATAGCCCCGGTCGCTGCGCTCGGGGCGTTGGCTGGCACGCACGTCTCGCACGGCCCTGAGCTCTTGGCATTCATTGGTGTTGTGGGTGTGGAGGTCATGGTACACGCAGTATCGGCTGCCCTTGGATGACTCAGGCTGATCCCTGCCTCACTTGGTGTCCGGCTCTGCTGCAAGCACGGCAGCCCCCTTGCGCTTCATGTCCTTAACCATGGGCTTCTTCTCTTCTGGGTCGGCAGCCGGCAGTTTAAGGAGGGAAAGGCGTCCTTCCTCAGCCCTGGCGCACTTGGTCGCCAAATTGAACAGCTGCAGGGAGGTGCACATGTCCTCATGGATCGCAAGATCCTCTTTCATCTTGACGTCACGCACGCTGTCGGAGAAGGCTGAGATGATGGCCTCCTTAGGCACCCTAGGATCTTAAGGCGAGCGTTGTTGAAACGCTGGATGAACTTTTGCAGGGTCTCTCCTGGCTGCTGCTTGATGTGGCGCAAGTCGCTCATGGCCAGGTGCCGGTCGCGGGTGCCTTGGAAGTTGGCGATAAAGCGGGTGCGCATCTCGTCCCAGGAGGAAATCGTGCCGGGAGCCAGGTTCAGGAGCCAGGTGCGGGCACCGTACTTGAGCGCCATGGGAAACCAGTTCGCCATGACCTTCTCGTCCCCATTGGCGGCTTCAATGCCCAGCTCATAGAGCTGGAGGACCTCCGCAGGGTCAGCCGTGCCATCGTAGCGCGGGGGCAGATCTGGCTTGAACTTGCCCGGCCAGGCCACGCTGCGCAGCTCGGCGTTGAAGGCACGACATCCTGCACTGGCCACGGGAGGCCTCTGGTGACGGAGAGCTTTATCTTGGAAGTCTTTGTGCGCTGCCGCCAGGAGCAGCGCGGGGTCTTGACGCGCTGGAGCAGGAGCGCTGTCGTGACGGGCCGGTGTGGGGAGCACACGGGCAGGTTCTTGGGGACGAGGGATCTCTTGGCAGCTTTTCTCTTGTAGTGCTGGCATCGGACGGAGAGGGTCCCGTTCAGGGTCCACGCGCCTTGGGGCCAAGGCGCCTTCTTGAGGGGGAGGCCGCTGAGGCGCCCCCGGAGCTTTGTTGCCCACGCAGGGCGGGGCACGGTGCAAAGAGAGGGATGGCGCAGGGGAGCCCCCAGCGGCGCTGACGAGCTCGGTGATACGGACGATCCACTCGTCGTAGAGGTCGTCGACGGGACGGTAGTGCAGGAGCTCCCGCGCCAGGAGAAGCACGGCGTGCGCATCCGCCGGAGCGCGACGGGCGTGGGACGAGGAACCGGCCGGAGTCAGCGATGGGGTGGCGGTGCGGCCTTCTCGCCGCACCGAAGGATGCAGGGACGACGCCTGCTGCTTGTTCCCCGCCGGGCCGGTGGCGGCGTTGACGACAGGCGACGGGGAACGGTGGAGGCATCCACCGACGGGGGCCGTCTGGGTGACGCGAGTGGCGAGAGCGGCCCGGCGCTCGGCGCGGGCTCGACGAGCGTGTGACATGGATGCGACGGATGGCGAAACACAGGGCGGCGGAAAGCGGATTCCGGCGCACCCCTTACTTGGCGCGCCAAATTTCGGATTTCGGGTTCTGGAAGACCCTCAAGGTTCGAACTCTGGTGCGCGCAGAGATCACACCTCCTACCTACTCACGTCTCCTCGCCTTGCAAGGATCTAAACTACCCGAAGAACAACACAAGGGACACGAGGTTTATACTAGTTCGGGCCACCATTTTGGTGTAATACCCTAGTCTAGTTTGTGGTGTGGTGGATTGCCTCATGGGCTGATGATGAACAATACAAAGAAAGAACTGCCTCGCGAGGGGTGGGGTTCTTATGTTGGTGGTTCTGGCTAAGGTTCGATTGGTCGACCTCCCTGCCTTGAGAGTGGCTAGTCCTATTTATAGAGCGAGGCCTTGGTCCTCTTCCCAAATATTGAGCGGGAAGGCGCCAACAATTAGCCATTTTGAAGGGGAACATCTAGTACCCTTATCCTGGCTAAAGTCAGTCCTCGCCTGCCAAAGACTCTGACGGTGACGCCGGCTTGGGCTCCACGATGACCTCCATCCTGCCGTTCTGCTGGTCTTGGTCTTGTTGCACCGAAATGGTTGCCTTTGCTTGATACTCTCGCCTGCGCTTTCTCCCTTTGCACAAAAAGAGGAAAGAAGGACTCTGCACAGGCCGGCGCCCGCCTGGCGCCCACCTGGCTTCGGTCGTCATGGCTTGCGTCACGGGCACCTCGTGAGGTACACTGCCTTGATCTCTCCGCCTCCTCGCGAGCCATCCTGACGAGGCTGTGCCTGAGGAAGCTTCCTGTTGTCCGCCCCGTGAGGCTTGGCCCCTCACGAGGGTCTTGAGCATATGTCGATGAAGATGGGCCGTACTAGGCCACTCCTTGAGCCATGCCGCAGGCCGCAGGCAGGCAAGTCTGGGTACCCCCGTTCCCAGAACGCTGACAACAGGCTTCTCACCATGGGCTTCTTAACGTCTTGCGCTTCTTAACGTAAGACGGCTTACAATCCGGCTACCAGTCTGACTTACAATCTGGCTTAACTGTCTGCCGGCTTAACTATCTGGCTTAACTATCTGTCAGCTTACAATGCTTAACTATGTCTGCCGTCTTAACCTGCTTAACTGTATCTGCCGGCTTACAATGCTTAACTATGCCCGTCGGCTTAACCTGCTTAACTGTATCCATCGGCTTACAATGCTTAACTGTGTCCGCCGACTTATAATTTGCCGGGTCACCAATGAAACACCAAGTCCCAGCCGGGTCGTATCTCCGGCCGGGTCACACCGCGGGGTATATCTCCGACATTAGCCCCCAGTTTAATTTGGATTCATACATGTTAAACTGATCATGTAAAACAAACACAAGAACAATTTTGAAAGATTATGATCCGGGTTAAGGACTCTTGTAAGCCGGCACCTGATCATCCTTAACTCCTTGTCCTTTCTTTCTTCTAGAAAATCTGGGTCGATAGACCAGCTTCATAATCAATTTGCTTGTAGACGAAATATTGTGAATAAAGAATCCATTTGAGTCGGCCTTCAATGATCTGACTTGACAACAATATTGGTCTTAAAATATTCAACTGATATTCCTCCCGCTTGCAGATGTAGAACTTGTCGGTTTATCATTGCCAAAATATCCTGTTTGTAAATATTGATAGCACCGGGTCATAATTGTTGCTAACATCAAACTTGAAAATGTACCTCCATTATATTCATATCACTTGTAGCCCCCAAGTGTCGGGTCATTATGAAATAATGAGCATGGACTTTGTAAATATGATCATGTAGACTTGAGCAGCAACGTGTAGGCCCCAAGGGCCGGCTCAGTAAGATAATACTGAGCTGGGACTTTGTATATAATTCATCGATAATAACATCATATGATGTCATTTCCACCATCGGGCTTGAACCCACGTCCATAAGGTTAAGAGCTTTGTACTCTACCAACTAAGTAGTGGATCTTTCAATATAATGGATTAAAGCTTGTGTACCTTGAAGTTTTGACAGGAGCAATTGGTAGCCCCCAAGGGCCGGCTCATTACAATGTGATGAGTCGGGTCTTCAATAAGTTGAGCAAAAAATGACTTTGCATTAGCCCCAAGTGCCATGGTGGATGCTGGTAGTGACATGGGACTTGCATATTTGACATAATCTCAATTTTGAATAATGTAGCCCCCAAGTGCCGGGTCGTAAGCCTGCAGCTACTCGGGACTATTCCCTCCATTGTAAAAATAAATCATGTCCATTGATAAAATAATAGCCATTGCGCTGAAGCAACTTTTGAAGACCTCCATCATAATATTGCCTATTTATAACCATAATAAAAATCTAGCCATGTTGGCTATTAAAGATTTGAATAGTATAATCCGGTTTGAGAACCGGTTCTTGTGACATGTGTCGGTTTAATCACAATTAGATATATTATAACAAAAAATATCATACCTATGATATTGAATCGTACTGCCGGCTTATGATACCAAAGCAGTAAGGGTGATAACCCAAAACTTAGAAGCCAATACTTCCAAGTATTTAATATTGTCATAAGCTGGCGACTTATCATCGAAAGCCAGGCTGGGTTAATAGAAACCACTGGTATGCTTCAAATATGAGTTGTGAGATTGAAGGCTGCATGGCCGGAATCACATTAAACCAAACGGCAAGATAGTATCAAGAAGAACTGAAAAAAACTTCAAGAAATCAAGCCAAATGTCAAAGGCGAGGCTATGGTTCGAATACGACCAGGAAGCCGGACCAAAAGGGTTAACAACTATGATTCGAATACGATCAGGAAGCCCCCTAATGGTTTTTGGCATTGCGCCGATCAAAGGGGCACCGACAGCTATGATTCGAATACGATCAGGAAGCCCCCCAGTGACCAAAGTGTTTAACGGTGATGATTCGAATACGATCTTGAGCCGGACCAAAAGGGGTTAAAGCTATGATTCGAATACGATCCAGCCTCCAAATGATGAAAGTGTTTACGGTTATGGTTCAAATACGACCAGGAAGCCGACCAAAAGGGGTTAATAGCTAAGGTTCGAATACGACCAGCCCCCAGTTGGTCTTCGTGTTTAACGGCAATGATTCAAATACGATCATGGCCGGACCAAGAGGCGTTAAAGCTGTGATTCAAATACGACCAAGCCCCCAAATGATCAAAAAATTTGCGGCTATGGTTCGGATATGACCAGGAAGCCAGCCAAAAGGAGTTAATAGCTAAGGTTTGAATACGACTAGTCCCCAGTTGGTCTTTGAAGCAGGGTACCTATGTTTGAGTTGTGCTTTGCAACAGACTCTCTTTGGTCACTTTGGCAATAGGCAACTTGTCCTGCATTAGAGTGCTTGCAAGCCAGAGTAATCGCTCTTTTAAAGAATACAATATGTAATATAAAAATATACTGGATGGATTTCACCTGATATGTCAAGCCAACATTTATCCACCGTGGAGTTGATGATCACCATGGTGAAGCTGAAATCAATCACGGGCGAGTCGACCGTAGTAGCAGACAGATGAGTCGACAGCGGCGTTGTAAGCCGGTGCAGACGGGCGAATCGATCGCGGGCGCGGTAAGCCACGTGGTCGGGCAAGTTAGCCGCGGGGCTGTAAGCTTGTACGGTCAGGTTGTCCATGGCGTTGTAAGCCGGTGCGGACGCGTGAGCTGACCACGGGGGCAGACAGCTTATATGCATCCATTGGACCATGCAGCATGGATGGACACTAGCGCATGATGATATTGGCACAAGCTCCGTACTCCGTATCCTGACGATCGCCCTTGCTGCAAATAATTATCCTGCACAAGCGAGAGTAATTGTTCTCGGATGAATATGTATTGAAAAATAGGTAGGACTGATATCACTTAGTTATTTTTGTCATATGATCACAGACACTTATGTTGGATAACACTGGACGTAGTTAAATGAAAACAGATAGCCCACATTGATGTATGTAAACTTCAATTGATCTTTTAGAACTCCGGATGTACCTGACGTCTTAGCCAGTGGCCGATTTAACCATAAGTTTTCTTTGGTCTTCGCTTGATAGCCCATCATTGGTGCGTTTAGTACTGCAAAAGTGTAGTTCAGCTGTGTAGGGACCATCTCACACGACACCCTGGAGTCGATGCGAGCAGGGGATAGGTGACGCAACACAGCTAGCAGCCGGCTCACGGCGGCATGGGCGCACGGAAGGGACATGGTGGCTCGCAGGACGCAGAGGCAAGCGACGAAGGGGCTGAGGTGAGACGAGGTGAGGCCGAGACGCGTGGCTACTGCAGAGGCCGTGGTGGCGGCTTGAGGACCCCCGGCGAGGCGGCGGAGTCGGCCCGACGGTGGCTTATGGCGCAAGCAAGGCGGCTCGCGGCGGCGGACGCGCGCCCGACGAAGAGGGTCCATAATGGCGCCGCAGGGGCAGATGGCGACTTGATGTAGAGCCGTGGGCTGATGTGAGGCTAAGGCAGCTCAAAGCATCGTTGGGTCTGCAGCGGTGTTTGGTTGTGGCCGCAGAGGAAAAAAGGCCAGGGCGATTCGCGGGCGACGGCTTGTCGCAGAAAACAGTGCGACAAAGTCCACATGGCGGTGGCTTGCAGTAACACAACATGGGCTCAGGCGGCGGCTCACAACGGACCCGTTGAGGGGAGATGGAGTGATGCAGAAGTGTCGTATAGCGTAGGCGGCTCAGCGGCGCAGCCGGACGACGGTCGAGGTGATAGGCGCTTGAGATAAGGCCCGGTGGCTCTCACCTGCAAACGAGTCCATCCTGATGTCGCAGGGGCGAGATGAGGCCGCTGGATTCTGGTGGCGGCTTGACGCAGCGGTCGGTCGACGAGGCGGATTTGAAAGACCGACTTGAGGGCGGACGACAGCTCAACAGAGTCCGTCTCAGGCCTGCTCCGGCAAATTTGAAGGCCACAACGAGGGGAACACGATGGCTCATACCCGCAGACTCGGCGGCTCAAAAACTCGACGACGGAGGCCGGCGGCTCGAGGCCGTCCACGACAGGGCGGCAGCAAAGATGGCTCACGATAGAGGTGGAGTCGTAGGCCGGTCCAGAGGAGAAGGGCGTAAAAGCAGCCGGCAATTTGGCGCGCTGGCGATTCCAGAACTTGTGCGTACATGCACCATCTTCCTTTTGACTAATGCTTCACGTGGAGTTATGGTAGCAAGCACTAGTATTCCTTGGTTAAATTGTCTAGTAGTGGATCGATATTACTGATCCGGTTCGTAGTAGCGCACCGAGCTTGAGCTACAGCTTTTACCTTTGCTCCTGATGAGGTGAGTTTGAATCTGGTCTGAATGAGGTCTCAGGAGTACTGAATCGGGGGCAGGGGTAGCAACCCCTGTGTAAAGACTTGCGGTCGTGGGTTCGAATCCTGGCTGTAGCGCAGTTGTGTTTTAACACAAAGGACAGTGACCCGCCAGCAGCAGCGGAGTGAGGCGGTTAGCGTTTGCTCGGGGGCGAGTTGGAACAGAGGTAAAACGAGGCCACGACCGCTTCGGTGCAAGCCGGTGGCGAAAAAGAGGAACTTGGGCGCGGGCTGCTCTGAGATTGAGGTGGAGGCGATCCGATGGTGGCCATGGTTGAGGAGGCCCCGGTGACCTAACAAGGAGAGGCGGCTCGGGAACGGGGGCGTACTGGTGGCTCAGAGGCATGCGAAGGCGGTGACTGGCGGAGGCGGCTTAGCCACCAAGGCGCGCTGGTAGAGGACACTCAGGCCAACGCCTTAATGAGAGGTCCGTGCGGGGTGGCTCGGAATGAAGCCACAACCGCGGAGTCTGAATCCAATCTCGCCCCTGTACTCGTCTGAGTTGCTCTTAGTTTGACTTTTCCTTTCGTGCTGATGGATCATTCGATAGATCACTTTTTGCCTTCACACCGGTAGCACTAGTTGAGGGTTCTTTAACATGGAAAAGCTTGGGAATCCATCATGCTTCACTTTTCAAGTCGATCAATGGCGACTTTGATTTATGTGTGTATGTTATATCGATCTGGAGTTCTCACGTGGCCACAAGAAGCTGTCCTGATTGCCGTTTGCACTAGCAGATGATGCAGGTGACACCTATTCGCTGTCTCTGAACACCTTGGATTTGGAAGATTGCACGTGGAACAATGATGGTAACTCGCAAATTGCATTGGTTTAAATTGGCTTGGACGAGGACTGACTTGATGCATCTACTTCCGTCGACGGAACCTGACAGCCTTACCAAACCACATCACGCCGCGGTTTATCCCGTCAAGACTGTTTTCTTGCCTGTCTCGACGGCTTTGCGGGCGTGGCGCTACACGGACGCAAACTAAAACTTTCATGCTCAATCTTGTATATGCCATCGCTTAAAAATTCTTCCATCTTGACTGATGAACTTAGCAGTTGACGTGAATTCTTCCACGCCACCTCTTGCTGATCCGGTGGGTCGTAGCTTCTCGGTCCCTGGAAGAGATCCCTTTAAGAACTCAACACCACCGTACGCCTCGCCCCACAGTGGGCGTCAACTATTGTGGAAACGTCACGATAGATGTCCTAGTGTGAGGACTTAGTCGTGAGGCCAATGCATCTATGTGTTGGCTTGAGAGGGGTTGATCGGGATGACAGACGCAACACACAAGACAAGGATTTAGACAACTTCGGTCCCAAGGAAACATCATTCGGTAATAGCCCTACATGCTGTTTGCGGCTAGGTCTCCTTATGATCATGAGGGATACGTCATACATCTGGCTCTCCTCTAGTTGTGTCTAGCCTTAATGATTATTTTCTTGCTCTCCCCTCTTGGGGTGCCCCGCCCCTCCTTATATAAGTTGAAGGGGCGGGTTACATGTGGAGTCAAACTCGGATTAGGACTTAACCTATTTTGACGTCTTACCACGGGCTTCTAACCATGGGATTCTTAACGTCTTGGGCTTCTTAACGTCTCAGGCTTCTTAACGTAAGCCGGCTTACAATCTGACTTACAATCTGGCTTAACTGTCTGCCTTAACTGTCTGCCGGCTTAACTGTCTGGCTTAACTGTCTGCCGGCTTACAATGCTTAACTGTGTCTGTCGGCTTAACCTGCTTAACTGTATCCGCCAGCTTACAATGCTTAGCTGTGTCCACTGGCTTATAATCTGCCGGGTCACCAATGAACCACCAAGTCCCAGCCGGGTCATATCTCCGGCCAGGTCACACCGCGGGGTATATCCCCGACACTGTACGAACCCGACCTTCGGGCTATCTTCGCAACCGTGCCTCCCCGTGTGAATTTTTATGGTCAGTCGTGTTCTTTGTGATGTAAGTGTAATCCGAATACGTTTGCTAGCATCTAAATGGTCATTTTGATTCGAAATATCGCTCGTTGGTGGATTTTCTCTCAAGACGGGATGAACTTGTGTCTGTTACAAGTTTAATGCATGCATTGGATGTTCTCGAACCTCTAACATGATGGGAATTGGGTTTAGGTACGAGTTTCATGGACAATTTGTTGTTATTTTCAACGGATTCGATTTTGGGTTGTGTTCTTCGTCTGCGGGAGTGGTTTCTGCCGCTTCTATCGATTTATCATTTTCCTGTGAAGATAGGAGGTTGATTTGCTTACGTTAGTGAGACTGAATCCTTCCTACATTGTTAATTTGGCCGGGCAGGCCCATATACTCTAAAATTGGGCGACAGGATCTCGTTCCGCCCACCGTGGATGGTTCTTTGATGAGACAGCATGGTGGCGCATCGTTTTGATGTTAGGGGGAGTATGATATCGTTCCCGATGGTGGTCTAACAAGTTGCAGACACCGAAATGATTAAATATGGAAACCAAATTCGTTCATGGGTATTTTCCAATCATTTACGGTCTATTTTACAAGTTGGACTTCTATACCTTTTGTGTTAGAACTTCAGTCGTTTTATGCATGTTTTTAGGTGATGCTGCAATACGATCTGTCGGTTGTTGTTTTCATAGTACTCATGTGTGTAAATGTGGAGCTGGTCCATAGACACACACATACTCTTTATCTCTAATCTATCTTCGGGGATAGTTTTTTGGATCATGCATAGTCTGTAGTAGAAGTTGGACTTCTTTGGTACTCATGGTTGAACTTCTGGGTTTCCATGTTGCAAGGCGATGCATCATTGTGCTCTATGTTTCTTTGTTTGGTTTTTGTTTTTTTTGTAATTTTCATTTTTGAATTGGTTTTGATTTTTTCCTGTGGGCAACCATGGGATTGTACCAAGTATGCACATATACTTTTTATATTTTGGTAACATGTTCTCATACTTTGAAGAGTGGTAGCCCTTCAGTACGTATTTAACCTGAACTTACTAGATTTTGTGCCTGTATAATTTGCTTTTTTTACATGTTCGTCTGATGTCTTTTCAAAAGCCCGAACTTCCGTGTCTTTACAATTTGAACTTCTTCAATAAATTTTGATAATTTTTCTGGATTTTAAATATTTAATCATTAAAAACCGCATTGCATCTGTCAACCTAGCGCGCACCAATGCGGTAGCGCGAGGCCGAGCCGGGGGAAGGGGGAGGGACCCCCTACCCTCCCCCTGTAACGCTGAGACAGGAATGAGCCGGAGCAAGCGACGACATGACGTGCCACATCATCGCATGCAGAGGCGAGTCTGTCACATTCGTGACCCCATTATCTATCTTAGGGGTGTGGCTCTGGGGTGCGTGCGATGGGGGTGAAACAGAATAACCACATTGCGCCTATCAACCTAGCGCGCACCAATGCGGTAGCGCGAGGCCGAGCCACATGTGTACTTTGTGTGTAGGTGAAATTTGAATTTCTATATAGTTTCTAAGTTGTGTATTTTAGTTGGATATGGACTTCTTATGTTTTTGTATTTGAACTTCTTCTTTTGTTTCTTAGTGTTTATTTATTCATATGCCTTAGTTCGCATATTAGTGTACTTGAACTTCTGTTCTTCATTTTTTGAACTTCTTCTTTTTTTGTAAGTGCTTATTTGTTTATGTATTTTTCCTCCCTTGGTAGTGTACTTGACCTTCTGCTTGCCATCAATTTTTGGTTTTAAGGGATACCGGCATATTTGTTATTTGATCTTAACTTTTTTAAAATAGATGCATTCAAATGGTGCATTCATTTTTCAACAGATGCATTAACTTTTTTCGGTGTTTGGGGGTAAAACTGTAATTACCCCGGCGCTCCAACACCCACTATAGAGAGGCATTAACTCGCTATCTCACTCGAGGCCACCTGTCAGAAATCCCATCCCCTGTCGCTCGCTCGCTTCTTCCTCTCTGATGCTCTACTCCCTTCGTCGCCTCCAACCTCCCTAGACTTCTCCGTCATTGTCTCTTGCGCTTGTGAGTGGAGTAACCGGTGCACAGCCCGCTCCTATTTCTGCCCCTAGCGCCGCTCTTCCTCACCCAGCCCACTCTCTTCTCCTCTGAAGCGAAGCTGCAACTCTCTGCGCGGTTACAAGGTGCGCATGGTGTCGTGGGGGTGGAAGAACCACGCGGATTCATTCATCGGGGTCGTTTGGAGAGGTACAAATGTTTCCTCCCCCCAATGCTTTCTCTTAGTTTCGCCAGATCTGTCGAGCTATCTCTGTTTCTTGTGTGTGCTCTCGCATCTGCCTCCTACCTTTTCTTCTGATGGCTGGAAGGGAGATTAGGTAGGGTTCTTGTGTGTGTGGTGGGTGGATTCCGTTCCCCCGTGGTCAATTTTATCTGTGAGATGCTTGTATGTGCTATTTCACCCTTCAGACTTGTGTGGATTTCATTTCCCCTTTGGTAATTTCACCAGTGAGATGCATGTAAGAAGGGTGTGGTGTGGTGGTTGCTGTTGGATCTGATGTATCTAAATGCATTAGTGTTATTCATTTCGTAGTCTAGATTGTGTCTGTCACATGCTAGTTAGTTTATGAATACCTTTTTTTGCTGTGCTTGCCTAGATGTGCTACTGTTCATCTTTCATAATTGTTGATGTGTTTTAGTTGTTTCATCTTGGGTTTGATTTAGTTGCCTTTTTGTATTGTTGTATGATTTTCTACTTGCTAATTAGATGTAATTTCTCCTCTGTTTTTTGTTGGTTGATCTAGGGTTTGGAGTAACATTCATCAAGGGGTTGTGTTGTCATGGCTTCAAAACCTTCTTCGGGTATTTTAATGTATATGCATCTTGTATTTTAAATAGGAGTTTTCTTTTATATGTCTTCCCATATCTTCACTTGGTTGTCTTGTTGGACTGCCCATTGATACGTCTCAAACGTATCTATAATTTTTGATTGTTCCATGCTATTATATAATCTGTTTTGAAGGATTATGGGCTTTATCATACACTTTTATATTACTTTTGGGGCTGACCTATTAACCGGAGGCCCAGCCCATATTGCTGTTTTATTGCCTGTTTCAGTATTTCGAAGAAAAGGAATATCAAACAGAGTCCAAATGGAACGAAACCTTCGGCAGCATGATTTTTGGGAAGATTATGATCCAGGAGACTTGGAGTGCAAGCCGGGGGGTCATCGAGGAAGCCACGAGATAGGAGGGCGCCCCCCCCCCCCCACTAGGCGTGCCCCCTGTCTCGTAGGCCCCTCGAGCACCTCCCGACCGACTTCTTTCACCTATTTAAGCCTACATACCCTAAAAACATCGAATATCAAGATAGATCGGGAGTTCCGCCGCCGCAAGCCTCTGTAGCCACCAAAAACCTCTCAGGAGCCCTTCCCGGCACCCTGCCGGAGGGGGGATCCTTCACCGGTGGCCATCTTCATCATCCTGGCACTCTCCATGATGAGGAGGGAGTAGTTCACCCTCGGGGCTGAGGGTATGTACCGGTAGCTATGTGTTTGATCTCTCTCTCTCTCTCTCTCTCTCTCTCTCTCTCTCTCTCTCTCTCTCTCTCTCGTCTTCTCTCTCGTGTTACCTCTATGGCACGATCTTGATGTATCCCGAGCTTTGCTATTGTAGTTGGATCTTATGATGTTTCTCCCCCTCTTCTCTCTTGTGATGAATTGAGTTTTCCCTTTGAAGTTATCTTATCGGATTGAGTCTTTTATGAGAACACTTGATGTATGTCTTGCCGTGCTTATCTGTGGTGACAATGGGATATCATG